>NC_080751.1:21399217-21709967 GCF_020826845.1 Diceros bicornis minor
GCCCATTTCAGGAAGGAAAATAGTTCCTAAAAACCAACCATTAAACAGACAGGGACAGGTTTTTAAAATAAAAATGCATACTCCATGACATTTTAAGATTCTCAATATTCTATATCCTTATGTTCTTTCATTATCTGAGAAGTAATTAAAATAAATAATGAAAGTGTAATCTAACTAAAAGGACATTGTCGGTGCTAGCTCTTATTGGCAATATATATTATATCAGTTCTTATATATGAAGTCCCTGAACTGCTAATAAAAATACTTAAAACACAGATCTACAACAAATTGTGTTGCAAATCAGGTTATCATTATCTTGTATAAACCATGAAAATTGGAATCATGTGAGCAGAAGGTTAGATTAATTCTCCATTCTCATTATAAGCACAGGTGTAACACAAACGCCACGTGAAATAACCAATTAAAATGAAAAAAAAAATCTGCTTTTTCATTAGCTGCCTTCACTGCATGACCAATTAGAAAATTATTTAATATTAATATTCTGCATATACTAAAAGTAATTTTCATAGTAACTAACATAGGTAAGATATCGAAAAGCAGCTCTTTATCTATGGTACTGTGCATAATCTGCAGGCTCTTCTACCAGAGGAATTCTGTCTGATAACTCTTTATTAAAGTCCTTTTAAAAACATAATATTTTATGGATATGATTTGTACTATTTATCTAAAAATAGGAAGAGTGCTCTTTAATAGATGAGAAGCCAAGGCACAGAAAAATTAAGTGACTTATTTGAGGTCACATGTTACCCAAGAGATGTTAATAATTTGCTGGATGACACACAGCTGGCAAAGCATTGCAAACACCCCCTCACTAACGTACTGACCAGAGCATGGCCACTACTGTGCCACCCATCTAGAATATTCCAGACTAAATAGATATCTAAAAATGAACTGGTTTTGAGACAGTCACCACTGGCAACAACCCTACTGTTGAGTCTGGGAATAAGCATGACTGAACATTTTGTAGATTGGGGATTTTGATGACTGTATTCTTTGTATACAGACAAAGATATGGCTACGCATAAGAAGATCAGCGACTTGAGTTATCTGTATTCCAAAGCTTGCCTCCTTCACACCTATACATTCAGATTTCCAAAGATCGGTTCATAATAACCAAATCAGGTTTGAATCCATGACTATTAAACCCATGGACTCATAGAAAAATCACACCTCAGGTTTAGAAAGGGCTTTAACCGTTGCCTAGCTTGGTCACTGACATGAATCTCCTCTCTTATAAGCCCCCCACGGGTAGCCTCTGCTGGGCTGTTTCTAATACAGCACTCGACACCTTACCTGAGAGCCCACTCCATCTATGGACAAGGCAACGTTTAGAAGGTTCTGCCTTACTTGATCTAAAATCCTTTCACCAGCACAACTCCTTGGGGTAATTGAAACAATTCTAACCTCCCTTCTTCAGGATAACCTTTCAAATATTTAAACTATTGCCATCATGCCCCATAGGCTTCTCCCGTCTTCTTCCTGGGTTAAACATCCATGATTCTTAACAAGTTCCTTCAAGAATATGAGTTCTGCTAGGATTTGGAGTCCACGCACCACTTGGGCCACTCTGCTCAGTATGCTGAGATATGTCTGTGTTTCTCTGAAGGTCTTCAGTGGACAACACTACATGCAGTTATTCCAGAACTGCTCTGGTCCCCGTGTAGAGAGCAAATACCTCACCACAGCCTCTTACCTAAGGGCCCACAGGTGCTAGGTGCTATTTGCTTCTCTTTTGGTGGCAATAACTATTTGTTGTTATTGACAACACAGATGTAGGCTACCCATAGGATATGTAGATATAAAGGTGGGAATCCTTTCATTAAATAAAATAAAAATCCTTTCATTAAATAAAGTAAAAATTTAAAAGAACACCTAATCACTTTGTCTGAACTATTTGACTGCATTAGTAAGTATACTTGGAACCTCTCAGTTTTGAAAACGTTAATTTAAAACAAATTTTTTTCAATATCATGAAGATCATCAATACACATCGGACATAATAAGCTCTCAGAATGTTACTGAAGTATAATTCCTATACTTATACGAAACCCTTATATTATTATCTGGGGTCACGGTGGACATCTTTATCTGAAAATAACTAAGTAAATCACAAAATATTTTTTAAAACAACATCACCTTTTCAATCTTAAAAACATCTCAACATTTGATTCCCTTTAGTGTGTTTTATCATTATCCTAGACTATCTTATGTACTCTCTTTGGAATTATGCTACATACAGCAAAGCCATGTGTTTAGTTGGCTTTGGGGTGAATTCAGATACAAAAACATTTTCCTTCTGGGCAAAGTAATAAAATGACATTCTTGCTCCTCCTACTATAAGTCAAACAGAGGTCAGTTCCCCCAATCCTGTATCTGTTTAAATAAACTGGTCCAGCTGTTTGTTTCTAAAACGCCCTTTGACCTTGTGTCTCATCCTCCCTGCTTTTGTGACAGAATGCTTTACTTTCCATTGTGGAAGATTCTAAATTACCAAGAATTTTCTAAACACTGAACCAAAAAAAGACCTTTAGATTTTATGTGAACTTACTTCCCTTCTTAAAACACTGTCATCTCAAGAAGCATCAGTAAAATAGTTATTTTAAGCTCATATATGTGTGTGTGTTCAAATATATATCTATTTTTATGTAGGAATACATAAATATATATTAGAGCTTGAACGTAAGAAGAAACCGTGTTTTTGAAGAGAAATAAAAAACAACAAAATTCCAGTTTTGATGTACAGTAAAAAATACATTCTCCAACAACCACAAAACAGTTTAAGATAAAACATATCCATGAAATACACACAATCTTTAGAATTTTCCATATCGATAAGGTTTCTTTAAAAAGTTTGTTGGTTTAAAGATGTAACAGAAAACACTTAAAATTTTACGATTTACGTCCAAACATTACAGCCCTTAAAACTCAGATGTATAATGTCAGGAAACATGACAGCATGACAGCTTTTCTTACTCATTAAAATAGTTTCACACCTTGGTTTCATAGACTGTAGCATTGGGCATTTAAAAAGGTAAACTTTTTAGTTAAGTAAGCTTTAAGGTTGGGAAACCTCTTGTTTACCTTTCTATATTACATTCTGAACATCAAGATATATATATTTTTAAATCTCATTTTGCTTTGAAAACTCAATTTTCTTCTGTGAAATCCTTTTTAAGAACTGGACACCCTGTAGGTGATAGATGACTGAATTAGGGAAATAATTCTTACATTTTCTTTTTTCATAGAATCATGGATTAGAATTTCTTCCTGTGACCCAACTATCTGCTTTCTCAAAACAAGAAGTTTAACAAAGGAAAGGAAGATAATGGATTGGCTTTATAGCTTTATTCTATGTTAAAATAAACAGAGACACATTTCTTGTGTCTCAAGTCTTAATAAGGGGGAGTAGTGGGAGGTTGAAAGAGGAGGAAAATCTTCAAAAATCTGAGATACAGGATCATCTAAAAATTGAATTTTATTTTTTGCATTTTTTAAAATAGGAATCAGACAAGGAGAATGGGAGATGAATCCTGAGTTATGCTAAAAAGAAATACAGGAAGTTTTGTTTTATTTTCTTTTCTTTGCCCCCTACATGTTTGTTTATCATTAGACTTTAATTTTTTTCATTCTGCTGATTCCACCTATCTCCCTTCATTCTCAGTCTTTGGATACCTGAATAGTTTTCTGAGCAAGATCTGGTAGAACAGCTTTCTAAAGTTGACCTTTGTCCTTTCGCTTATCCTCCACTCCTTTCCTGGTTACTTCTCACAAAACTAGATCCCTAAATTTGGTTTCCTCTTCGTGAGAACCAGGAGGGGTGGAAAGATCATAGTGGGCATCCATCAGAACCAAAACACAAGGTACATTTGCCCAGTTCTACATGCTACGTGTTCCACATGGCTTTGCCTTTGTCCTACACTCTTCTATCCTTTGTCCTTCTTGTATGGTTCTCTGTAATACTGACAAAAGTAAGGAAAAACTACTCGCTCACTTTCAGAAATGGCATTTTCGCCTTTACTCAATTAATTCTATTCCTCAGTGCTTACCTCTACTTATTCACTGATGATTTTTTCACTTTAGCATGCCACAGCCAGCTCGGTGAATCACATAAAATCAAAATGCTGTCGTTTCTAAACAATGACATGACTCTCAGTTATCCACATAGTGCTGCTTGTCAACTAGGCATAAGAGAATAGTCAGCAGGAAGGTAGGTACCTATCTAAGTCTGGAGAAATACTATTTTACAATACCCTCCTTTGCCCAAGAAGCTAAAGTGATCAAGTATTAAGAAAAGATTTCATTAAATCATAGGATATGTTAGTAAAAATGCCTTCTATACCTATACTATCCATTAAAGAAAGTATTAATTATAGTCATCTTTGATTAATATTTAGATATAGTTAGGAATACCTACAGACATACTTAAATAATAATAAAAATTAAAACCATGCATTTTCAAGTAGAAGTACTGGTGATTTCTGCATGCACTCTTTTTTATTCAATTAAAAATAAACAGTATGCAAATATAATACTCAATTGATATATAATTCATTTTAGGTAATTCCTATAAATATTTTTATAGAATTAAGCCTTGTGAAAAATCTTCAAACATACAATTTCACATTGGAAAGTAGTTGCTGAATTCCAGAATTTTGTCCTTTTTTCTATTCCATGAATTTCCTTGATGTAGCATTTCAACTTTATCACAGTCATTTAAATAAAACTATATATAATACATTTTTTAAAGTCAGCATTTCCTAATAACTTTAAGGCCAGTTTTATAAACAAACCCTTCAAGGAAATAGTTCTAGCTATCTCCCAAATAACTCTCTATCCTTTCAAACAAGAAATCAACTTCAAATTCTTTTGTTGGAATTCTTCACTTTAGATTTACATTTACTTATTGGATTTAATGATCCGTAACTGGTAGTCTTCAGAGTCCAAGCCTTCTACACTCCCTTTCTTTGTGAAATAAAATTTCATGAAACATGATTTTAAGACGCTCAAGAAAGTTGACTCAATCTCAAGTCAAACCTTATGAAATCATGTTTTTGGCACCTTCTTCTAGTTTCTCAACCTCCTCCAGGATCCGACAGTTCTAGGACTGCAATACATCATCTGCGTGTCTGAGGGTGGGGGAGGTGGCTGGACAGGAAGGGAGAAGGGAGCACATGCTCTGTTCTCCATCCACTCTAGAAACATAATACTGGAATTCGCTCAAATCACAATAAGCCCATCAATCAGCAGTCTGAGAAGGTTCCCCTTCTCTTGCAGTGATGGGTGTATTTGTCAAATTTCTTTTTAGAGAACTGAAGTTGTCTAAACCAAGTGATGAAGTTAATTACACACAAAATTTTCTTCGAAGCAATTAATGAAAAAAATGACAAATTAGTTGAAAATTATAATGCAAAGTAATAACAAAAGTCACGTATTATTTTGGACTTTAGATGTTGAAATAACTTTCAAATACCTCATCACTTGGTTATAGATTACAGAAAGTTTTCCTTGAAAGCAAATTGCAAAATGATCTTTTATTCTAAAAAATTATAAGCTTGCTAAATCCTTTAATCTGACCTGAATTCAAAGCAAGAATGGCTCCCTTAGTGGGGGTCTCTATTTCTTTTGCTACTACCAGCTAACTTCTAGATCACTAAAGCCCTAAGCACCAAACTCAGTGGAATGAACTGTGGGATATATCACTAGACCTATCTTAAGAAATACCCAACAGTTAAACATGTCTTAAGTATTCATTGACATAAAAATATCTTAAGTATCCATTGACTAATATCCATATAAAGCGTAGGTAACAAAATGGCATTCATAAAATATTTACTTAAACGTGACAGACAATTTGCCATATTTGAGTTTGCATAACTTTACAAATATAAGAAAAATAATGGTTTGCTTAAGATATATGGCATTAAAATTATTAGCACAACGTATAAGCAATAGGATAATCTAAGATAATATAGAAAAACCTCCTTTACTAACGAAAAAGCTAAAATAGGTATAGTAATATCTTCAAAGGATAGATATGTCTGTTTGGCTTAAGCTGAACCATTTCTCATATAAATTCTAATTTTCCTATATTCGCAAAAAGGCAATAAAATTGCATCTAACGAAATATTCCCTACACGTTACAGAATAAATATATTTATTTAAAACAAATATTAATTTTCTGCCAATCTCCATTATAAATAGGATAACCAGATAATTTAGCATCTAAGCTGGGGCATTTTGGGAGTAAAGGGACACTATTATTAATTATTCTGGGCAATAGGCATAACCCATGAATGCCCTAGGCAGTTGGGGTGTATGGCTACCCTAATGATCAAATACACTTTTTTTCCTAATAGAATTCCCTCTGAATTATTGGAACTGAAACCCTCTTGCGTTAGAATGGTGACCAGGCCCAGCATGCATAAGGTGTTATAGAATCCCAGCACCATCTGGGAGTTCCTCTCAGCTCTTTCCTTTCTCTAGAATTTCACTTTAGTTGCCTCAGCTCCCAAGCCTTCACTAACCAAAAAATTCCCAGGCAGGGAGTCGCCATTCGTGCCAAGGGAGGAGATCTCAAAATCTAGTTGATTTCTACTTGCATCTGGTCACAGATTAGGCTACAGAATGGCACAATGAACATGACTTGACTTGAATGGAGGCCTGTGTCTATTCCTTGGAATGTTCGCTGTAACTTCTGTTTCAGTTAGTAAAGCTTGAAACCGAAGCTCTACATAATGTATATCTATATATAATCTGTAGGCCCTTAAATACAAACGGAACCGCATGTATTAAAAGGCAAAAATCCCTCTATGGAGATATATGACAAAATCTTTCAAATGAGGACAATAAAACTAACAAAATTATCGCCTCTTGGAACTAGTCAAATCTTTGAAAAATTCTTATTGCCATCTAAGTCACGATGGGGAAAGTTTGGAGAATGTACATTTCACTTCTGAGTTGCTATCCTTTGCTTTGAACATCACTCATAATTATCACAGTCAAAACACTGGCCAAGGGCAAGGAGAGTTAGAGCAGCATCTAGTGAGAAGAGAATGAGATCTGAGTAGGAAAACTACCACTTACAGGTTCTGCGATCAGAGTGGTATTTAGGTGCTGGAACTGTGATGATCAAGTGAGTTAATATTTATGAAAAGTGCTTTGCAAATTGTAAAACCTAAGACAGGGGTTTGTTGGGATACTGTCATTACGAGTCTCAAAAACACCTAATGGTACAAAAACTTGTGTGTGAATTCTTATAGCAGCAAAAGGTGGAAACAACCCAAATGTCTATCAACTGATGAGTGGATAAACAAAATGTGGTACATCCATACAATGGAACATATTCAGCCATAAAGAGGAATGAACTACTGAGGATACATACCACAACCTGAAAGAAACTTGAAAGCATTATGCTAAGTGAAGAAAGCTAGTCACAAAAGACCACGTATTATACGATCACATTTACGTGAAAAGTCCAGAATAGGCAAAACTATAGAGACAGAAAGTAGATTAGTGGCAGAGCGGGGAGGGCTAATAGTCAAAGGGTACAGAGTTTCTTTCTGAGGTGGGGAATATGTTCTAAAATTGACAGTGGAGATGGTTGCACGTATCTGTGAACATACTAAAAACCACTGAATTGTACACTTTCAGTGGGTGCATTGCATGGTATGTACGTTATATCTCAAGAAAGCTGTTAAAAATAAATACATAATTGTGGAATGCAAGAGGCATTGGACTAGGAATCAGCCCCACCCTTGCCTCTAATTAGCAGCATAACATTGTAAGGCCCTGAACCTCATCTGTCAAATGATGCATAAAATCTCATCCAGGACTTGAACTCTGTCATTCTGTAGCAATGTTTCTAAAATTTTAATCCATGCTCCCTTTTGTTAAACTTCAAAATCTCATATCCCTTTGTTACTTGCAATTTCAAAAGAAATAGCATGACTAAAATCAAAGTTAATTCTCAATATGCTTTTTTTTTTATACTACATTCACTCAGAATGATTCTAATATGTCTTTTCTGGCCCCCCACTCCCTCTCAGCCCCTGCTTGGCCCTGAGGATGGGAAACCCTGCCATAACCTATCACTCTTTCCTTTCTGTAAACAGTACTGCCAGGTGACCAGCAATGGGGGCTGAGACCTGACATCTTTGGACACATACAATTCTTTCCATTAGCTTTCAACATCTCCTACTCCCTGCCCTTTCCAAGTACATATGAACTCTGACCCAAACTAGGGATCAAATAAAGTCAACCACAGCAGCTGCCCTTCAACAGGACAGCAACCCTCAAAACTATTAGTTTACATTCAAATCAGCATCCTAAAGTAGAAAAAACTGAAAACTTAAATATATATATTTTTAATCATGATGCATTTAATTCCATCCCTAGGCAATATACTATTCTTGAAAAATAATGACTTAACCAACATTAAGCCAGATCTCTCCAATGACAGGAAATTCATTTTTGAGCTAAGTTACATTTGGAACCCAAGACCAATAATCCCCACAGGCCTGAAAGAGTTAATGTGTTTGAGAAAGGAAATATTTTTTCTGCTCTTCAGTGATCAGATCTAATCTTGTGAGGCATTAGGTCCCTTAGTCACATTGGTTAAGAGGGTGAAAAGGAAAAAGAAGCTCTCAAGGATGGGTACAGATTAAGATGTTTTGTTTATTTGTTATTGTTCAGGTGACAAGAGCCCGATAGAGTTAATTATTTCCCATATTAGTGTTTCAGGCTTAAAAGCCTCCTAAGAATGGAAATAAAGAGGAAAATATCAAGGACTCTGAAAGCATTGAATGAGATTGCCCTATATTTGCCAAAGTTACAGGTATCTACTGTATTGGAGGGCGTTGTTTACTTGTTTGTTTTGTTTGTAATGTTCTTCTTCCCTTTAAAAAATAAAAAAGGAGCTAAACAAAACCCTAAGCATCGACACAAAGCTCCGGGTATTCACCCTTTGGAGCAACGCAGACCGGATCCAAGAGAACGTTTGCCCTCAGAAACACTTCCTTCCCGCATGCCCCTGGCTTCACTCCATTCTTGAGAAAATTGTTCTATTCAACAGGGAGGCAACATTTGCCCCATTTTTTAATATTTCAGGCTGACTTTTTAACCACTCAGAAATGCTGTTTGTTTTATGTCGGCGCAGCCTGAAGCAAGATGATGATGTAAGTGAAAGCCGAGAGGGGGTCTCTGTGGGCACAGCCCGGTGCTTCAGTGCTCAGTGGTTAATCACCCAACACCAGCCTCAGCAACTGTTGACACAAAATAGGTGGAGATCAGGTCTGTGCAAGCAGAAAATACCAGAAAGGCAAACTATATGTAAACACACTTAAGACAGATTTGACAAGAATAGACCTAAACCTGACTTGCTAGGAAACTGCTAATGGCTAAAGCTTCCATGTCCCTCTCTGCTGAGGCTGGTTCCCCTTACAAAGTTTCCTTTGAGAAGAAAAAGAGTAACATTTTCAAAACTAAAATAAGTTTACAGAACACAGCTGAGACATTTGTCCCCTTGATTCACACAGTGCGAGTTTCAAATCTGCTTCTACAGGCGGGATTTATGTAACGTAATAGAGTTCTTCCACGTACACCTGGAGGAGAGCCAAATGAGAGAGAGAGGGGGAAAAAAAACTAACATGTGCATACAACTACAATTCAAAAAGTTATTTCTCCTGACCTATAAAACTCCAGCAAAGAAGCAAACGGATAATGCTTAAACAGTCTTTTAATCTTATCTAACTGACACCTGACAACCCATTACTTATAGATTATTAATGCACCCACTAAAAAGTTTGTCATGTACAAAATTACTAGAGAAAAAGATTGAACGCCTGAGGAAAAAACAAATTTTGCTGTACAATAACTTCAGAAATTTCAAGCCTATTATCTGTCATGCCCCTCATAGACTCATAGCACACTGCTAAAATCAACTGATTTATCTTTATTATGAATCCTAAAATGACAGCACACATGTTTTCCATGTCTTGTGATAATGTTTAATTTCATCTAGTTTTTATTTTACAGTGCTTGATTTGCTTATTTAAGATGAATAAAAGTAATAACTTTTTGATTAATCTTCCTGTTTGTCTCTTTACCAAAGGACCTGGGTTCTTTCCCCACTCCCAGCATAAAGCTGGAATCAGAGTCGGTTTCAGAATATTTGCCTTGTTTCTCTTTGGTTCACATTACAATATAGTCTAGAATATTAGAGCTGGAAGAGGCTGAGTGTCTCACTAATTCGTCTTACCTGTCCATTTAAGGCAGAGGAAGCTGTTGCCCATGGAGATAAAGTGACTTGATCAAGGGCACACATCTGGTTGGTGAGGAGTGGGGATGACAGGTGAAATGTTTTGGCTCCAGATGTTCTTTCCCCTGCATATTCCCTCCCCTACTTGCCCTGTATAAATTGCATGTTGTCATGAGGCTTTCAGGGGAACGTGCTCCTTAGCCACCTGTGGGTGCCAGGGCTCTTCCCCCTTGACCAGGATGCCTCTCAGCCCCCTCACTTCCCAAGCTCTCCTCAAGTAAATGGGAGTCAAGTCCTGCTCTGCCAGGCTGCATGACATACAAGGAGTTCGTTCCATTTCTCTGACCAGACACTTGTGCCAAAACACTGTAAACAACAAATCTGGCTTAATTAGGTCTTGCAACAAATCCTGCTCACCTACACACCATGTTCCAAGTCAACCACCAGGTCACTGGTTTGACTGCCTTGAAAACTATTACAGATATTCAGAAGCATTGGGTCCACGATGGATAAATCAGCCTCCCACCTCACTCCGTTCTGGGCCTCACTCAAACCCCAACCCTAAGTGGTCCTGAAAAAACTTCCTCAGGTTGTACCGACACTCAGCTTCAAGCATCACACTCTTGTGTTGTCCTGAAAAGCTCAGAAACTATCTGAATGCTGGCTGGAAGAGAAACAGGGGTTACACAAAACAGTATTTGGACTTTCAAATCTACCTTCCTACATCCCACACCTTCCTATTTCTCTTCTCAACTAGACTCAGGGTCCCGTGGTAGAAGGGTCAGGGTTTTTCCATCCAGCGCACTGGGCCAACACCTACCCATTCATAAGGGGTTTCCATCTTTCACAGTATTAAGGACGTGATTTAACACAGCAGGGGAAAGCTCTGAGTAAACTTATGGTGTAAAACTTCCAACAAGGTATACTTAACAGACTGAGGAGTCGTTTTCAAAGAGGATTGTTTGTTGGAAATTTTTAAAATCTGCAGACAAAAACAGTGTCTCTGTTGAACTCCTAAGATTCTCTGACATGACAATACCTGAAGGTTTCTACATTCACAGCTCTTTTCCCTTCGAGCTATTTGCTCAGCTTTCCTAATAATACCCTGCCTGCCTGGCACCTCGCCAGCTCTGTCTCAGGCAATATGCAAGCTAAACATTTTTTGACTGATTTCAATATTATCTTATGAGCAACTAGACAGTATTTTATCTAGTGAGTATTACTGATTGCTATAATCTAAGCCCAGAGTAAGCGCCTGTAAAGGTAATATTATTAGAATTGACACTCACTGTGAAAAGCGTAGCAATTAACTGTGGCTGAGAGAACAACAACCCATTCTGAAACGTGCTGCAGAGTTATTCTATTTATATTTCTCCTTCCCGTTTTAAAAATACTGCACTTGTTACTCCATTGATCAATTAGGAAGTCTACCTTAAATGCAGGTTACACTTAAATTCTCAAGGGAAAAAGTTAACCACCTGCTTAATAAAATTACCTGTGCGTGTGAAGTTGTCCCATCCCTAGGTGATTCCCAGGCAAGGAAAATCACCAGACACTTTGTACTTTCATTTTGTAGTTGAATCACAAACAAATGACCCAGTGCTTCTTGCATGGCACACTGTTTTTTTACATCTGTTTCCTTACTTTTGTGTCATGCCTCTGTTTAGCTTTATTGACAAAACAATCTGTGCCTAATGTTTAAACAACATCTGTAAAATGTATTATTAAATTATGTTGGAAGAAAAAGCAGAGTAATGCTATGAAACCCTATGACCCCCTATTGATTTTTAGATCACAGAAGTTGAAAGGATAATTTGTGAATGTTTTAACATTTACATCTACACAGGTACCTGTATTTATAGAATCTTTGATTACTTATAAAAGTATTTACTACATTATTACCATAACTCAGAAAGAAACCTGACCTTTAACAGTTGAATCTGTTTGTTATAATAAGGGAGATCCTATTTTTTAAAAATAAGTTTACATTTTTACCTGCCAGCAGCATAAATCTCTAAGGATAACATACTTTTTCCCCTACTAATAATAAATGGGAAGTGATGCCTGAATGCTTTGCAGTTTTGAAGGCAATAAATGAAGTAACTAGGAAAATCTGGTGTGTGTACTAAATCTGAGAACCGTAGAGCTGCACTCGTTCTGTAAAGTCACCTCAGTTGTTGGGATGCTCCCCAGAATTTTATGCACCCTATTGATGGAGAGTGACTTTTCTTTCCACATACATACCGTATTTCACATACACTATATATTTTGCACCTAAAATCCATCTTGCCTTCTCAGAGGATAAAGGTATAATCATTTAACATTAGGCCTTAATGGGAAAGTGTTTGGATGAAAAGTAGTAAACAAAGAAACTGTAAAATTTATTCAGTATATCCTATGCTAGAACTCTGCTGAGGCAGGATGTGTCTGTGTCATCCAGCAAGTAAGATACACTCATAGGCGCAAGCTGTCGTCACACAGAATTGCCAGGTCTGCAACACTGTGGGGAAAACATAGAAGGGAGTTTTTCTTTGACCATTCCACACTCACATTTTCAATATAAAAAAATCAAGTTGAGGGGCCAGCCTGGTGGCGTAGTGGTTAAGTTTGAGCGCTCCGCTTCGGCGGCCCAGGGTTCACAGGTTCGTATCCCGGGTGCGGACATATGCACCACTTATCAAGCCATGCTGTGGCGGCGTCCCATATAAAGTAGAGGAAGATGGGCATGGATGTTAGTCCAGGGCCAATCTTCCTCAGCAAAAAGAGGAGGATTGGCGACAGATGTTAGGTCAGGGCCAATCTTCCTCACCAAAATAGATAAATAAATAAATAATCAATCAAGTTGGTGTATTTAGGAGAAAAAAGAACTGAGTATTGACTTTGTGTGTGTGTATGTACTTTCTGTAAAGTTCTACCTAGATATTTAAAGACCTAAATAACCATCTAATCTCAAAATTTGAGAAGTTTCTGCTTAAGTGACTAAAACATTCAACATATTAGTAATGTTTTCACTGCTGATATAACAGAAGTATTTGTCACAACCACGACAACAATGAAAGAAGAGAGACAAAAGTCCCAAATGTTGTTATTTATGATTTTTGCATCAAATCATAACTGGGAGTGAGAGAGCAAAGGAAGAAGAATACATATATTTACAGCACATATTATATTTCAGAAATCATTATGCTGTAAATCTAAGTCTACCCCACAGCATGCTAGATTGAAATATTTCAGCAATTAGTTATGGAAGCTGATTTTTTAAAATAACATGCAGTTACCTCAAATACTTAAATAATTTAGGTAAAAATATTTTATTTTTTGCATAATTATTTACACAATTGCCTCAATTCTCAAAAAATTTATTGGCATAGACTTGTCCTATGACGTCTCATCTAATAAATTTCACATTCCACCCCAGGGTCCAATCCCTATAAGTACTAATACCAACCATTTTAAGATTCCTCGTCTCTCTTTTCATTCCGACAAGCAGACCAAATGTAAGAGTTAGAACAGTTATTTCTTTTAATCCAAATTTTCTCTTAATTAATCAACTCTGTCTTGTTTTACATTTAAATTCTCCCTGTTGTCTCTTCTCCTCCTAAACCCCATCTGCTTTGGCCTTAGTTAGCCAAGGAGGGTAGTATATATCACTTACGCCAATTAAAGAAGTGTAAAATTCGTTCAGCAACGGAATGAAAGAACCATTACAATGCACCACACTTTTCTCATCTCATTTTTCAGTCAGAACTTAAAGCTGCATCGGCCAGAGTTTCTATGACAAGCTAACAGCTAGACATGAGTTTATATTTTTCACTTTCATATTGTGTATTTCAATACACTATGTTGCTGCCAATAATTATGACTGATCTACACCCAACCTGCCCTTCAGCATTTTATTAAATCTCTTCAACAGTGACTCATCGTTCATACAAAATGTACATGTGTGTTAACAAGTTTTAAGAAATCCCAGGAGGAAGACACACAGCTTTAAATGTTGTGGCTAAATGAAGTGAAGGGGAAATGCTAAAATACTGATAAGATTTTTCTTTTAATTATTGTTTCTGGAAGAATGTACCTTGGGCTTAATGCTCAATACAGGAAAAATGTTTACAAGCTCTCAAAAATGCTTTCTGTAGTTTTTTATTCCGACAAAGTAAAATGAAAACCACTTAGTGGTTATGCTGCTTTTTAGTCTCCAAGTATGCCACAGTTTCAGATTCTCTGACATCTTTAGTTTCAATATGGTACCATCTGGGTTTCCCCATTTTTGTATCATATTTCCTACTCAAAGCCTAAAGGAAAAGAAATCTATTATCAGCCCCTTAAAAGGAGAAGGTTTAGATGAAAATTAATAAACCGTTAAAAACTCAAACTTGAGAATGTCATTGTTCATCAAACTTAAGAGAAACAATCTCTTTTACAACTTTCAGTTACTTGAGGAAAATTGTCTATGACCAACAAAGTTGTTAGAGTTGAAACAGTTGCCAAATGCAAAGCAATGAAGTGCAAGCAAAAGTCACATCTAAGTCCATAGAGAAGTAGAGAGAATGCACGCACAGCACACAGTGCCAGGTGAGAACAGAATTAAGTTTACATCCCACGTAACTAAGTAAAAGTGATTTTTAAGCTATGGACCTGTGCAGGATTGGATATCATTGTGAAATTTAGGGTAAAATCTGCATATACTTTGAAAAATTATTATAGGGTATGTATTAAAACTTTTTTAAAGGTCCTTTTTTTCTCTTCTAATTGCAAAACAGAGGAAGTCGAATTGCTATCACTGACGGCATAGAATCTAGGAAAATGACAATTGCAGACTGCTTGGTGTCACAGGAATGCCTGCCTGCCCCAGCATCCACAGGAAACATCTCATAAGTTTGTCCACCTGTGGAAAGCAACTTTTTGAATCCGTATTGGAATCCGTTCTCTGGTAACAATGTTTATGGACGGAATTTGCTAGCAACCCTGAGGAGGAAGAGAGATGGCACGTGTGATAGATCACCCATGTGGCAGTGCTTTGCTTTCCTTAATTAGAGCTCGCTCTGCCACTCCTTGGCCCTCAAATGGGAACATTTCCCAGGGAAATACATTTGTAGAGCCCCCATTGTATTCAAATTGCCTCACTATCTGTTTAACTTTGAAAATATATATGAATTTAGGTGGACAAGCAAAATTGATGGTCTACCTTCTAATATCATCCAGAACAATTTGAAAGACTAAGTTCAAATATGTACAATCAACAGTTTTGAAAATTAAGATACAGTGGTAGGTAAAAACAAGCAAACAAAAAAATCTCAGCAGTGACACCGTTCCTGGTAACATTTAGATATAGCATGTCTTCCATTCCAACCCTATCCACTTGATTCAAAGGACTGCAAAAATTGATCTCTCTGGGCTGCGGGAGGGTCACAGAAATTGATAACCCTTACAAGCAATGCTTATGTGAGTCTGTCTGTGTCTTGCAGATAGTGCACTTTGTAAATTAATCCTCCAAAGGCAAATATATTGTAAGTAGCTTGTTATCTGTAAAATACTAAATTGAAGAATACATGGGATTATATTGACAGAAATTACATTTTCTGTAATGGAGTTTAATATATCTGAAATCTCTCCCAAAGGCTCCCAGGCTCTCTAACAGAGACGAGTCTGTTAATGTAGGTGCAATGGACATCAAGAACAAATTTATTCACCAAAATGGATTAGGCCATGTAATCAGAGATTCTGTAATATTAATCTTTGACACTTATTGAACAGAAAGAAATACTTCTGTCTGCAAACTGGCATTCCCAGTTCTCCCCTTTCTTCAACCAGGCTTTGGGCCCTTTCTGGATCTTACTTCAAAGAGGATAAAGTTTCCCCATCATAAACACTAATCTAAAAATATTAGGACAATTAATTAGATACACTTAGTTTTAGAGGATATCGGATTTCGATACCTTTCAAATATGACACTAGCTCTCAGTGATTATATGAACCCGGCTTTCAGCACACTCACAAAGGCTAATAAATCATACTTTCTCAAAGCCTCGTTGCCACACCGCCGTACATTAAGTCAGAAGATTCTTGGCTGGTTCTTGGTCCGTAATCTCAGCTTCCCCCCAAATCAGGAATTTACACATTTATTTAGAAACAATATTGCATAGCCCAGAGATACATCAAGTTTTGAATAGCTTCAAAGTAGAAACGTAAATAATTTTTCCTTTTCATCAGAAGAGAGATAAGAGGAAAGGAGAGACTCCTTGAATGCAGAGCCCTAACAAAATCTAACTGAATTTATTCAATGAATTTCAAACCTGACTGGTATGTGATAGTGGATTTTCTTGTTTCATAGAAAATAGGGTGATACCACTCTTTCTATCCCTTATCCTGAAGGGTAAAAAAAAAGCCAGAGAGAGAGATTTACAGAGCCATAGTGAATGTGAATTAAACACTTACTTATACCATACCAAAATTTTGTTAATTTATAGAGGGGGAAAGCAATACAATGGTTCTTTTCCATTCTGGCAAGTGCTCTCAACCTATCAGTCCACAGTTTGTTTTCTCCTTTGCATCGACAAGCCACCAGGGAAAACAGTGACAACTGGGTGTGTCTTCTTAATGCAAAACATTAGCTGCAGGTTGCCAGAGGGGGAAGCAGATTGTGTATAAACACAAAGCCAAATTACTTACCAATTGTTCACTTGAAGGATAGTGAGTCCCGTGTCTTGTGCCAACTGCTTTTTCTGTTCTTCAGAAGGGTATGGGTGCTGAAAGAGAACAAAAAAGATGGGTGAATGCACATATACTTTGAACCGATAATGTCTTGCATATCACATATAAAGTGCAATGCTAGGGGCTAGGGAGTCAATAATAAACACATATGCTCTGTAAAAAAAAAAGATACATGCACATGAGGCAATATTTAGGCTATTTTGTCAATAATTTAAGTGTCTAGTGAAGTCTATAATTAAAGGTAAAAATGCTGAGGTGTGTCACTCTTATTAATGGAATACTACATCATCTAATTAATGGCAGTAAAAGACAAGCCAATTACAAAGATTAGTGAAGTGTATAAATAGCTACTTAGGATACTTGCAGAACCTTGATACTGAGTTTACCCTTTAACAGGTTTATTTGTTGCAAACACAAAAAGTTTAATATGATCTTTACTGTATTTTATAGGATTAAAATAAGGACAAGCCCTTTTTGACCATATAAAAGTGTACCACCTTGATGTAATATTTTTATAAAACCATGGATTTCTAAAGCTGAATCATTTGGACCAAGAATCTCAGCTGAGGTTCCCAGGAGTTAAGCACCTTGTTATGACCTTCTCCCTCCAAAACACCATATTGCCAGATACAAATATCAAATTAAAGTGGGTGTATTTTTTTAAACCACTATTCATTTTAGCTCTTCTGCAAAGCACAAACAAACGAAATTCAAACAAAGTTAGTTTCCATATCTGAATGTCAACACATGCTGGGATTCTGACCACAGGCCAATATAAGGTCAAAGACCAGCATATTTTGCATGCTAAGAACAAGCCCAGCTATGTTCCTCATGAGTTAGAGGGGATAAAAAAGTATTTCGGGATTAGATAATAAAATGAAATCCATACCTTCTTCTAAGAATGTTTATAATTCTACTGAAACCAGTTTTGGCACAAATACCTTCTGTTCAATAGTCAACTATAGCTAAATTTGAAATATACATTTCTAAAGACTGGGAGAGGAGCTGAGGACATGGTTTCCATTTATGGAGACATTGGCTATTTTGAATCACTGTATCCCAATAAATTCTGCCAGGATAAAAATTGTTCTGATAGTCAACCTTCTATTCTTTTATGAATGGGAAAGGGCACCCCCAACTCTCAATTTAACTATTTGTGCCATTGGAAACTAAATTCTGGTCTATCAAATGTTAATTAACATAGCTTTTAATCTCATTAACAATGTCTGATTAGATGCTAAGAAGGCTCGTTAATGACCACTTCAACGCTCTTATATATAAGTTTAAATATGTTCTATATCTATACGCATGGGATTCATTTGTGGAGAGCAGAGATGTAGCAATTTTTCCCATAAGCATTGTCTTTGATTGTCACTTAATCAATAAATACACAATTAGAATAAGGCTTTGCTTTCATGGAATATAGTGCTTTCTCTAAAGAGCTCCAAATATATTACAGACAGGATGGTAATTAATCCTCATTATACCCCTTTGAGGGACATAAATGGAATCTATTGTCCCTCCTGTTTTACAGGTGAGGAAACTAGCCAGGGGAAGGCATGGTCAGCAGTGACATGACTCTGTGATATTTCCTGCTTCCCTTCCAGTATCTAAGCCTCACCATGACCCAGGGATGTGGCAAACGCCTTTCATAATCTCTAATCATGTCCGCTGCTCAAAAACCTCCAGACTGCTTACTACGGCTTGCAAGGCTAGCCACCATCCAGCCCTGCCCACCTCTCGGACTTCTCCTCATCTCCACCCCACCCCTCTGCCCAGCCACACACGCCTCCTTTCTGCTCTTTGAACATGCCAGGCCTTGTCCCTACCACTCAGTCTCCTGTTCCAATGTCACTTTCAGGTCTCAGCTCCAATGCCAAGCCTTTCTCACTCTCCACCAGCCTACCTTATCACTATTACATCAGTCTTTTTCTTTTTTCCCTAACAGCAAGCATCAGCTCCCTGAAACACCTGTTCTGATCATTTGTTTCCCTGTTGTTGTGTCTCTTCCCACTCAGTTAGCAACTCTGAAATCTGTATCTTTCTCGTTCACCATCCGCCAAACCCAGGAAGTAACAGGAAATCAGTAAATATTTGTGGAACAAAGGAATGGCTATGGCTTGCCATAATACACTGATGCTCTCCACTCAGATGCAACATCAAAATGTATAATAAAAATTTTTTCCAAGCCCACAGGAAGTATAAACAACCCAATTTGAGATCCACAACAGTACTTTCCCTTACTTCATTCCTAAAAGCGATGTTAATCCACTTTTTTCAAATAAAAGTATATAAACCTCGTAATAGGCTAAGATCATAGGTGACAATCACCCTATTCAACATAATGACAGTCATCACAACCAAAATCTCATCATTGCTAGAAGCAATCCACTACCCTAAGGTTTAAAACATAACTCCCACTGCAGAAAGCTTTGTCACACAATGCAAACCAAATGAATTTCTTATCCTATGAATAGAATACTGAATTTTAAGGTTTGATAAATAGTAGTTTTATGTCTACACGAGTTGAAGAATTGTACATAGGTATACACGACCCTATTAGATGGTATAAATTATGCCACCACTCCACGACTATGAGACTTTGAAAAAAGGACAACTTTTCTAATCCTCAATTTTGTCATCTGGAATTCCAAGATCCATCAAAGTTAAAGGCTACCCAGGCTAGCAATTCTTCCAGAATAGAAGCCTGATTTTGAAATATGCAAATTTTAGCATCCAGTTGTTGGCACCAATTGCCATATAAAATTAAACTGATGTACACAGGTCGTTTCCAATCTACAACATTTTCTGTAATTTTATTTGCTTACGGTTTTGCAGGTCCTATGGAAATCTCTTGCAGTGATTTTCGGTAGAATTAACAAATATGTCAACAGTCTCTTTTCACTACAGCTGGATGGCAAGACCTATTGCCCTTCCTTGTTAGTTGTGTCTTAATATTATGACCAGAACTGGATAAAAATTAATATTTATGCCATTTACCTTTAGTTACTCTGAAAATTGAGAATTGTCACAGTCATTTATTTGTGCTGTGTTTTCAAGAGTATTTTTGCATGCCTGTTTGTGAGCAAGTTTTACATCCATTCTTATAAAGCAAACAGAATGCACATTTATACAAGTGGTGTCAGGAAAATCTCTTTGGATCATTAAAATTACCTGAATCATTACAGCTTCAAAGAGCAATCAGATGGCCCTCAAAATTTCAGTGCAAATTTAGATTTTTTCTTCACATCATGCAGTTTCTGATTTCATAATTTAAATATCATAAAATGAGAACGTTCTCCCCTTTTTTTGCCTCTGTCACTTTTCATGTGATCTGATTTTAAGTAATTGGAACAAACTGTGTCTAATTTCATGCAGCATAATTGCTAGGCAGCCTCAAGCTATGGAGACCCAGCACTCTGTCTCCATTAAATAATTTTCAGTTGTTCAGGATATATTTTTTTTAATAGAAATGAATGAGCCTGGACAAAATTAAATGTCATAATAATCTGGTCATTGTTAAGGGGGGAAAACAGTATCAACAAAATTCCTAAACCTGTCTACGGTAGGTCAACTGAATGTTTTTCTTTTTGTCATAGTTCTTGGCTTGGTGTCCCGCAAACTTTCAACCCCCTGAAAAAACTCTGTAATTGCTAGAATCACATGAAAGCCATGACTTTAGGTAGTTAATCCAGAGTCAGCCGAAAATTCACAAAGAAGTAGGCTTTTTAACTGAAATCTGATGTTTAAATATTTTAAATTCTATGCATCTTTACTAGATAAGCTTTGTGTGGACAGTATGAGTTATTCCTTTGTAGACTTAAAAATATATGACTTGACAAAAACCCAACAGACTACAGGCAAGGCTGCTTTAAAAACACTCAAAGCCCTGTTGCCTTCTACCCACAGGGCTAGTGAGGGCATGAGATGGGCAAAGGTAGACTTCATTTTATGAAAGAGATAAAGAGAAGTGCCATGTCAGGAAGAAATGGGAAATGCATTCCAAACCATCGCAACTAAGGGCCTAGGTCACCCCTTGCCGTTCCCCTGACCACCTTCGCTGTGATGGCACCTAAAAGGCAAGGGCACTAGTTTAAGAAAGATCAGTAGGTTCTTGTGAAGGAAAGACGGATTGCGCTTGCCAGATATACCAATCAACCTAATCACTTTGGGATATCAAAGCAAATTTGACCAGTCCAATAGACAGTGACAGGAGACCTTGCTTTTGTTGTGTACATTAGCCTCATGCCATTATCTCTTAAAAGCTTAATTATTTGCAAACAATTGATCAAGACGGGAATTTGAGAAAGGATATGCAAGGGCCCCTGGGAGAACCGTAACGCATTAAGAGAGCAAACAAAATTACCTTTAGATCTTACAATAAGAATTAACGATTGAGACGGGAGAGCTCAGCAGTGCAGTAGCTGCAAGGGTTCTTTCTCGAGTGTTTCCCATTTGATCTGCATTAACACCTCGGGAACGAATGAAAGCCATAAAACAGTGATTATGTATGGGTAAAGCTGACCCTCCCTTTCAGCATTAAACCTGCTCACATGTATTAGGCCAGCCTTGCTGGGGAGAGAAGAGATGCTAGACTCAAAGGGAAAATAAGTGGCTTGTGGGCAGTGGAACGCCAGCTTAAGGAAATAACTCACAAAATGATCATCCATATTTCAATAATCAACGCCCTGGCTTTTCCGTTCCAGAATAAGTCTCTTGCTGAAATATAAGCAGTTTGCCACTCTTCCTGTGCTTCTGGATCTGCAGTTCAACTTCTAATAATGACCTAGTATGGCAGTGATTGCTTAATAACCCCATCAAAGAATAAAATGATCCCTAGAGTATGTGTCCTGTGTCATAGAAACAGGTAAAGGATGTCTGAAAAAAATCTAAAAATAGCTTACATAAAAGTTAAGTCTGAACTGTCATTTTACCAGCCCCGAAGCATAGAAAGTGACAGAAAGAAAATGGCAACTTTCTAAAGAAAGTTATCTCTGCACAAATCCAATTTTATTTCTTGAGGTTGGGATGGGAGGGGCGTTCTGATGCTGGTTGGCTGGTATTTACAAGTTTACAACACATCGGAAGAAAACATTTATTTAAACAATCAAGCAGGCTCTTTGAGATGAGCATCAATGGGAAAAAAGAAACTCTTCAGGACACACAGATGGAAAATGTCCAGCCTTATATCTTAACGACATCCTTGACCAAGTGTATTCCTTTCATCAAATTTTCCACCCCTGACTGCAAATGTGGATGCCAAGACAGTGATGAACTTTATCTTATCTACCCTGGTAACCAAGTTTCAATAACGTTCCCTCCCTCACTGGCTTGCCCACTCTAACAACACATTGTAATGGCAGCAGAAAATTTGAAAATAATCCTGTACAGAGCTCGCTGGTGAGATAATGGAAGGCTATGCTGCCCCTTCTCAAGCCTCAGATTAGTAATTTCTCGTGACACAGAACTGCCTCTATACCGAAACTGCAAAACAGCTATAACAAAGCAATAGAGGTGGAAGCAATTTTCAAGCAAAATGTTACATGCTATACTTTAAAAGGTATGGGAATAGGTACCGGGGGAGCTGATCTAACAGGAGGAATTATGGCAACTGTCCGATATAACCCTTATCAAGGCAATGTTCTGTTGCTTGGCTGAATATGTTGGAAGAACAATTTTGGAACTTCTTTTATCCTTTTTCCTTCAGCCCTTTGCCTCCTCCACAGCTAAGTTTAATGCATTAATATAAGTTGACCTTGAGCTAAACTCTGGTATGTGATGGAGAGATACTCCCTTTAAAGAAAAAAAAAAAAAATCTACCATATGGCTTTTAACCATTAGATCTCTGTGTTCTTTTAAAACTTCTACGAGTTTTTGTCACTACGGGGAATATTGTGGATCTAAATTAAAATAACCAGCTATATATGTGACCTCTAAGAGGATAAGCAGATACTTGCTAACCAAATATATTTATCTTTGTTTAACATAATCTTTTTTTTGCCTATAAAAACTTCTCCCACTTTAAATAAACTTGCAGCCATTTTCCCCTTATGCATTGACTGTGAATAGCTTACACTGTGACAATTACATTGATCTAGGATACTTTTTTCCTTAAAAAAAAATCCATAATGCTTCCCTATTGTCTTCCAGCTTTATGAATTAGTTTTACTGTTTCAGTGAATGCTTTTTTGTCTTCTGACTGCACATTATCAAAGAGACACTTTTTGCCTCCTATTTGCATTACAAAAGCAGTGCACTGTGCAGTCGAAGAACATAGTCTGAATGCATAGTAGCGGAGTCCTGCATCCTCACACAGGCTGGAATCAAAAGAACGGGGGTGTCAGTCCTGGATAAGAAGCCAAAAACGTTTGGAGCATCATCAGTGAAGTCACAGGATTTCGACCTGCTGTCTTAATTCTCCACTAACGCTCCCGGATGGCCTAGTTGCTCAGACTAAACGTGCTCCATTGATTGTTCGGCCCTTCGTTTTTCTGAAGCCCAGTCAAGCTATTTCCCAGACAGTCCCTCCGATTTCTTGCATCTCCAGCAGCAGTCATAAGGAGTTGCTAGTGGAGGTGTGCAGGTAGGAAAAACAGGTGGGAATCTCTAAACTTGATCTTATCACACGAAAATGACTTAAGTGTGAAAGGAAAAGTTGAACACTGGGTAATATTTCATAGCCATCTTTAGTTTTGCACTAAGGGGACTATCTTTCTAATGCATAGCAGTGAAAAACATTTGTTTTATATTCAATCATAAGAGGCCAATACTACAATGCCTTGCCTGTTTCACCTATCTGATCTTTTAATTTCTTGTAAATATCAATTAAATATAAAATAAAAACACTAAATAAAAAGGATGGATACTTATATTAAGGGATTTCATAGTCCTTTGTGTTGGGAATTTTTTTTAAAGTCGCTTGCAATTCTACAATAATAACAGTGTTTAGATCTATTCTTTATCAGCTATATATATGTTACAGGAGTTTTTCTAAGTATTTGTTTGCATTAAAGCAAAAAATTTAGACTCTAAATTAGCAATTACTTATATCCTCCTCTTAAAAGTATTAAAATTCATGAAGAGGGCTAAAATTATTTTGAACAGTTATGATTATTAATGAACTCCCTGAATATTGATTCTCTTAGTAGAAGACAATGGCTATAAAAGGAAACACAAAAAGGCCAATAAGAAAACAGGGTGGGAGGAGTGGGGGTGGGATGAGGACAAGCATGGGGAACAAAACTGATGCTTCACTTTTGTGTCCTCTTTGAGTTGTTTTAAATAATACTAGCTCATTGGAACTCTTACTGTTCGTCAGCAGGGCAAACACACTGCATGCATTATCTCGTGTCCTCTTGGGGCCCCCCAGGCATAGGGACTGCTGTGCTCCGTTTCACAGATGAGGAAGCTGAGGCTTGGCCAGGTCAAAAAACGTGCCCAACAGCTCACAGCTACTTAGTTCTGGGGCCAGGTCTGCTCTCTCCTGAGTTTCTCCACTTGGCTCCAACTCCCATTGATGGTTCTTTCCCATGTCCCCATTCCCTTTTTTAAGCTACATTGTTAAACCAAAAATATATTATAATGGAGCATGAACTAAGTTATTAACTGCAGTAAGCAGTGAGTGAATGTTTCTCTGCAGTTTTAACAGCCTCGATCCAGGAGAGAGTTGCTGCTCTCCTACCCACCACCCGCAACTGCATCCCCACTGCTTCTGCCCTGGAGGCAAAGATCAAGGGGCAGGGATGGAGCTGTGAGGTGAAAGGTAGTTCACAAGAATCTTACCCCACACTCTCCCTCCAGCATCCACCCACAGAGACTTTATTAATAGGAGCTTAGTAGCATTACTAAGAGTGGTGGAAATAGCAATGGTAACATGTATTAAGAAGTGAGGATGTACCAGCCATTGTTCCAAATACTTCACGTGTATTAACTCATTTAATACTCACAAAATCTTATGAGGTAGGCACAACTTTTATACCCATTTCACAGTTGAGGAAACTTGGGCACAGAAAGGACAAATAACTCTCTCAAGTTCACACAGCTCGTAAGTAGTAGAGCTGGGATTTGAAACTTGGTGGTGACATACAAGTTGGGAAAATTCACTTCCAAACTATTTTGTTTTTAAATGATGGGTGGAGCAACCCCACTCATTCCTGATGAGTTAATCATGAATATATATGATGATTACTATTCACTTTATGAATAAGCTATTATCTTAATGTGTGTGTGTGTCATTTATTTCTACAACTTAGTTTTGTTAATGGAAGCAATAGTAGATTTTGCTACAAGATACAAAACTCACTAGAAACTAATATGTCCATCACCTTATCAGTGCTTGTTGCATTGCTTATAAATACAGGAATGAGGCTAGGTTACATACAAGAACACTCTTTAAGAGTCATAGAAACAAATGCCCGCTATTCCATCCAACTACACTACAATATGCCTTAAATTGTCTGCTTGGAAATAAATTATTGGGTTTTTTTTTGCCAATTACTTTCATTTCTTATGTGATTCTTAATCAAATATGAGTTAAATTACATTTGGAACCATTTCATTTTAGTAGAATACTAATAAAAACACCCGAATGCTATTCCCATTCATAATGCAACTAGCCCTGTTCTGTGCCCCATAAATATTTGTTGTATGAATGAATGAGTGCTATTGAAGTTAGAGATATCTAAAAATGCCTTAACTAGCATTTATAAGTAGATGACTTCAGATAAACATCAGAAAACTAGCAGGCCCATTTCAACAATTATTCATCCTTCTCACTCAGTTCTACAAATTCCAAAACAGTAGAGATTTTATTTACTTTATTTAACTGACATTTATATAATGCTTAACCTGTGCCAGGTAATGTTCTCAGTGCTTTTACAAGTATTCACTCATTTAATTCTTATAACAAGCCTATGAGGTAGGCGTTTTTTCCTTTATGTTACAGGTGAGGAAACTGAGGCACAGACTGGAAGTTACTTGCAAGTAGGATGGAGCTGGGATTTGTCCCTAAGAAGTCTAGTTCTGCAGCCCATGCTCTTAATTACTGTGTTATTCTATTTGTCTTTCTTAGCGTGTATAATTCCCCCCAAAGTGTCTCCAAAATCCACTCCATGTTGTTGTTGGGTTTATCTGTTGCAAAAGTTCTCCTTCCAGTCTCCCACTGCCATGTAATGAAATTCAAGTTCTCCATTTTATGGGGTCTCGTGCAGGACTGAAGAAAGGATAAAGGAGACTGTTTTGACCAACCAACAGGCTGTTCCCCAAGAATTTCACTTTAACAAATAAAACAAAACAGCAGCTTACCATATTGGACCACTTTTCTGAAAAGAAAGTTCATGACCGATTTATACAACAAACTCCAATAAAGTAAGGATTTTTTCCAAACTACATACAGCTCATCTCTGCTATTTCAGAGAACATGCCACCTGAAAGGAGACCTGCCCCCAACCTGAAGAACACTTTTCCATTTTAAAAATCAAAGTGAAAGGGGGGCCGGCCCGGTGGCGCAAGCGGTTAAGTGCGCGCGCTCCGCTGCGGCGGCCCGGGGTTCGCTGGTTCGGATCCCGGGCGCGCACCGACGCACTGCTTGGTAAGCCATGCTGTGGCGGCGTCCCATATAAAGTGGAGGAAGATGGGCACAGATGTTAGCCCAGGGCCGTCTTCCTCAGCAAAAAAAAAAAAAAAAAAAAAAGAGGAGGATTGGCGGATGTTAGCTCAGGGCTGATCTCCTCACAAAAAAAAAAAAAAAAAAAAAAAAAAAAAAAAAATCAAAGTGAAAGGGTTTTGAAACCATTAATAGAAAAGACAAGGAAGATGAAACACAACAATACCATTTTGGAATGAGTCTGTTGATAGGAATCAGTATTGCTTTTACAGATGCCCTGTCCATCATTAAATATTCAGGGAAAATCTTTGTATAAAGTATCCACAAGTTAGAAGCAAAAACAGTATATTTGGCAAGATGTTTTGAGAGAGAGAAAGGTAGAGACAGGGAGAGAGAGACAGAGAATTCGTGCTGCTCCCAATATGACTAAAGACCCCTGGAACTGGTCCTCATTCTCCAGTGCTAATTTTCCCACTTAAATTACAGTGATGGTGTAGCCTCATCTCATTAGAGATCATTGTCCCCAGTAGACAGTTGTGTTTATGGGGGACTCTGGCTGTTCCACACCTGCTGATCAGGTTGCTATGTGATCAAGGCTGCATACAAACAGGAGACTCGAGCTTGCTGGACTGCGACTGATGAGCCCGGGCTAATTCAGGGGTGATTATGTAGTTTACTGGACCACTAAACCTCTTTAAGCTTGTAATTACTGCCTATTTGAGTAAAGAACATTCAAAAGCAATTCACTGCATCATGCCTGCCACAGCTGGAAGCAGGCTGCCAGCAGTCTGTGGGGACATTAAAATCTACAGGGACGTGGATTGAAGCCCAGCTAGCAGACACTGTCAGCAGCACCCGCAGCCAAGTATATGCACATTCCCGCTCACCTCTCCTGACCAAGCTTACCATTAAAGGTGCAATGAAAACTATAGAAGAGCCATAAAGATGACAAATAATGGAATGTAATGGTACAAACTACATTTTAATGATTTCCCCCTTTGTAAAGCTAAAATTTAAAAAGTCTTTTCACAATGCCAAAGAGAGAGAGAGAAAGAGAGAGAGTGCATGTGCTTTAAATAATATACACTGCTGAGATTTCCTGTGTACTTGCTAAAAGTTCTATCCAAAAAAATACCAACTGGAAAACAAAATGCCCACCTTTCATGTGTTCTAAAAGAACTGGGATGTATAGTCGGTGGAGATCTCTTCCACCCACTTAGCTGCTGTGTTTATAACCCTAGCTGAGAAAATATTGTTGAGCTAGTTGATTGACATGTTCTAAAATCACATGTGTGGATTTTCGCTGTTAATGAATTAAAATGCCGCTCAGACACCTGAGTGAAATTTACTTTCAAGAGTCAGAGAAGATTTCAGAAAAAAACCTATCAGTATTTATCCATGTTCTCATTTTCTTCTGCTGTCACCTTCACAACTGCAGCTCTTTTGTATAACAAAAGTGTAAACCATGCTTTGCATTGCTGCGGGTATAATTATTACTTGTCTCTAAGTAACAAAAAAAGACTGGAACTTAATGAAGGGGGATTAAGTTAATTTCTTTTTTAGCGAACAGTTTCCTGTCTCTTAAAAAGCAGACCTTGGTGAATATAATGTTCAGGGAAGGAAAATTAAGCTTTTTATTTCAACTAAAATCTCCACTTTGGAATATTGATATTAAAATATTAAGATGATGTTTATTCTTTAAAAGTATGTAAATTTGGTATTAAATAAAGCCACAGAAATCCTCTCTGACTACTCCATCCAAAGTCCACAGATCCAGGGGGTTTATGTGTTATCTAGACCTCATTCCTATTAATATTCATTAGGTGGGTCTGCTTGCATTTTTATAAGCTGTGAGAGAGGCAAAAGAAACAATCAGAATTCTTTAACACACAGCCATTATCAATTCAACATATGCCAAATAGCAGAGCACCCAGATCTGAAGTTAAGATTCAAATGCAATTTACCTTTACTAAGCTAATTTTCCTGAAAACTCTTTTTCCTTTACCCATTGTAGTCTAAGCTATTTAATTATCTCTATTCTCTGTAACATATACTTCAATTTTTAATTTAAGAGATTATTCAGCACTATATTTTATCTTGGTTAACAACAAAACCCTTATCTTGCAATCAAACTAAAGAGAATTTCCCCTTAAGAAAAAAGAAATCCTAAAAACTTGCAATTGTTTTAGTAATAAGATTACTTTTATCTTTATGAACCTTCTTAAGCAAACCCGTTTTAACTCCCCAAAGCATTTATTGATGTGAATTCACTGTCTGTCTCCAGAGTGGATTATAGAAGAGGAAAGAGTCTTAGTCAAAATTTGGGCAGATCCCCAGGATTTGTTTCCCAAATTATGCTTTCTCATTGTCCAATCTAACTGGACAGGGAAATGCTAGCATGGCTGTAAACTTATTTCTGTGGGGTTCTCCCAGATCTCACAGATGTTCAGAAAACATCTTAGGTGAGTAGGAGAAAGAGCTGGACCTGTCACCAGCAAGATCACAAGATAAAGTTGGATGAAATAAAGGTATTCAATCAAAGTTAAGTTGGAGGCCTTTTTTTTTTTTTTTTTTTAAGATTTTGAGCTTGGGCGATCCTTATATCCCCTACACTTGTATAACACTTGACATTTTCAAAGAGTTTTTATTATATTTTACAAAATTTGAGCCTTACAATTACTTGGTGAGATTGGAAGGATGGGTAACGTTGCCTCCATTCTATAGGAGAAAAAACAAAACTCAGGGTGGACGCATGGCAGGTTATGTGGCCAGGAAGTGTGGCTCTTAAGCCTGGAGCCCAAGCCTCCTATTTCTTAGTCTAGTTCTCTTTACACTCTACTGAAGCTCAGTTTATCTGGTTAATAATAAAATAAAAAGCAGTAGCCACGTCTGTCAAAAACCCACTGGGAGTTAGTGGACCCAGCCTAGTTTTAACGTGTACACATGCGTTGCTCTATACCCAGGGTGAAACCAAGAACTCTAGACAAAGCAGAACACCTTTCAAATTGGCTGTCATCATGTTTAACAAAACTTATGCAAGTAATCTAACTGGTAATGCTAAAAAGTTCTACTTAATGGCATTTGCCCCTTTTAAAACAGGCTTTGGAAAAGAAATATCCTAACCTAATGACTGGATAGTTCTTCTTCAAAACAACTAGATTTAGTTTCGTTTCATTGAATGTGTCTTTCTTTGCCATTTCATTTGTGACATAGGGTTGCTCATTACATATACAAGAGGCCTAATTCTTCCCTTTCCTCAGTTACTTCCTAAGAGAACTTAAGTGTGTGGAGAGTCATCCACCTGTGTAGGCCAGGAGAGCAGTCATTAAGTCCATTTTTGCTTCAGCGATGTGGTTACATATTGACAAATGGCAAATCTAAAAGAAAACATTTTAAGAGTTACTGGTTCAAGAGGTGCAGTTAGGTGTACTGATTTAGTTAGATAACTGAAGTTCAAGTCCCAGAACCCTAACTATGTGACCTTGATCAAAGCATTTCAGTCCTCTAAGCCTCAGCCTCCTCATCAAAACTGGTGGCAGTCAGATGAGATACCTTATGTCCAATTGCTCAGCATGGTTCCTGGCACGTATCTAGTGCTTAGTAAACAGTAGCTGAATCTGAGGTAACCCTAACTGTTGGGCTAATCCATGTAAAAATGCATAAAATATACATAGTTCTCGATTTGTAGGAAAGAAGATCTGACTAGGTAATTCCTGTAATTTTTTTCCTAGGGTTAAATTAGGCTTTTTTTCTACTGTTTAAGTTAGGCTTCAAAGTTTTCGTGCAATTCTCTTTATTTGGACACACTCACTTCCACGATATCTGAAGGCAGGGCCAGCTCCAAAGGCAGTCACACAAGACCTCCCACATATAAGAGCCCCATGCCTGGACGAATGGGCTGATGTTGCCATCTCAAAATTCTTCATGATTTTTTGAGAAGCCCTGCATTTTCAGCTTGCACAGTTTTGTCCACATTCTCCACAAATCATATAGCTGGTCCTGCTAAAAGGAAAGGAGGTTATGTTTTCCCTATCAGATGTTTTCTACTCAGCCACGATCCCTCTTGAATTTATTTGAGCTTCATAGGAGTAAATAAATAATTACTCTCTTCTTACTAAAAGAGTGTAAAAAAGAAAACACTAAAAAAGCAAGATTAGGCGAGACTGACAGTGTAGATGTGCTCAGGCCTCAGACAGATGAGTTAAGGACACTTAAATGACCCTCCAGTGGCCTTCAAGGGTTCACACACTCCTGTAAGTGCCTAAATCACCCTCGGGGACAGACTGAGGCATCGACAAAATATTCCATATTATAAAGTGTACGGGAAAAAAAATCAATAATCCAGAACCTTCAAGGTGTGAGGCCCGTTCTGGCTCCTTGGACTTAGGGATGTTGACAGCCTTTGTCTTTTGGTGGCTGGGAGTCAGAAGTGGCAATTCGCCCACCTTCCTTGGCAGGGGATGAGTGCCACATTTGGCAGAAAAGTGTGCTCTCGAGAAAAGGGAGCAGAGAATCTTTTGGCCTGGACTCCAGCTAGGATAGATCAAGAGCGAGAACTTGCTTTTGCACGCCAACCAAATGCCGCTGTAATTAAAAACAAACCTTTGGAAATAACGTATTTGGAAATTATTTCAATTCCAGCACATTCACAATACGAGCTCATCAATAGTTACAATTAATTCATTTGGTCATAGGGTTTTTGAGGAAAAATTGCTGTCATTTTATGTTAGCCTTCTTTAACAGAATTCTACTTTTTTTAAGGAGGTCCAGATCAATTTATAAGTAAGCAAACTAAAGAGAAAAAGATACATAATATGGCATAAAGTTTCAGAAACCTCTAGCACATTTGGATCTCTAGCTTACATCAAACATTCTGAGATGGCAGCACTGATTTTTTAAAATGCGAAATTCCATCCGTTTGATGATGCCAAATGATGAACCCAACTATTATATGCATATATTTTGTTTAATGACTTCATTTATTTTAATAACAAAGGGAAACTAGATTTTACAGATGAAAGCTTTTTTTTCATGGCTCCAATACAGCTGGGATTTTAAAAATCTGTGATGTTAACCAATATGTGATAATGGCTGCTCTCAGGAGCCCTATTTTATAGCATTTTATGCAGTGGAAACCTACACTAAGTAACTACCACCAGAGTACCTTGATTTTAAGAAGGCACAATTGGGGTGATGTCAGAGGTCTGATGATTGTTCCGTGTTTCTTCTCTCTGAATGGCTACACGTTCAGCAAAGTGTGGACTCTGGAATTAACTGGAGCAAGGGGATTAACTCACTAAAGATTTATTATAAATGAGGCGGGAAAGGGCTGTTCATGTGATTTCAGGGACGAGAAAATAATTGCATAGACCTCTTTTCACTCTGTTCAGAATCTGCCTACAGGGTTTAATATTTTGTTGAGAATCGAAAAAATAAATCACAGCAAGTAACTTCAGTTTAATTCTTGTCTGATTTCTTCATTACACTGCATATCTATGGTGAATCAGGAAACCAGAAACTCATCAAAACCAATTCCCATAGGAACAAAAGACACACCACCTCAAAACACCCCTGTCATCCACTAAAACGCCTCCATTTATTCAGAGTGTATAGCTAGTTTGAGAAAGAAAAAGAAAAAAAGGAAGGAAGGAAGGAAGGAAAGGGACATTTGGCTCACTAAAAATTTTAGTGAGATGACAAAACCAAAGTCCGAAATGGTGTTCTTTTTACTGAGAGCCATACCTTGAAACTCTAGAACACAACAGATGCAACTTGCAAGCCACACTCAGGATGTGGAGTGATTTTACAGACACTATCTTCGCCCAAGATGGCAGCTCATGATTAATGGCTGCGTCATCCTCGGCCCTGCTGCAGTCAGGCCTGGGGTCTGATCCTGACACAGAGCCTTCGTCTGCAGCCAATCAGCAGATATAAGCACATAGGCCCTGTCAGGTTGACATATCATTCCTTCGACAATGTCAGCGAGTATTAATGTTCAATTATCTGTCCTAGAAATGACCCTCGCCTTTATGCGTTGTGTAACTGTGCGTGTGGCACTCTGGTAATCCCCAAGACAAGGGCAGAAATGCCTGCAATAAACCAGCTACTGGGAGTTGGCTTCCCAACAGTGTCATGACATTGCCTTGCAGTACTAAATTGGAGAATTATTTTTAGTTCTTTTCCTAAAACATATTTGAAAGACGGATGAGCCATTTATCTATCTATCTATCCATCTATCTATCTCTCTGTCTATCTTCCTTTTAGCACGTGTGCATTCAGTAGTCCTTACTATTTAAACATTGAGACTCAGACTTCAAATGAGTCATCTTATGACTTGCCGATCACTGAGCCAACTGAGACAACTGTTCATTATGTAGGACAAAGAGCTGTTCGTTATGTGTGGGGTGCTTTTTATTTCATGAAGCCAGGTGTATATCATTTACGATCAAACCAAAATGACAATAGTAGACTCTTCTGGAATGGTGTCAAGATCAATTCAACTTCAACTCGTGAAGCTAAAGGAATCTGTCCAAGCCAGCCATCCCTCTTTCCCACTGTTAAAAATGAGCCTCGGGGCGGCCCAGTGGCGCAAGCGTTAAGTGCAGGGGCTCCTCTGCAGCAGCCCGGGGTTTGCCGGTTCGGATCCCGGGCACATGCGGTGGCGTCCCATATAAAGTGGAGGAAGATGGGCACAGATGTTAGCCCAGGGCCAGTCTTCCTTAGCAAAAAAAAAAAAAAAGAGGAGGATTGGCAGATGTTAGCTCAGGGCTGATCTTCCTCACAAAAAAAAAAGAAAAAAATGAGGCCTCTGGCAGAGGAATGATCTAAGAAGCATACCTGAGATCGTTTTCCTTGTTGACCTTCACAGTTTCTCGAATATTTTAAAATATTGTGTTGATTTGTCGTAGTTAAACTAAAAATTGCCCTTTTCTCTCACATATCATGGCAAGAAAAAAAATTTATCTTAGCAGACAGCTGCATTTGCATGGTTTTCATTGAACTCACATTCAAAGGTTATCAATAACAAGTTTGCAAACTTCTCGTACACCCAGCCCTGAAAGATAATGTACAGTAATTGCATGATAACTTCCTCCCAAACTGAGATAAAACCTTTAATGCAATCTCGAGTTCACAACCTACATATGATAGTACAAACTTAAGTAGCTCAGATTGGGGCTCAGTGAATTTTCCTTATGATTCTAATTTTTAAGGAATAGAAAATGCAATTATTTATCCTGTGGAAAACCACTAAAAATTCATTATTTTGCCTTAATTTTAATGTGTGAAAAGCAAGTTGGTTATGAAATGTACCTATTAAAAGTCTAGGCAGTCCTTGGTCACAGTGTGGTGTCGGGCACTACTTCTACATGTATTCTCAACTGTACTGTGAAAATCCTTTTATCTTTTTTCTTTTTTTTTTTTCTTTTTTTTGGAGGGGTCTGCCTACTGCATTCCCATTAGCGATTTTTTCCAAATGACTTCCATTCTCCTCCAGCTCCCAATCCTACTTCTTGGACACTTAGCAGTTGACTTTGCCTCCTAGTCTGCTAAAAGATCTAGGAGGACAACAGTGCCCAAGACTCCCCTCTTCTTTGTTTCTAAATCTCTCTGCTTTCATATTCCTCTCCTGATTCACACTTATTGCTGAGCTCTTAGTCTGAGATACCATCCCATCACCCTCCCCACTCAACCCCTCCATGGCCAACTTGTTCTTGATCTTTGCTCCATTAATCAGTCCCTTTCTACGTTTATCTTCAAAGGTTCCTTCCCCATTGCCTGAGTAAATAATCAGGCTATGCATTAACAAACTGCATGGAATATGGTAGCAATTCCACGAAAGATAGCTGAATTCAATTCTATGTGTAAACACACTCAAATCTCTCTTCTCCTAAATATTAAAAAAAGAAAAGAAAAACCTTCTCTTGTTACCACTTCCTCAAGCCCCTGCCCACCTGTACTCTTTAGTATATTTCCTCAAGCAATTGCAAATGGGTTTACCCTGCTGCCTCCATTGCAAGTATCACCTGCATGCCTCATAATACAACTTCTTTCTCCTCCAAAGGCCTGAAGCAGCTCTTTCAAAGGTCACTGATGATCCCCTAATCCCCACACCAGGACCTTTCCCAGTCCTTCTACTTCCTAAAACTCTTGGAGTTTGGTCACCTCCAAAGCTCATTCATTTGGTCAATAAATATCATCAAGCATCTATAATATGGCTCTGAAGATATAGAGATGAAAGATTAAATCCTGACCTCTAGGTAGGGAGGCAGCTTGTAAATAAACAGTCACCATGATAAGTACTCTCTATCAGATGACTGATAGAGAGTATTAAGGTGCTATGCATCTGGTGGCAGAGGCCATTTCCTTTCTGCTGGGAGGACCAGGAATGGCTTCCCTAAGCAGTGACAGTTGAGATAAGAGATGAAGGATGCAGAAGAAAGTGTGAAGTGGAAAAGGGGTCATGGAGGTGACGCATTCCAGATGAGGGAACAGCATGTGCAGGTGCATAGAGTACAGGACCATTCAGCACCTGTGGGGAACATAAGCCTTCAGGCTTGGCTGCAGCACGATATGGGAAGTGTGTATGGAAAGGGCAAGAGAGGAGCTTGGGCACTCAGTGGGCCAGTGGCAGACTTCAAAGAGTCCTTGAATGGCATGACAAGGATGTTGCATCCAAGGGCAATAGAGAAATATCACAGGATTTTAAGTAGGGGGGAGACTTGGCCAAGTTTTGTTTTAGAAAAATCACTCTAGTGGCAAAATGAGGGATTATTTGTAAGGGAGCAATATTAGAGGCAAGGAGGCCGATTAGGGGAATGGACAAGCAGGAGAAGAGGAGGCAGTGGCAGCAGGACTAGATAGGGATAAGAGAATGGAGAAGTGTCTAGCAGGGAGAATTGATGGGACTCAGGGGGAAGGAGAGGGGAACTTTCAGGGACGACTCCTAGGTTCCTAGTTGGAGCTTCTGGGTCCATGGTGATGCCATTAACGGAGATGAGGATGACAGAAAGGAGAGCCAGTTTGGGGGCCATGAGGGCTTCTGTTTGGGGATGGACTCTTTGACTTTCTTATCATTGTACCTTCCTTCCTTTTCTTAGAAAATTAAAGTGCTGGAGCTGGAAGGGACTCGAGAGATCAGTTCAGCACAGCTCCGCTTCGGACAGAAGACCTCCCTACCTGCTGCTCTGCCTCCTTCTCTAGGTTTTTTCCTCCAGACAGCCTTTAAAAGTAGGCATCGTCCAAATTCCATCCTTGACTGCCTCCTTTTCTCCTCCAGCACTCTCTGGGTCCATGATTCCATATACATCTCTAGCATCGGTGGCAGTAACGCTCAAGCCTTGTGCTCTCGCCAGAGCCCCAGCAATCCCATTTACAACTATTCACCATACAGATCACGTGGATGTCCCCCCAGCACCAGACCACAACATATCCCAGACTGAACTCCTCTCCTTTCCCCTAAAGCCAGTTCCTCCTTCTGACTTCCCTTCTTCTGTGAAAGAGACTGCTGACCCCACTGCTCCCCAACTGCCCAACATGAAACAGGGAAGTCACCTTTGATGCTCTTCTTTATCAAATGTCCACTCGTGAGTGGTTATGAACACAGGCATCAGAGTCGGATGGCCTTGAGTTCAAATCCAGCCCCTGCTTCAGACTGTGCTACCGCAGGCAAGTTGTTTTATCTCTCTGAACCTTGGTTTTCTCATCAGTAAAATAGGGAGACTAGCAGGACCTCCCTTAGATAGTCATTGCAGGATTTCAATGAGATAAAGGATGACAGCACTTAGGAGCGGCCTACCAGGGTAAGGGCGGAGTGGGGGCAGTCTGCCCCAGCAAGGAGGAGTTATTTTATTCACTGACATTATTTACAATTGCCGGTGCATGGTGATAAAAATAAATAAGACTGACTTTTAGTCATTTTATTATTATTTGTAAATTCTCTACATACAGTGCACTGACCACGAACAGCTCCCAGGACCCACCTTGGCACATCATTGACATTTAGCAAGTATATGGTACACATTGCCAGCTAGGAATGTTTCTATTTATGAGGTGCCAGGTTCACCTCCAAAATATCTTCCACCCATTCATTTCTTTACACTCTCACAACCATCTGAACTGTTGTAACTGCCTCCTAACTGTTCTCCTCACTCCAGTTCTTTCTACAAACTGCACCACCAATTAGATCTATGCCCTTTTCTAAGAGCTTAGACAGCTCCGAGATGTGCATGGTTCCTTGCACATAGTAGGCACTCAGAATGCATTTGAACTTACTTGGAAAAAACTTTAACGGCCCAATTTATATGGTCACTCAAAGATAAGGGTAGATATGGCCTCAAGTTTAGCCATCATTTATGGTGGGGAAAAATAACAAGTGCGTTTGAAAGCTGCTTTCTCTGTGTGGTGGGATTAGGTTATCACATCACGGAAAACATTCCAGCCAACTCTGCACAAACCAAACAATTTAAGGTATTCCTAGATGAGGGCCCTGCATTCATCCTGCTGCCAGCATAATCCACTCCCCCCCCGCCCGCCCCAGCAACGCACACACACTTGCTCTTGCTGCAATGCAGGTGTCAGAGCCACAGGGAGCTCTAGGGACAGCGTGGCACCCATGCAGGGAACCCACAGCTGTTTGGCGGCGCCATAGAGCGGTTGTAATCGCTTTTGACTACGTGTGGCAAAGGTATGGCTCTGATGAGGTCATGCAGACTTCTGCCTCAGTTCTCATCAAATCTAGTCAACGCTGTACACAAGACAGTTTCAAGAGCAATAACAAACCACAATTAAGTGTCAAGGTGTGGAAATGGTGAGATCCAGCAGGTTGAAAATTAGGGCTCTGAATTCTTTTTCCAGTGTCTACTTTATTGTGCACTGAAATCTCTGGTAGATCTTCAGCCTTTTCTATCCCACTTCCTGCTGCAAAATGTTTCATCTATAAAATGGTACAATTAGTAATTGTATGATCACGTGCAAACTAACTACTTAATAATTCATAATCTTTTAAAATCAAATGAGATACTTGCTTATAGCCTGATTTTTAAAAATTCAAATATACACTATTTCATGCATGTATGAAATACTGGTATTTGGCCCTTTTTCTTCGGAAGTTCGCCCCACCATTTACTCAATCATTCTGGACACTGCAGTGATGGATGTTGCTGAGTGCTCCTGGTTTCTGGTCCAATACGAACACTCTCAGGGAGTAAGTCCAGGGTGCCTGTCGTCTTGGTAATTGATGATGTTTTCACTTCAAGGTGTGGGCCTGAGACCCACAGCGCTCAATGGGGGAAGAAAAAGAATTGACTTGACTACATCTCTTACCCGCCGCTCCTGATATAAATAAACTCATTACTGCAAAATGTACTTCAATGTTATCAAGAGAGGTGGGCAATATATATTTTTGACAACAAAGTGATGCCTTTGTTTTTATTTTACATTCTCAAATTAAAATCTTGTTTTGTCTTGACAATTTTTTGTGAAAATTTGATCTTCACTAAATTCACAATGAATTACAAATGCCTGCCCCAAAACAAAGAATAATCCACAATGCCATCAAAAGTATGCCTCTCTTCCTAATTTTGATTTCTAGGTCCCATGGCTTCCATAAGAGAATGCATGCAGGGGCACACACGTACTGTATTTCAAATGGAGATTTTATGTAAGCTTATTTTTATAGTGATTCCGAGAGTAGCTGCTCTGCTTTTTATCTATGCAAACTGGAAATAAAGTAGGCACCCTGCCAGCTCCCTGACAGCAGGCCAGGCCCAGGCTGCCATGGGTGACTCGCACAATGACATCTAAAGGGTCCAGAAAAGAACCCTGACTAATGGCTTTTGGATCCCTTATGACCTTTGATCTTCAATGACTTAGACTAAAATAAATGACCTAATTTCAAGAAACTACATCCAGCATGAGAACTCTAATGGGTGAGAGAATTTACCTGCTAAGCAATGATTAATAGGTATGTGCTGCTTATAATAATTCCTTAGATCTTAGCCAAACTAGAGAGAATATACTTTTCAGATGCTCACTTTTTAAAACAAATTCATCTTCAGAGGTACTGTGAAATTTGAGAGTGCCCATGGCAGATAACGTACACAAGGCAGCAGAAATACAAAAGGATTTCCTGGAGCAAACACAAAGTTGGGCAGTAGTACCAGGAACAAAAGCCTTTCGCCCTCAAATGTCTGCGTTGTTTCTGTAGTTAGTGATTCTGTTACCCTCTTACTGAAAAAGGCTATCAGATCTGGAGGGCCAGAGCAGGAATTCGGGAGCTAGCACAACCCCTGCACACACCGCCCTCCCTCCATGATCACTTCCATCGCTGCATATTGTTACCGGAGCACTGAAGCTAGGTGGGGGTGAAGGACAAGAGTCTGTATCACTCAAACTTTGGAGCTACCTTTGCACCCACCCTGAACACACAAGTGCACTGTCAACAGCCCAAAAGAAAAAGTTTATATATGTGCAGAGCCTTTGGTCTATCAGAAGCTTTCTGGGTATTTGAGACCCAATGAAAACTCTTTGATATTCATTGAGGGCAGTGAAATTACCCTGTATGATACCATAATGGTGGATACATGCCATATATTTGCCCAAACCCATAGAATATACAACACCAAGAGTGAACCCTAATGTAAATTATGGACGTTGGGTAATAATGATGTGTCAGTGTAGGTTCATCAATTATAAGGAATTATAAGGAATGGCGGAGACTATGCATGTGTGGAGGACGTGGTATATGAGAAATCATATACCTCAGTCTTGCAGTGAACCTAAAGCTGTTCTAAAAAATAAAGACTCTTCTTCAAAAACTCTTTGATATTCAAGAGAAAGTTCCTGTACGCTGAAAAAGAATTGAAAGTTGGCAGAGGTAAAACAAAACACTTCAGTCCAATTCACATGATTAAACTAATGGGTTAAATTTCAAAATCATAGAAAAAAATCAAAATATAAAAATCAGAGATGGAGAAAAACAATCATCTTTCCATTTAAAATCTGTCATCTTGCTTGTATTCCTTAGATCCTTGCTACACAAAGTGTGATGCGGACCTGTAGCATCAGCATCACCTGGGAGCTTGTTCGAAACACAGAATCTCAGGCTCTATCCGTCTGAACCAGAATCTTCATTTAAAAAAGATCCCTGGATAATCTGAATGCACAAAGCACTGCTTGAGAAGAATCAAAAGAATCTTAAATTCTGTAGTTATTTCCATTTTCTGATTTTTCAAATGGTAGACTTTCATTTTTTAAAGCTACTATTTACATCTCAGTTAAATCTCCAAATGTGTACATTGCTAAATCTTATGATACAGACTCAGAGGTATGTTGCAAATATTAATGCTATATTCTATGAAAATTAAAATCAAGAAAATATCTTTTATTTAGAACCTAAACAATCATTCTACTTCTCTCCGTCATATCAGCCTAGCAATGTTTCCAATGATTTGGTTTATCACAATATCACCTTTACATACTGATTTTCATAACCCAGGGGCTGGCTGGACCATGTCTGCTTTGTCATGAGGAAAGAGGGAAGTAGAGTAATAATTGTCTAAGTTCACTCAGCATAAGAAGGTAAACCGGACACTTCAAGCCAACTCAACTCTCTTTCTCTGCAACAAAAGGCACCTTCTCCCCAAATTACCAGGATAATGACTTCAACACTCCATTTTATTTTGGTTATGAAAACCAGCTTTGGTCCCTGAAGCCAGTACTCAAGTAACTTCTGCCTTGCTTCTCTCCTCACCTTCCTGTCTCCAGTAGTCAACAAAGCAACCCTGTGACTGTATTTACATCATTCCTCGTGAAGTTGGTAATGCGAACAGTGCATGGGAAAATGAACATTCTGTGGTGCTACCAAAAGGCCGGCCTTCTCATTCTCAGAGGCTAATACCTACCACTTAGAACATTAGAACAGCCCTAAAATTCCACATGCTGTGACAGTCAACCTATGTGACACATTATCCATGTTAGTTCAAACGTAAAATATAGCATCTGTAGCCCAGGAGATTAACTGAATTATAACACCACATGTGAATGGTATTTTACAGATTTTTCCAAAGGCTCTGAGCATCTACTCCTTAATTAAATCTAATTTGGTTTCCACATACAGTGTTATTGAGCATATTCTCTTCACGATACATGTAAGCTCAATATACATCATCCTCACCTTCCAACTACAGCTTATGAAGATGTTCCCGTGTGGGAACATTCAAACCTGATTTATGGTGCTATTGCAACAACTAAGCAACTAATCTTCCAGGATAAATGCAACACATAAGAACAACCTCACTGAAACATATAAATTCCACATATACTTAAAAATATTATTGTCTGTAATTTAATATAGCAGAATGTTTCTAAGCCTATAACCTTGCATGCAGAAGCAGTTTTTCAAGCATTAATACTTAAATGGGTCATAGACACCACATCTGTCATTCTGTCCTGAAGTCTATGAGGCAAAACCAAGACTATGCTGGCCTATTGATTTTTCTAGCATTTGCTTTAATTTACTTAACCATTGAGAAATCCATCAGTACATAAAGGGCAACTGTCCATTACTGCCTCATTTGCAGACATTCCTTCCTCTCGTTTTTGGTAAATATTTCCCTTAAATTGCTATGTGTTTACAGTGTAAAAACGAATTAGGAAAGTGCTCACACCTGTTTCTGCTCAGTAACTGCGGCACTGAGGTATATGTAACGTGCTTAAAGATAGAATAAATATCCAGACATTATTACATCTGTGTGCAAAGGGTGGTAAATTAGATCCTAATTACATTAACAGGGATGCTGCCTCCCAGCTTAAATTTTACATGAGCACTCTGCAAAAATCCAAAAGCTCTGCTGTGGTTTCTTTATGAGCTGGTGATTACAGCTACTTCCTATGCGGTCACTAAATATTCTGTTTACAAATAAATGAAGACGCTTTGAGCCAACTTGCCAGGGTAATAATCTATTTTTTTCTCCCCCTCCCTCTTCCCAACAAACCCTCGCCACATATGCATGGCAACAATCAGGAGCCCTGGCTTCATCTAATTACTCCATCACATAATTTCACAAATTGCCTTGTCACTGGGGAGCCAAGTGCAAAACTCGCTCACAGTGGGATTTCAGGAAGCAGCTTTCATTTACTACTCATTCCTTGTTAAATTAAACACGAAAACACCAGTTGTGTGAAAGAAGTCAAAAAGAATGCCTGCAAATGAGCCAGACAAGTATATCTCCTATTTACCATTTTGCCAAATACACTGTTGGCAAGAGGCATCTCAAATAGGAGGATCCCCTTGGCTGGCCCATTCTTGTGTCGATGCAGCTGCTACAATAGACCATAACCAAAAGGCCAAGAATAAATGGGCTTCTCCAGACAGGCAGCTTCATCATAGATCAACAGGAAGCATGAGCACATAGCAAAAAAATGTGATATTCTCAAGCCCCCCTATTCTTACCCTTTCTGCCATATGAAATGCCTGGCTATGATCCTCACATGAGAACGTGTATTTGTATTAGATGAATGACGCTAAGCCCTTTGAAGGTATAAACAGCATACCATATTTCCATTCTGGCTAGAAAGAAGGAACCGGATTCTGCTAATCTTTAAAAGTTCTCAAATGGAAAGATCATCAATCAAGTTCCTACAGTATTAGATGTTTTCCTTTTAAGTATTAATGCCTTGCATGTTTCTGAAACACATCAAGATAAATGCTCACCCATCTCACTACGGATGTGGGTGGAAGAAAGAGTGTACGGTGGGTGACATTACTAGAGGGAGTGAACCTGAGGTTACACCCCTGGAAGCTGACATTGTTATATCAACAACTAAACACAGCCACTGGTAATTAAAGGTATTGCTTTGTAGCTCAGGAGCCAGCGGGGTCAGGTACCGTTTTATATCACAAACCAGTCCTTTATGCATGTAGATTTGCCAGCATTATCTGCACAGGGAGACGGAGACATTAGCAGCAGCTGTCTCTCTGCTTTTACACTGAAAATTCTATTCATACAGACAGGTGGAGTAATTTAAAAGCCAATGTGGTGCAATTTCGATGTGACTAATGTCACTGCCTACTAAAATGCCACCATTACCACTGTTTATGGAAACATTACTAAAATTACATTTTATTCGTAAGAATTTTAGGATTCTGGTTATTACTAGCTTTAAAATGATCAGACCTCAGTGTCATACCCCAGAGCAGTGGCTTAATTCTCTCGGGTTTAGCAGCCTTCTTTGCTGAGAAACGACAGTTGGATTCTAGTTTCAAGAGTAATCGGGGCTGCATAAGCAGTTTCCTCTATCTCCATAAAGCAAATTAAAGACATAGCTCTTTGGTGTCCTGGGCACGTGACAGGCAAAAAATCTTCAAGGAGCTAAATTCTGTGTTAGAAGGTTTAGTTAGGATTTGCATGAGGAAAGATTCCTTACCCCCAATACAATATTAGACATTGTTAGTAATAGACAGGGGTAGAGATTTACATATTTCCATAAGAAAGGAGGAACAGTTAATGCTTAAAATCTGAAATTCTAACAATGCGTAGATTATTACAATTGCACAAAATATCGATAGCCGGAGCTATGCCTTTTTTATGGGCAGAGATGTCCGGAAAAAGAATCTAGATAGGAAAGGACCGTCCTCGACCTTTAGCTACCAATAACCATCAAATTGCATGATGAAGTTTTATGCCAAATCCTCTGGCTCATATTTTTACTTAAAAAATACTAATTAGCTAGCTCATGGAGTGAGATTATAATTACACCTTTGAACTCCCACAATGAGATTGGATTTGCTCTGTGTTTGAGAGGCATTTTAGTGGAAAACACATGGAAATGCAAGTCAGGAGATCTTGGTTCCAGCTCAGCCAGCTCCTAGCTTTTGACCTTGAAAAAAATCATTAACTTCTCTAAACTTTATTTTTGTCATCCTGTGTACCTTACAGGATTGTCTTAAAAATCCAATGTATGTGAAAATATTAAAGTATAAAGCACCATAGAGACACGTTATAATTTTATATAGCCCTTTAGTCAATTTTTTTCTTCAGCTGTTAACAGGACAGAATGATCCAATGTCAAAATAGCCGAGCAATTAATAGACCATTTTTTAAAAACATGAAAAAAGTAACATTAGGTAGGCAGCAGATAATCTCATTTCTTTTTTGAAATGAAATCAAGTCATTTTTGTAGAGTTTCTCCTCCAAGAAGTTTGGAAACTGCCTTTTCAAACTTCTATGAACTGCAATAGAAATTATCTCCACTCATTGACCTTTCTTAGAATAAGTGTTCCTGCTAACAGACTACACCTCCTGGCCTCTGGATGTCCCAAGAACTTCGTAGGACACCAAATTCTCAGAGGTCATTTGTGTCAAGGGAGAGCACATGGGCTCTGCAGGGATGCTAGCAACAAAGTTACTGTGCGAGATAAAAAATGATCACAGAATATTAAGAACTAAAATGCAAAGACACCTAAAAGGTTAAGTTCATATGTATTGTCCCATTGTTTTTTCCTGATGAGATAATACCTGGAGGACATTCAAATACAAGTAGTTATTTAAGTCAAACTAAAGTTCTCTATTTCAGAATATTTTGAATAATATATTATAAAACCAAGTAATGTGTGTCTCATTTAAACATCAACTAATTTAGGGTGTTTGCATTTATAATATCAAGTTATTTGAGGTCTATCTTTTCTTTATAGTATTCAAAGATAGAGCAATACATCTTGTTTGGGGACCCACACTCACTGGGCTATAATTTGCTGAGCCAAGGCATTTTGCAATGGCAAGAAAAAACAAGGACTAAAGTGTCTTTAAAATGTTAAAAAAATTGCCTGGCATAACTCTTTCAGCTACTTGTTTGCTCTCAGAGGCTTTCCACAGGCCCACCAAGAAACAGGTGTCTTATCTGAGTTCCCGAGGGCTCTCTTCTCTTGACACACTGAGGTAAGCATCAAGTCCATTGAGATGAACCAACTTTACCAAGCTCAGGACCCTGCAGATGAAGGGACAAGCAGTATTGAAACACCAGCACCCTTGTCAGTTGCAGTCATTTTGGTGTGAATCTGCACAATCCCTATCATTACTACCTTGGAGCCTTAATAAAATAATTTTTGATACCTCATGGCATTTGTTATACCGCAGGTAAGCTTGGGCCGTGACCAAGAGGGTTTCATGACCCGAGCAACAGACCATTGCAGTGTGGTCTCCACTATTTGGTACCCTCCGGCATGGGTTTACTTCAGCAGAAACAGAAAAATTAGAGCCCTGAACATAGCTGTTTAGGGGATTAAAAGAAGTAAAAAGGATCAGTTTTCCCCACTGGGATTGGTACAGATGGTGGGGGTTCAGAGAGATTTTTACTACAGAAAAATGCCCAAGTAGGTAGGAACATATATGCACACAGTCATACTCACGCTTTCATAAGCAAGACTGAGATGTGATGGGAATGTTTCCAGTTAAGTCAAACAAAGTATCCTAAATTCCATGACATATAGATTTACTTCTACTGGCAAAGCAACCAACCAACCAAACCAAACCAAAACACTGGAATCCTTTCTAAAACGAAACCATCTGATTTTCTCTCCGTCAAAACTTCATACTTTACAGCAAAGGATCTTCACTAGGAATCTTAAACATTGAGAGTAAAAAGCCAAGCTTATATTATATAAAATTCCTAAGGGTTGGGCTGAGTTAGTTTAAAAAATACACTCACACATATCTACAGGATGCTCCAATTTTAATCTGAAAGATAAATTGAAAAGGAGCAGTTGCATATTCATTGACTGGGTTTGATAGTTTATCTTCAAAAATATATCACCACTAAGAGGAACCAGAAGAAGACATGATATTGATATATGTTTTGAAGTATAAATGGCTGGCTAGTGTTCAAACAGTTATGTGCATCAGCAACCATCAACTTAATAAATTGTGCTCATACGGGCATTTTGTTTTGAACCTAATCCTTTATTTAATTAGCCCAATTAAGATTATACCAGAAAACCAACCCACAATGTATTTTAACTTAGCCTTGGAAATAAAAGGAGAATTTTAGAATAATCTGACAAATTGCCAGCCAGACTCTACACGAGTCCTTTTTATAAGGCGCCAATCGTCAGTGAAATGAAAAAACCGTTTGAGCACAAAAATCTCCATCACACCCCGAAAACAACATAGAGCCCCAGTAAGAGCTCATTTGCTTATTAGTCCTGTGTATCTGGATACATGGGCAATTTTAAAGTTGGACTTTTGTTTTTACTTTTGAATATTGTTTTCCCCCATGCCTCCTCATGAACCGACTATAATTACGCCAGGTCAGAGGTGCATAACTATGATGAGGAAGAAAGGCTGGGGCAGGGGAAGGAGGTGTGTGAAGGCTGGGAGAGCTCTGCCAGGTCACTAATGGCCTCTGGGGCAACAACTTGGAGAACAGGCTGATGCTTCTCCTTTGATCTTCTAATTCACAATGATCATTAGTATTAACTCCGATTCTTCTGGGTGAAGAATTCCAGCTGTAGCCTTTTCAGTTTACCTGACCTAAGAAAATTCATCACCCATCCCATTAGGATTTCAATAACCAGCTAAGAAAAAGAAAAAAGCAGTTGCCCCAGAATCTGGAAACTTCCTGCTTCATTATTAAAACAAAGTTTATATGATGTATATCACAGAAGAATGAAGGCCTTCCAGTATTATCCCCAGGTAATTAAACAATCTATTCCATTTTCCTCCTGAGACAGATGATTCTCCATTGAGTAAAAAATAGTCAGGGTCCTATCTAATCAAAGTTGAAATATGCTATCTCCAAAGTAACAGAGATCTTTTAAAATTAAGATAGAGGGATTTGTTATCCAAGCCTGGGATAGTTTCGGCAAAGCCTAGCTCTGACCCATCATCATTATTAAAGCCTGTGTAGGTGAGCGGCAACTACATGTAAGGGGAAAAGTCATAACTATACAGATATTTTTCTTATAGATTTAAGAGGACTCATTTTTGACATGGTACATGGACATCTGAAAGGAAAAATAATCTTCTCACTCCTTCATACTAGTTTTAAAGCATCTTAATTTAATAATATAACTGCAGACAACATGTAGTGAAGAAGGAATCAAAGTTAGCTCCTATCTCCACCAACCACCTTCCTTGGGTCAGGAATATGAACATGAAGATATGTTAGGACTAGTTTGAAGGAGGGATTGTCTTTCTCAAATACTTTGTGCTACCCTGATTGACATTTCAGGCAAGAGTTTGAGAATATAGTCTTCCTGCCCCACTACCTTCTTAGGATTCATGGTAGCTGAAAGGTGCTAGCTTGTAAGGCACCATAAGAATTGTCACTGTTAAAATTGGTAAAGTATAGAGGTGAGGGATAGAAAGAGAAATAGAAATGGGAGGAGAGGAGCAAATTCCATCTATTACCTACCTACGTGCCTACGTACGACTCTTCTATCTGCCTTCTGACCTTTCACTCACCTTGATCAACAGAATGGGTTATCTGGATACCAAGTAGAAGTACAATTTCACTGTAATAATAATTCATAATGTTTAGAAAGCAATTCTTCCAAAATCACAAGCAGAGATATGACACTAAGATGTATCCAAGAGATCTTGTTACCAAAAGCAAAACCAATGAAACAACATCTGTCTCTTCTAGAGCATTCAATTCCCAATTCAATTCCATTTACTCCATCCTTAGAGTGGCGGACCCGCAGGGCACTTTTCATCTAATAGTGTTTCTATGGAAACGGCATTCTCAACCTGGAAGATTCTACAACCCCTCACTTTGGCTTTATCCACATTGAGATGAAAGTCTTATAAATCAGAGATCTAGACATAAATTTGGCCATAGACAAAAGTATATATATTTTCCAGGCTAGAAGTTCACAAAAAGAAAGAAAACAAAACAAAATAGCAAAATATGTATATTTGACTTAGAAATCGAGTTTGTCTCTGTTGTAACCAATGGCTCCTCAAGATCAGTGAAAGGATGGGGAATCCAAGACAATGTGAAGGAAGATCAATTCACCTTCAGGATTATCCCCCCAATTCACCTTCAGGGTCACCTCCCCTACTAGTCAATGCCAAATGTGTCACTCCTTGAACAGTTTCTTCACCTGAATCTGCAGTATGCGTTTTAACAACCTTCACTCTCCCTAACTTCCAGGATTCCTAGGACACATAGTAGCTCTATGCAGGAAAATATGTCACTGCATATTTTAAATAAGAACCATATTAACTGCTTTTCTATTTAGATTATATTTAAAACTGCAGTATGTTAGAGTAGGAAAACAAAAAGAAAAAAGACCCTTGATTTTTACCTTAAACATTGTATTTATTCCTTCTCCTCATTTTCACTAGGCTCTTAGGCACATATTTTTGTAACACTATGTAGCAAAATAACCTTTACTATGCACAACACATTCAGCTTAAACATTATGACATAGTAGGTTATATTTACAGTTGGAATAATGCCCTTAAGAAGGAAAAAGAAACCTTGATGTGGCATATGCCCCTAATTATGACTATATAGTGACTCACCACAAATATTAAGTACTTTTTAATTGTTTGCAATAATGTCTTCAGGCAAATGCAAGCATTTCTATTAATAAATGCTTTTATTTTCTTTCCAATTCTCTCTTGTGATCTAAATAATGTCAGTCATTCTTTTCAATTCCAGGGAATAGTTTCTTTAAAGAGATCTTCTCTAGTTATCAAAACAGGCAAATGTCCAACTAGGTCTAAGCTGGAAATTTACATCACTGAAATTTCCTCTTACCCCATAATCACCAAAGTTTAAGACCCATTTCCTTTTTCTTTTAGTGTTTTCATTACACACAAGTATGTCCAGTTTAGCTTGCTAGAGACTGTGAGTCCAAGAATGAAGCTTTAGTTCTCTCTTTGGAGTAGTAAAATGTGCTACTGATTAAATCTACCTGTGGATAACTACAGAACAGCACATTTTTCTTATGCAGCTGGGGTGCAAATCCAGAAAGGTTTTTTTTTTTCCAGGCCTATTCTACTCCTCTAACACACAAATGCTTGAAAGCCCTTTCAAAGGCAGATTTTTTTTTTAATTGAATAAACTCAATGAAAAGATTGACCCATTTATTTGAAAAAGAAAAAAACCCCAGCAATTTGCTTTCAAAAAGGTGTGTGAGGTTTTATAATATGTCTTTTGGCATCTAAAAGATTAGTTTTTACAATTTGCTAATAAATTGTTATTGCTATTGTTCTAATTAGCCAGAGTTTCAATTGCTCTTTTATATCTAGCAAGATTTCAGGAAGGATTTTCTGGATAAGTTGCATTAATTATGTAGCAAGAATGTGATCATTTAAAATTTGTACACAGTCTTCCAAATGAATTGTGCATCCCTAAAGACCTCTCAGAACTTGAAATAAGGTTGCTAAAGGATTAGTACTGAGATGTCAGTAGTTACTTACATTTGGACAAATAACAACAAAATTCTCTTTAAACTCTATAAGTTTTTCCCTAGAATTTATTATAATCAGCTCCTGATTATTGACCTAAGCAGTCTGTGCATTCCTTCAAGAAGTATAACAAGACAAGGAGAAGGGTGTTCCTTGTAACTGGAGATCTATTTGCTCTTGCAGTTAGAGAAGAGGAAGGGAATCTTTTTCAATGGGGGAAGGAGAGAGGGAGAAAATTTAAATATATCTCCTAACTTTGCTTTTTATATGATATTATGAGAGCATTTGCTTTTTAGAGACTGTTATTAATATCAATATTTTTTGTATGAGCAGATGGCAGTGGAGTGGGGAAGGAGTGTGGGAATATCCAATGGAAACCACAAGGCACCTTCTCTGAGCATTCACAGAAAGCCAGGGAGACATGGACAAATGGGTTTCCCTTCCAGGGTAGCGGTTCAGGCCAGCACAGACCCCAAAACTGAAGGAAATTAGCCAGACCTCAAGAAACCAGGCAGTTCATGAATAATTTCTATTACAATTGCCCCAGTAACATTTGGACCACAAAAAGCATTGCAATGCAGGTAAAATCATGCTGGCTGTTAAAAAGTTTTTTGTTTTGTTTTTTTTAAAGAAGATAATATAGCTCTCTGCAAGGTTCTTCACAAGGGTATGACCTAGAAAACCAGGAAATCTGGTGGATGAATAAAAGAACTTGCTTCTCTCTCTCCTGATTCTGTCTGAACCAATATTTGATTATATTTTATTCAGGGGCACCTCAGCTTCAAGTAAAGCCAAAGCTACTTGTAGATTGAGATGGAGGCTGATGAAATCTATTCATTATTTCTGTTAGTACAGGAAATAGAAATAGTCTGCTGGTGACTTCAGGGTCGACTTGATTTTGTCCCCTCCCCCCACTCATCCTCCAGATCAGGTTAGCTGGTTACCTCTGGTGATGAAATATCAGCGTGGCTTCATCAGCACTTTTGATCAATTCTCACTTCTTATGTCCTGCTGACTTTAAATGCCATACTATTTATTTTGCATGCTACCCCCTCTAGACTCTAGTCCTCCCCCTCCCCTTCAGTAGTGGTTGGAGATCCTCAGTAGCAAACTTGCACAAGGCAGGTCTCAAACTATCCCCACATCTATGCACCAAATGTCAGATAAGTAATGGCACCCAATCAGGTTTTAGGCAAACCTAACATGATGTTAAAATCAGCTAAACAATCTAAATCAACTACCTACCAGCACTAACCAACCTCCAAAGCTGATTCCAAAACCATCAGCATAGTCTAGGTACTGTTTGGAATCAACATGGGAAGAAGAGAAGGGAGGGAACTGTTTCTTTAGTGACTCCTGCTGCTCTCAGTTTTTATTTTATTCATGGACACTGAAAAATCTGGATTAATTTATACCATCGAGTGTTATGGGAGGCACAGTCTCTATCCAGAGGAGCAGGACCAGCATGGCCCTGGACATCCTCTGTTATCTCCCTATATCAGTACAAGTCACTGAGGAACATGGCTTTGAGAGTAGGCAAGGGTGTGAAGGTCAACAGGTCTGGACACATTCATGACAATGCAGAATTAACTTTGATACTTAAGAAAAAGAAATGACTTTAAGAAAAGCAAACTATGCTAAAAGTAGTAACATAAAAGGCTTGCTCCTGACATTTTTTAAAAAGCCAAGATTTCTAACATTCATTCATCTTAGGCTGGATTATGCTACTACCTGTCTAAATGCATCCTTGTCCCCAATCCTGACAGTCCCCCTGGTCAACAATTTTGCTGATTTTTAAACTATTATTTTACCCATAAATTTTCATTTTGTCTTCTTCCTTAGATGTCATTAAGTCAGTATGCACTTACAAAAATATCCACCAAAATATTATGATTGTAAATATTTTGAACATGAAATTCATTCAGAATAATAACCAAACAAAACAAATCCCTCGGTGGCATAAAGCCCCACATCTGCAGTTTCACATCTCCAGGAGAATTCCTGCAGTGAAAACAGCAATACACACACAGACAATATAAACTGTTACTCTGCTTGAAAAGTCACAGGGGACTGCACAGGAAGAGCTGACTTTATATTGCTGTTTTCCTTTACAGTTCTAAATACGGGGACAACTTTCACTGGACAGCTCTGACTCAGATGAACGTTTTGTAATGGCAGCCAGTGCATTCAAACCACTGAAAAGCAAATTACGTGAGCATCTTGCCATTGCGACAAGATTTCACTTTTTGTGGACCATTCGCTATAAAGGTCTGCTAAAGCATTAGAAGAAATTAAGTCCTTCTCTCTTGAGTTTGTCTTACTTTCTTCTTAGCGGGAGCTGGTTCTAAGCACTTAAGAGTCACACTGACAAAAGCAACATCATTAACATATATACTTAAAGTCAAGTGCACATGAACTCCTAAACTTTATAACGTATGAAAATTAACAAAATTACAATATCGAACTTCAAATAAAACTCCTCATTTGGGGTACGAATCTAGGAAACAAGTGCTAACACTTTTGTAAAAATTTTGGGAACACAGTGATTTATGAAATATTTCAAGTCCAGAGGGATCATTTTTCCCTCCTTTTTTTTTCTATCAAAACTGGTTCATTGTCCATATTTAGTTTACATATGTCATTTAGAATCCACTTACTGTTAGATGCTGGAACAGCCACGCCCTCATGATATTTGTGGCTACTTTGGGAAAGATGCCACGCTTTTTGTGACGCTTTTTGTCCTTATCTGGATCATCATCGTCACCTGTGCTGGGGGAAGCTACACTGTTGTCCAAGCCATCACCTGCAAACATAGTGAATCAAATTTTGACTGATGCTACCTTGACACGCTTTATTCAAATAGAATGCCTTTGGATATAAACAAAACCAAAAGAGCAATATAAATGATTAATAGTCTTTATTTGCTACTTTTTTTTTTTTTTTAAGACAAAGAGAAAGAACAAGGCCTAGGCTCAAAAGTAGTCAAATCTAAGGAACTTCTTCTAAAGAACAGTGTGAAAGGTCAAAGGGAATGGAGGAAACTATCCAATCTCTTTCGTTGCTTTGTTGTGATGGTAATTATTCAGCTGCGTATAGCTCAGATGTGTTAAGTGCAATTCCTACTGAGGAGTTAAATATGGTGGCAGCCATTAGCAGAGGTGCTGTCCCTGCCTGGGTATTCAAATCCCACATACAGTCATTGATGTCAACTTGTGAGAAGATGTATGTAAGATATCAACTATTTCCACAAGTGATCTATCTTAAGACTAAAGTAGGCCATGGAAATGTAGGTAATCCATCATATAAGCAGTTTGACATAGGAATGCTTCAAATAGGATGTAATCTCTCTTGTCATAGAAAGAGAGCACCAAATTTAGTAAGGGAAAAACTCCCGAAATAGTTTTTTAATTAGAAAACAATTACTATTTAAATCAAATAAAGGGATGTTAAATTAACAGTCAGTTAGAATTGTATTACCCTAATAATCCAGACAGTTTCTAAAATTTCTTCTAGATTTAAATTTTTCTCACTGAAATATCACCTGCCTATACATTCCTGTATATTGAATCCTATTTTTCCACTGATTTTTGGTATAACATTTAAGTCACATCTTCTAGAAAATATTTTGGCTCTGTGACACAATAAAATAAAAAATGTAATGTTTCTTTACAATGCCATATTTAACAAGACAAAAAATGAAATTTCAGCCCATATAATCACAGGATCCAAAATAAGTCATAAGATACAAATGGAAAGTAAGCTCTTTGTGTTTTGGCAAAAAAGTCAAAAGGAAAAACAACATGGGGGAAACTCACTACACTAAAAAGCAGCTTAGCTTCTGTCAAACACTTCTCCATCTGGTGCCCCAGCTCTCGTGGAAGCTACTGGCTTTTAGAAGTTTGATCTGGATCCAGAAAGAAGAGCTATAGTAGCAAGGCTTAGCAATGAGGTGACAAATGTCCCTGAGAGCACATTCACTGGGTCATGTAAGTCATTGGAGAACAGACTACATGGCCCAAAGAACTGGTAATTTGGTAAGACAAAATTCCCGGGGACTGTACATTGGAACTAGCCTCAGATTCATTTACATCGCTTCATGAATTTCTGCATTCCTTATCTCTGTTACCTAAATATCCTACATACAAAAAGAATTCTCTGGTTTGATTTCACTTATTTCCGTCTAATCTACAGTAGTTATGTTGCCATTAACCAATTGTTCTTAACAGCTCCCTCAGGAGATTTCCCTTAGCCCCCCAAAATAAAATTGCGCCAAAATTGCCTTGACTTGTACTAAGTTAAAGTTTAAAAACTTTATTGGGTGAGGAACAGCCTATTTTCAATATTTCTGCTGTGATTACAGCATAGGCCACACATACAAAACTTTTGCAGAACTTTTCTGAGTTTAATTTTTTATCAATTTAAAATCCATCATTTTATCGTATTTAAAATCTATGTATTTTGTTAAAGTTCCACAGAATCATACCTGTGTTCTCACTGGAAAAGATTGTAGAGACCCACAATTACAAAGCCCTCATCGTATCAAGGAAGAAAGTGCCCGTGTTCCTGTTGGGTGACTTGTCCAAGGTCACATAGGTGGGATGGGACCGGTGGGCCTGTGCTGGACCAGACACCCACATCCCTAAATGAATGCTCCTTCCACACCCCACCACGCTCTTTATTTTCATAACCAAGTGTTTTATAAGGTGTCCCCTTGGATTTGACTAATAAATTCTTTGAAAGTCCAGTATTTAAAGAGGCTTTTTATTCAGAGAAGCAATTCACCATATAAAATAACAATTCATTAAAGAAACATGAGAAAAGAAAACAACTCAACAGCATTTAAAATTTCAATGGGCTAATCCACTTTCAATATGCAAAAGATAACCCAGGAAAAGAAACATATTACTTGATCACTGATTAAAAATGAAAAGCTCCTAACCTAACAACACAGTTTTTCACCACCTCTCCATGATTGTTTTCCACCTTAAAAAAAAAATAGCCTTTCTATCCATCTCAAAACCCCTTCAGATTAATTTAGCAGGCAATGCCTAGTGCCTGCCTCGGAGAGAATTCATTGATAATTTATGGAAATATCTACTATAATCCAGCGGAGATGACTTTTTTCCAGCTTTGTGCATCAATAGATAATCAAGGCCTTAAAGCAGCCTTAGCTTCCCATTACCTCAGGCAAAAGAATTCCTGAAAGTGTGCCTTGAGGGCACCTGAATTATATACTCCATTAGGAGAGGAAGGCTTTCTGCATTCCTTGTGTAACACTCACCAGAACCTTTCCTGTTTATTTCTGCTGTATGAAAGCAGAAGCATTAGGAACAGAATTTTTTAAGTGAAGACTTATGTAGATACAATGGAGAAACCTTTCAAGCAGGAGCCAGATCACCCCCTTCAGTCCCTGGCAGTGACCTCTCCCGAATAAAAGGTTTCTATTACATCATTAGCTCAAGCCAAAAACAGCCTTGGCTTAATGCACAGTTTGTTCTTCCTACTGTTTTTAGGCAAATACAGCTACTCTACTCCCATCTGGGAGGGAAATTACACTGCTGGGTTGTAATCTAAGACAAGATTTTCATTGGAAGCAAATGCTTTCAATCCAGTGTAAATACTGGTGCATGTTCAGAAAAGCCTAAAACAATAAACCTTGCTCCTTCCCGACACAAGTTAGGGAAATGGAGAAGATGGGGAAGGAGAAGAGCATAATAAAACAGACGATTCTAAAAGCAAACACTTTCATAGATTTTAATAAATTGTTTAACCTCTTCCACTTTCTAAAATTGAAAATTGATCTTTGAAACATCTCAACCTCAGAGGAATGTCTAAATGGTCGATTGTACCTTTCGCATTTCCATTCACTCTGCAATTTGATACAGTCACCTCGATGCGGTCTCCGGAGGATTTATTTCCTTTTTTTATTTTTAAGATCACTAAACAAACTTGGAGAACCGCCGGCCGACCAAACGGCAGCAGGCAGCCGCTCTGAACCACATTTGTAAAGTGTGAGCAGTGACTTCATTCCTGGAGCTGACTTCTCCTGCCGCCAAATGAAGGCGAACTGAAAAGGTGGAAATAATCATAAAAATGATGCCAGTCCATAAACAAGCTTACAGCCTCATTAGGACAGCAGTAGGCTCCGGTGGGTGATTTATGCTCGTTTTGCTGATGCTATGAGGAAATGCCATAGGGCGACTTGAGCCAATTGCTAATGGTTTCTGACAGCTTCTTAGCAACTAGTGCAAGCAACGTTGTGGCGTTTGCTAGTGACAGAAACCGAAAATGTCATATTATCTGCCCATGTGTCATGAAGTCCGTGTGGCAATTAACTAGCAGGCCAGTGACTGAGGGGCCAGAGGCTCCTGAAAATGGCCTTTGGCTATGCAGAAGCAGCCGACGGGCGCTGAGCGCAGACTGGCTGCATTTATGCAACATTCTAATGTAGAAATCCACTTCCTTGTGACTTCCCCGGCTCTGATGAGGCCGGGCCACTCACATCCCTTTTTCCCCCTCACTGAAGGGAAAGTCTGGGTTCCTATATCTCTAGGCACTGGCTCTGGAGTTATCAGAAGACTCTAAAGTGATCTGCTTTGATATGATTATCCGAATGGCCCCTTAATTGGCAATATCTGGTTCTGTGCTTTTTGGACGCTGGATTCAAAGGTGCTAGCTATTTTTCTGCTCCCCCACAAATTAGTCTAAGAGGATTTAAGATCACTGAAGCAGACTCATTGCCTGTCAGATCGCTAGGAGCAGAGGAACTGTGCAGCAACAAGACACTATTTTAAAAACACCAGGTTTCTAACAAGCAGGGGGAGAATCTTGGCCACACTTTTCAGTTTCCGAGCTATCAAAACCATGCACTATACGTCAAACTGTCAAACCTTTCAGCGTGGGCCATTTGCCCTTTCAAATAATATTTAAGAATTGTTTTTACAAAATTTTATAGGCCATGGTCTAGTGAAAGAGGCCAACCAACAAAGAAAGGAATTTGTACTACAGTTCGTCTACGGACAATTTCTTGTGAGACCTCGGCCTGTCCCTGTGGAGCAAGGCAGGTGACCTGTGGCAGCTCCCAGGCTGTCAGAGAGCTCAGATTTCAAACACGCTCAACTCAAACATCCCGAGTCGCCTATTTAAGCATGCCCAGGCAGTTAGACTGGGCTATCTCGTGCCTTTCAAGGCAGGATAAAGCCGCATTTATCGTATTCAGGCCATTCAATGGGTCAGACTGACCGTGTCAGCAGGGGCTCCTCTCCGGCAGGTCAAAGCCCTGCTCCCATTTTTCTCTCCCTACGAACTCCCTCTCTCCCCCCAGGGCTGCCATTCCCAAAAACCTGTTTCGGGTGAGGCAAAAACAAAACTCCAAAAAGCGCCTAAGATTTACATCACAACTGATCGGAACTTCCCGTGTCAGTGCGCCAGCAGGTATAAATAAAATGGGTTGTCTGTCAGAGGGTTCTTTATGCCATAGAGGCAAAACTCCTAATTAGGGATATGAACGTTCAACTGCCAGGGTAAATGTACGTGTCAGGTTGTGGATCCTCTTGTTTTGCTAGAAGCCAGGCTGGAAGCCAGCCCAGCTTCAAGACTACTTCATTTACAATTTTGTATTGAGACTCCATAGTTTCAGGCCATGTTCTCTCCTTAACCTTTACTTTTCTCCTCTCCAAGCATTTAGGAATAGAGTGTCTGTCCCAAAAAATGTACCTAGACTCAAAAATCAAGGCCATTTATAATCTTGTCTTTCCATATTGAGTAGATTCTACCATGTCTTGATAGTCGTCAAAAGTCAGTTCAGAAGCGTGTGTATGAATGTATAGCTCATGTTGTAAGATGGCTAAATTTCCACCCAAATAGGAACATCGTTGCATATTCTGATTGCCAACAAAAAGGAAGCTCAACATTTAAGGGTTTCTTTTTTTCTCTCCTCTCTTTCCTCACATAGCACATCTACATGAGAGAACATGACATTTCACCCCTTAAATAGTACGTAGAACATTGCTGTCTTCCTGGTGGCTGCTGGTGCAAACACCCCGTCAGTATGGAGAGGTCAAGTTGCCTTTGTAGTGGAGCCTCTGGGTGTGCCCGATGTCCAGGTTGCTAGGAAAAACGTGAAAACTACTCCAAACCCACTTCTCCAAATCATGGCTGTGTCTACTCAACTAGAAGTCAGATGGGATAATGTTTCTGTGTTATGTTAAGAGGATAAATGGTGAGAATTATAGACAACCCTTTCTCAGCAACCAGCTAGAATACTTCAGAGGTTTGAAGGAGGTGTTTTGTCTTCATTAAGAATGCATAATAGCTGCCAGAATGATTTTTCTAAAACACATATCTGATCATATAACCCTGGCACTTAAAATCCTTCTGTGGCTACCCTTTGCCTTCAGGTAGAGGTCACACTTTTTAGCCTGGCATGGAAGGTCTTTCATAATCTCTCTCCCTGGCATATTTCCAGCCTATTTTCTGCTGAGTCCCCGTGTGCACTGGCACTCACCGGACCACCCGAGTCCTGAGCCTACAAGAGTTCTCACCTCACACACTGCTCTCTCTCAATGCTCATTGTGTTTCTCTCTGCTTGTCCCTTTCCCTGTAGCATCCTTCCCTTCCCTCCCCCAACAGTGTACCAAATTCCTTGGTGAACTTTGAGGCTCAGCTCAACTGCTGTCTCCTATAAGAAGCATTTACTGGACTCCAGCTGATTAGTGACCTCCTCCTCCCTAATCCTGAGTGATTTTTCTTCTCCTGATGTTCCTCCATCCAAACACACATTGTGCTCTACCAGGACTGTTGGTTTCCACACATGTCCCCTCGACTCGATTACAGGGTCTGTCAGAGGGAGATCGGTCAAACTGCTGTAACAAACCGTTGTTACCCCAGTATCCAGGTTATAAACTTGTCAACTGCTTATTAAATGAATGCGTGAACGCATCTTTTCCACTGCATGGAGAAAACCATAGTTTCAATCGCCACCTGCTATAATTCTTTTTGATACACGCCTAAATTAAACTCTCAAAAAATATTCACCAAGGAAACTCAATAAACAACTGTAAGAAAACATAAAAGAAACACATTCTCTAAAGCTGGGAAGTTTCTTTGGAATCTTTAAGCTCATCTTAGACCAAAGATGCACCAAGAGTGAAAGTATCCAAATTCTTTACAACGTCTGCCATTGCCCTTCAGAAACACACCCCTACTTCCTGCAATTAGAATTTAAAACTATTTACCTAACTAAAATTTCTTGCTGTTTGTGTATTTTTCTTGAGTTCAACTTTAAAAAATAAAGCAAAAGTTATTTGTTTCCTTCTGTATTTTTTCCCAAAGAATTAATTATGCTACGCCCTGTACACAGCTCCCAGTTTTACCCTAGTGGAGAAACTCAACTGTGTCTAAGCAGACAATTTGACCCAGCGCTCAGACTCCAGATGCACACTTCATACATAAGGCTCTAAATATAAAATTCTAGAACTCTAGCTCTCCTTGGTTTTGCCAAGTCATTGTATCAGTCTGTCCCCCGGCATTCCTCCACTCCTGCCTCAGCAATTTTTCAGCCACAGGTTATCTGAGGACCTTAGTATCTGATACTGTCATACGGATTGACATGACAGAGGATCCTAGGAGACCTTAGAAAGGATTTTGTAAGATAAATGAAAATGTAACACAACCCCTTAAGTATTATTTCACATTTTCAAGAGAAACACAATAGACTTCACATATCTCCAAATCTCAAGCCAACGTACAAATATGTAACAGTCTAAATCCAATGGTTACCTTCTAAGTTTAACTTTAATAAGAGTTCTGTGAACTTAGCTTCTCTTTTGTATCTCTTCTTATCCTTAGGTGTTTAAGATTTCCTTGTTCTTAGTTCAAAGGGATTCTCAGTTGATAAAGAAAAAAAATAAAGGAAAGCATATTCTCATATATCTTATTTTACCACCCATGGTTTTCCTGAAAATTTTGAGGTGGTTTCTTTGGAAACCAAGATCAGGAGTTCGATGTTGGCACCCGCGATGGCAGTGCTAAGCTCTAGAAGGGGCTTAACAAAAGCCCCAGGGTATAGACATACCAATGGCACTGATTGAAAAGATGGAAGTAAGAAGACTGGAGGAGAAAATTAAGAATAAACAAACTTTAACTAAACATATTATTGGCACTTATTAAAAGTAATGTCTAGATATGTGTCCTAAGGTTGGTTTCACAGAGAATTGCCATGAGGCTTTTCCTTTCTAGTTGAATTTAGGTTTGTTAAACGGTGACACAAATTGTTAATAGTTAACTCCTATGGAACAAGCTCACGGCTTTATTCTGCCCTTTCGTGGACTGCTGACATCACAGAAACCTAAGAGGAGAAATGGAGAATCAGAGCCTGGAGAAAGTAGCTCTTACTACAAACATACTGCCCCCTTTTCTGAAGAGTAGAATGTAGCATTTAAAACTGAGCCCTGTATATGCAACGGTCTTCTGCATAAGCAGTCACTCTTGTCATTCATTCATTCATTTAACAAATTGAATTCCTACTATGTTCCAACACTATGCAAACTATTAGGGACTCAAATGGTGAACAACATCAGAAAGAGTCTCTGTTTCTATGAAGCTTTCCAGCTAGAGGGCACAGATGTTAAACAAAATAATCACAGTAATAAATGTACAATTGTATGCAATCAGAAAGAAATATACATCTATGAGTGTGTGAAACAAAGGAAATTGACTTAGTGGGTGGGAGTGATCTGGAGCAGAAATCTGAAGGGTGGAGAAAAGTCAACTAGGTATAGCGGGCAGCCTAAAAGGGCAGAGGGCAGAGAAAGCAGTGCAGGCCATAGGAAGAGCAGGTATAAAGGCACCAGGTGTCAAAAGCACAGAACTGAAACCTGGGAAAGCAGGACAAGATGAAGCTGGGAAGGTAAGAGGAGTAAGCTCACGTGGGGCCTTGTGGCCATGGTCAGGATTTGGTCATTTATCCCTAGGGTTCTAAGAGTCATGACCTATACGGGTATTTCTTTGTAACACAGTGTCATCAGTCTCCTCCCCATTGCACGCCCTAATATTACATAAGTTTTACTAAATAAAACCTCATTCCCCGGTGTGTCTTTCTAGTTCAACCTAAAAAATCCCCCAATTCCAAACTAAGATTGGAGAATGAGGGACAAAGGAAAAGCAATGAGTCCATTCAGGTAGACCCTAATTTAGGCATAGATTACATTCTGAAGTTTGTAAACAGGTCTTTTATGAACATTCGAACATATTTTCACATAGAAGCAAATTATGAATGGTGTTAGGTCCCAAGGCTTGCTCATCAAAGCAAAGTAATTCATTAAGTGAATCAAGTTCTAATCAACCTCTGAGTCTTGGGTGCATGAAGTCAGAAAGCACAAGAATAAAGAGGAAGATGAGTTTCTTTTTATATTCCTGTGCACAGAGTCAGCCTAGGAAAATATTAAAATCTGTGTAATTGTCTTTAGTCCTTCCTTTTTTGTCTCTCTCCCCTGCTCCATCTCCTCAAGTTTCCAAGGATGCCAATGCCTTGTAGAGGCACTTGGCCTCCCACTGTGGTCACCTCACCTACACTTATTCTTTTCCTGCTCTGAATTCACACTCATCATCTCCCAACAATCAAAATAACCAGCCTTTCAGTCTAGTTAATCTGAGCCAGACTTTAGGTAGAACGCAATCTGAAAGAACGAATTCAGACTAGGCATGAATAACTGATGTCCCCCTCACCTTCCCAGAAGAGTTGGCATTTTTAAAAGAAGATTTGTTAATGCAAAAAAATCTTTAAATGGCAGAATTTCAGGTAGAGTAATAAGTAAAGTTTTTAAAAAAAACACAGCTTGTGTTGGGAAAGATTTTTTTAAATCAATAGATGCCAGTCTTTCAGAAGAGCCCAGTGTCCGTTTCTAAACTTATCATTACATCCTGCCATCCCCAACCCAACCCACCCTGTTTATCCCTGCCTACATTTGGGAAGCCATGTGTTTCTGAACATTCCAAGTTTTTTCACAGAATTTGTGGTGACAGTAAATAGATCCTGTGGATGTAAAGCAGTGAGAATAGGACTAAGAGATCTAGGTTGAACATTTGTGTATATGTAGGTCATTCATATAATTTGGGTGTTTACAACTCAAGGATTGCCAGCCTGTTGAAATAAATTTGGAATAACTTCTTTATTATAAATAATACATTCTATTAAACTTCTATCACTTCATGATTCTTCGCTGTCAACACAAATAATGCATAAAACATAACTGGGTGAAAAATATGAAAAGAACCTAACTGAGTAACTGAGACCCAGAATGAAAATATTTACTGGATTTTTATAGAATTCAAAAAAATTTTTAATGTGCAGTTGATGGGATGAGAGGAAGAAACTGGATTTTCTAAATCCATGGAAAGTAAGAATTGTCAGTCAAAGTCAGTCAGTGTTCATATTTATAGTTTACTTAAGATTTATTTTATGTAAGTGCTCGTACAAGTAGAGTACCGTAGACAGACAGAATGTACACCTAGAAATCAGATAAATTTTCCAAGTTTTATTCCTTGAATCATTGTACTTTGTTCTTCTGAGATAGGAATACCTTTTTCTAGTAATTCAGTATGACTTTTTGACTTGAATTCCCCTCGGGGGACAACAGTAAATTAGTTGCCTACACACAGAGGACAAACAGAAACGATGAATAGCAAAGGAAAAAAAAACAACACAGATTTTACTCATTTTTCATCCATTCAGCATTTTTTTTTTTTTTTACAACTAAACACCATGGAAAATCCCTGCAAAAACAGCATAACTTCTTAATGAAGTCTTAGAAACTTCAGGATATGAGTGCACTGCAAGATACTACTGAAATCGATGTATTTATACTAACAGTGAAACAAGATGGAAATCCCCCAACCTTGTTCTAAGAAAAAGAAAATACACTTCAATTGCAAAGCTAAAACAGTGCAAAAGTCATAAACTTTTGTTTTCAATCAACATCTCAGAAAGCATTTTAGGAACCAGTACTTTGCCTATTTTTTAATGTTATTTAGTAATGCATGACAAATTCATTGCTTGAAATATTATTCTCAAAATATATAAATCATATATTTATGAATGGTCACAAAGTTCTATATAACCACAAAAAAATAATTTTTTTTTAGTAAAAATACAAAAACAAATGCCACACGTGAGATCTTATAGGCAGATAGGAGATATATACAGGCAGACACACACACATACACACTCCATTTATTTTTGTGATATCTTCAAAAGCTTGCCATATAATTCATTTTTAAATTTCTATATACTCTATGTGTATGTGTATATTATCTATGTATATACGTATGTATATACACACACTTTTACACAGACAGGATAACATTTATCAAAGAGGTCACTTCAACAAACTCAATTTTATAGACTATACTTGAAAAGTAGGATTAAAAAAAGTTTCTGACACGCAGAGTAGACATAATGGTTCTCAACTCTGGCTATGCATAGAATCACGTGGTAGCTTTTACAAATGCTGATGCCTACACTGTCCCCAAGACCAATGAAATTAGTATTCGAGTGGGTGAGATCCCAGCATTAGTGATTTTTAAAGCTCCAAGATGATTAAAATCAGAACACTGGATTAGAACCACAGATTATATGTGGTAAAGCTCATATACTTTCTACAGAGAAATGACCATAAGTCCCTTAATCGGAGAGTTGTTCTGTTTATTTCAGATCTAGTTTTCAAAAGTTTGCTCATCTGGTTTCCTGCCTCATAGTTTGTAGGCTGAGAGCTTTGTAAAAATATAAGATGATAAAGAGGCAAAAAATAAGAACCGAAGAAGCATAGCACACTACGGCCCTTTAGCCCAGGGAAAAAGCTAAAGAGGTTGTGTAAAGAAAAATATATATAGTGCAGTGCCATAACTCATGGATCTACCGACTTTATTTTTTTCAAAGTTTGTTATAATCAGATATGATAGAGTGTATATGTAGTCTGGAAACATTTTCATAGAAAATGCCCCTAAACTTTCTAATATTTAAAAAAGTAGGATTCTGATCATCTGTACCACATCATTCTTGAATGACACCAGATAAACCGGGATAACATATCTACTTTCTATAGAAACTCTTTTCACATGGTTGCTCTCCCTTCACTGATCTGTGTGGCTGGATGGAGCAGCGTCTTCGCAATGAGCCTTATGAGCTGGTTAACCATGGGGCACCAGTCCCTCCTCTGCCTCTCCCTGGCTTCCTGGTGATCTTCTTTCAAGGCACTCACAGGCACTCTCCTCTTCATCCCCTACTGACGTCCTTTCTTCTGCTCTCAGTCCACAAGGAGGTGTGAGGGAAGGTCATGTTGTGTGCAGGAAGGGCGACAAGGCAGCTGAAGGTGGGGCATGGAGGATGAGAGAGTGGGACCCACCTCCTGGGGTAAGGTAGAAGTTGGAGCGAGAGAAAATGCCAAGGGTCATGGGGGATAAAAGAGAGGATATTCGGTACAGACAGATTTCTTTGCATAAAAGGAAAATGAACATTGTGAAATGTAGATTAGCAAGTCTTTAGGGAGAATGAGGAGATATTAAGCATAGTTAGAAGAAAAATGGGCAAGAAAGAAGTTGGGATAAAAAAACTTATAGGCTTATTATTCTCTTATTGTAAAGCCTTCCAAAAATCCAAGAGTTTCTGAAAGACAAGGCTTGAGAATTACTACACCTAACTTTCTCTCCTCTGATTGTCCAAGGCTCCAATTCTTTTGTAGATTTGTTGTGCCACACATCCCAGTCACTCAGTTAATTAGGGACAGCTGCTTGCCGTTCAAAATAAGCACACTTCAAAAGTGGTGACTTGACTCTGGTGGGCATAATAAAGAAAAAACTCACTTTCTAAAGCAGTGCTGCTCCAACTTGAAGGTGCATGTGAAGCACCAGAGATCTTGTGAAAATGCAGTTTCAGATTCAGAGGGGAGGAGCCTGAGATTCTGCATTTCTAACAAGCTCCCAGGGGCTCCCAAGGACCACACTGTGTGTCTTAGCAAGATTCTGGAGGATCTTCTATGAGCAAACAAAGCTAGAAAGTGTTGGGTGCACACGAATGCCTAGTTAAAGTGGAAGATGGGACAATCTCTCATCACTTTGCACAGGGAAGACTGTACCTGTGCCCACCGGACAAGGATGGGGAAAAGGCTGTTCAGGTGCTCAAAATGAGGACCTGATTTTGAGCACCCAACCTCACTGATGTCTCTAGAACTAACTGAAGTGTCAGAACAAGCCAGGATGTCTTCCCCTGTGACTCTTCTTTCTGTTGGTGCTCCAGCCTTCTCTCCTCCTGTACCTCCTCAGCACCTTCTCGCCTCCTGGTCGGAGGTATTATAAGAGAATTTAGCCTCTGGAGTCAGATTGTCTAGGTTCATGTAAATCCCATCTTCACCACTTGATAGCTGTGTGACCCTATTTAACCTCTCCAAGCCTGTCTTTCACCCCTCTGGAAAAAAGGAGCATAGTAATAGTACTTACATCTTAGAGTTACTGGGTAGATTAAATAAAATAAGCCGCATAAAATGTTTAACACATCACCTAGCGGCGGTGGCTTTGCTCAGCGAATGTTAGTTCTTGTGGCTATTTTGCTATTGAGGACTTTCTCTGAGCAAGGGGACATTTATCCTGAACCCCTCAGTCAAAGCAGAAAAACAGTCATTGCCACTCTTGTCCTCTCTCCTCATCTCCTCCATCTCATTCTCATTTCTGGGAGCCAAACTTTTCCAAGATATATACACCCACTCCTCTAGTATCGCATAACATTTTTATTTTTCCTTTTCTTTTTTTCCCCAAAGAGCCGTGGAGTAACTTGAAACTTTGTGTGCTTCAGAGTAAAAAAGGCGGGCGGTGCTGCCGGAACAGTCCTATCAGATAAAGCCGGCAGCCCATCAGTGGATGGTGATATGCTGGAAACAATCTTTATTAATACAAGTTCTCATTTCCCACACAAAATAGGGTAATTCATAATAACTTGTCCTCTGCTCTCTAAACAATATTTCCATGGCAGTTGTTAATAGCAAAGATTTTTGTTTTTGATTTACAAATATGGAAAAAATTTCTACCATTTAAGAAAGTATCTTTAAGGTCTAGGAAAAGTGAGATGCACTATAGAAAAACAGGGCCAATTTTCTATCATAGTCCATCTCCTATCTAGATAGTAAGAATAACAGTAATAATAAAAACTAACATTTATCGAGAACTTACTAGATACTTGAAACTGTCTTTGGCCTTTATTTTTGATCAATTAATCCTCGCAAAAACCTTAGAAGTTAAAGTTAAATTTGTTATCGAGGTAAAAAAAACATCAATATCTCTGTATTTAAAAAACCTTCACTTGTTATGATTTTTTTTCAGACTGTTTTAGTAGCCAAGAGAAAGATTATGGGCTGCACAGAGAATATGTACCCTATTGAGTGCTTTTCTGAATTATGTCATCTTTGCAATAGCCCTAATGCACAGAAAAGGAAACAGGCTGCTCTACAGATAAGGAAATAGAGCTCCTTGTGGATATGAACCCAGATCTCACTCAAAGCTAAACTCCTAACCATTCTAGAACGACTCTCTCTACTTAACCCCATTTGATTAGATAACAATCAAGGTGCATTTCTTTAACCTCTAGAAAGATGTTCCAGGGCAGCAACAGCATCTTTTCTCATTGCCGTATGCTGTCCACAGCCACCCCAAAGCCTGACCCATAAGGTGGGCTTCGGTTTCCTGAATCGTATTCTTTCTACTGAAGTCAAAGAAGAAAGAGAGGGCCGGCCCCGTGTCTTAGCTGTTAAGTGCGTGCGCTCCGCTACTGGCGGCCCAGTTGGGATCCCGGGCGCACACCGACGCACCGCTTCTCTGGCCATGCTGAGGCCGTGTCCCACATACAGCAACTAGAAGGACGTGCAACTATGACATACAACTATCTACTGAGGCTTTGGGGCGGGGGAGAAGGAGGAGGATTGGCAATAGATGTTAGCTCAGAGCCAGTCTTCCTCAGCAAAAAGAGGGGGATTAGCATGGATGTTAGCTCAGGGCTGATCTTTCTCACAAAAAAAAAAAAAAAGAAGAAAAAAAACAAGAAGAAAGAGACACCCAAGCATGCATGAGAGTGTGCCTTAGTCAAAGACAATGGTAGGTTAAAGATGAAAACCACTGAAATACACAAGGAAGAAAACAAATACCAAGTATTTATGGATCCAGACAAAGTATCCAAGAGTGAGAGGATGTCAAAAATAGCTACATTACAAAAAAGTGAGGCAATTTTCCTGAATGTGCCTCCAAAAACTAAAGGAGAAAATCATATAGAAAAGACTCCATGTAAGGGGTGGAAGTGAGGACCCAGCTATCAGAGGGCAGAGGGGCGTCCTGAGCTGGCTGGAGCACAGCCAACAGAGGCCCCCTCCTGTTCTCAGGGCATAGGCGCGGTCACCTATGAAATGACAGGGGCATAGAGAACTACAAAGCACACATTTTCCAGCATCGCACAATGGCTTTCAAGCGTCTCTGCACGTCACGAATCTGAAGTTCTGCTAGTAGGAAAGTTGGGAGGAAACAGTCCTCTCTGGACACCGCGTGCACTCGATGAAATTGGGAAGTTCACACCGCGCAGGCAGGGCCGGGCAGCTCAACCACGGAGGAAAAGCGGAAGCGAGACTGACCGCAAGCTCACTCACGGGAGTTTATTTTCTCTCACCATTTATGTATCAGAGAGAGGAAAGTCGCCCCTCCGGGAGGGATACGGAAACACAAACAAGGTTGCCGCACGAAACACCAGCCCGGAGCGGAGGACACTCGCGCTGCTCCCCCTGCCCAAGGGGGAGCAGCGTTCCAGTCCCTGCGGTTTTCAGGGATGACGTCACCTACGCGCTTATCTGAAATCTACCTGCGGCGAGAAGGGAGTAGCAGAACCCGAGAACGGTCCTCATCCACAAAAGGGAGAATCTTCCTTCGCAGAGAAAGTGTGTGGCTCTGTACAGCACCCTGCACCGCCTCTTTTCTCTAACGTCTTCTTGCCTCCTCCTGCGCTCCTGCAGCTGCTTCTGCAGAAACTCTACCTAGGACCCAGGCCCCCCTCGGTTTCCGAGACAATCGTCCCACGAAGACTGGAAAAGTCAGAGTCGCCTCCTCCCTGTGACATTCCCCTGGATCTAGATTCACAGGAGCCACTGCTGACCATTAGCGTAAATCACCCTACCTACCACCACCTCCTCGTGCAGACACGGTCCCAGCATGGGCATGTCTCTTGAGTCCTGACTCTGCTCCTGGTCATCTGTGCTCCTAATGACCACAACCACAAGCTGGCCGGGCCTCTCTATTCTCCTCCCCTCCCCCAGCCCCTGCCAGCCTTCTTCCCCAGGGCTGAACACTGCTCCTATGAACTGCCAGCTGGAGGGGATCCTCTCCCTCGAAAACAGACTTCAAAAAGCCAGTCCCAGCCCTGCCTGACTTCTGAGTTGGCCTGCGCCCTAGAATTCCTTATTGCTGGCCCCACCTATCAGACTGGGCATCCTGCAATGCCAGGCCTGAACTTGCTACACCCTTTGGACGCTGTCTCTTGGACCACCCAGCTGCTTGCACAGAGGCCAGCTTCTGTATCCAGGTTAAGTGCCCCAAGCCCTCATTCCTCTTAATAACAGGGATGTTCCCACCCTGCCTGCCCAGGCCTTCTCTTGCTGCCCAGAGATTGTAGCATGGCTTCTAAGCCTCAGTGTGTCCTGCCTTCGTCTCATCTGGCATGCCAAACCGGAAACAGCCCCAAATCGCATCACTGAAATCCAGATGGTCTGTGAGAGTGATTTCCATATCTGCTACCAAAAGGGGTGTAGGAAAACACAGCCGTCCTCTTAGCGTCTCATTCGGACCCAAGGAATTCTTCCTTCTAGAAACCTCTCCAAAGTAACTCTCCATAGGTCAGGCATCTCTGCAATATTTGGGGCAACAAGTTCCCTCTCAGGTAATAGAGAAAACCAAAGGAAAGAACAGCTGCTGGCACAGTCTGGTCTGAGCAGAAAGAATGGAAAGTTGAATGGTGGGTCACCGGGGGCCCCACGCTAAATATCTGTCTTCTCTATGGTCAAAAGACCCGAGGATGATCAGGTTAAAAAATACATAACTTTAAAAGAGTCATAGTATGGAAAGATGATCTCCATCAGAGAAGCTTAAAAACTTTCAAGGCATGAATTATTACTATTTTCGGCCACGTATCACAAAAGAAAGGATGAAAACCAAAATTCCGAAAGCTGATCTGAGTGATCATGTTAATTGCTTCTCTTCTATACTTGCTTGTTTTCCTTATGTAAGAAAAAAAATGGGAAAGTGGGTGTTTAGAAGCTATGCCTAGGTTATTTGAATGTGGAATGATCGTTCCAGGTCTTCCTAAACTTTGCAGTGGATCTGGGGCAAATTCCCAGATGGTCAAACAGTGATTTCACAACCTCAGGCCACGATTTCTCCTCTTTCCAAGTTCCCCCACTTCCCCACACATATGCACTCATGACTGACCCACAGGCCGGAGCTCGGGACTGAAGTTCCAGACCAGCCACTATCTGTCTAGCCTTTGTGAAGCGACTCAGTTCTGCTGAGCCTCCCTCCCTGCATCCACACAGGGCTGGTGGGAATAAGGAACCAGCTGATTCAAAGGGGTGTCGTGAGGAACAAGTAGGATTATATATGTGAAAACTCTTGGAAAAACGTGAAATACTGTAAAAATGCCCTTTCTTTAGGAGAACTTCCAGGATCCTCCAAGACAGGGGTCAGCACATTTTCTACGTGCAAACGATTTTTGCTGGTATCACACTGTACTTCCATGGCCTATTTATATGCCAGTCATTCCCAGTAGACTGTAAGCTCCTTGAGCACCGCACATGGGGCTTGTTCACCACTGTATGTCCTCAGGGCCTTCCACTAGAAGGCAGCCAGTATTTGTTGAATGGATGGCTGACTGAAATCATAAACTTATTTAGATTTATTTAGAGTTAATGTGAGAGGTTTGGGGGGGCAGTAGAAAAGCACCTTTATCTTTGCAGCTTTGTTTCTCTATAGAAAAAGTTAAATTTCTTGCCCTGAGTTAGTTCTACTCTATTCTGTATATACAGAATATACACAATTCATTATTAGGAAAATTTAACAAAGAATTTGGTCGCGTGTTCTAGGAGTTTGTTAAATCCTCACTTCTACGTGAGGAAAGCTTTACATATGGAACAATCGATTGGCTGATTGAGTCAACTGACTCAAAAGGAGAGGAAAGGCTGAGAGCACCTCTTACCTCATGCCACACTTTTCTGTCACAAGTGAATGAATAAAGTGTGATCTTCATTAGTCTGGTTAAAACCTATATTTCTATACGGCCCATCACACTACTACCTATACATGCTGAAGAGAAAATTACTTTCACAGGAAACAATGAGATGGCTAAAGGATCCTTAGCCTAAATTCTACTCATATTGCCACCAAATGAAACACAGACAGATGATCCGCTCATATTCTCATTCTCTCTCTGTCTTTCTCTCTGCTTAAATGGGTCTGATTAAGTGATGTATGGGTCACTCAGAGTAGAAGCAGTTAAAATGATCGTTTTACATTTAATGAAGAACATCACTATTTTTAGCTGGCTCTATTTATTAGAAAGTACATTAGAGAGTGTATGACAGTGGACCGTGCGGTTTACTGTTACGGGAGTCATAATGTGCGGCGAAAGGTGAAATCAGACGGTCAGGAATATTTTGTTCCTGTTCATTTGCAGTGAGTGGAAATTAACATCCTAACAAGCAGATATTCTATTTAACCACTCCACAGAGGCTATGTGAAGAGTAATCATAACTTCTTAGCTTATTTTATTATTATTGATATGATGGTGGACAAAACCCAGATCATTTTCTAAAGATATAGTTGAAAAGGGGAATTCATTTATAAGGAAATAACCATCACAGTAATAACAGTATTAACAAGGCTTAAATCCCAAGTCCTTAAGGTGACTTAGTGTCCAACACGTAAGTTTATATTAAGGTACAAATATTACAGTTAGGAAGACAGCAAGACTCCATGTTAAACTGGGAGAGGATGAATTGTAATAGGCAGAATCAGAGTCTACATTCTTGTCCAACTGTTGACAACCATGTCATCAGGAGAGTGCCAAGGGAGATGAGAAGAGGCTTGAACCCCAGACTCAGCTCCAATTTGTGCGTTCCAGATCAGACTATGGAACGGGAAGTGTGAGCATTTCTGCTAATTCCAGTTGCCTTACAGTGTTAAGAGACAGCTGGTGATCTCTTAGACAAACTAGTCTGGAATTCAGGTTTTTAATACCGTGCTTATGCTTGTATATGGGCCTCTCTGCCAGGCAACATGGTCCCAAAGTCCACCCCCCAAGTTTAAAGCCCCCCTTGGTGGACCATCATCTTCCTCTGCTTCCTCTTTATGAAGATAGGGTACATCTGTGTCGGAATGGGTGACATGACTTATCCAAAAGTAAGGGTGCAGTAACTGGCCCCAAAATGTGTTCAACAACGTAACCAAAAAGATGCAACTCTCCTTAGAGCAATGAGACAAACTTCCAGTCTCTTGAATAGGACAAAAGAAAGAGTTTTCCAACTGATTATTCCAAATGACCAATAGTTACCACGTAATTTACTAGCACCGAGGTGGGACACCCGGCCATCAGATAGGACAGCCAGATTTGCACAAACAACCAAGGAGCTCTTGGGAGCCTCTGCTCTAGGGATCTCCAGGAACAAGCTGATGGAGGCTGGGAATGCTCAGTGCGGAATCAGCCAGAGACTTGCATAAAGGAATGAGCATTTGCATTCTCCTAACATCATCTCCTGCTGGACCCAGTCAGATGAGAGCAGCAATTTTCTTAGCTTAGTGCCCAGGAGGCAGTCTCTCAGAAGTAGGATTGAGAAGGCAATGAAGTGAAAGAGTTATCGACCATATTTGCGCAGTGTTGAAGGTGGCTAATAGAGCTGGATTAAGAATTAAGACCTCAGCACTCTATTCAGAGTCCCACTTTAGAAAACTGCCAAGGAAGTCTGCAGCCTGTACTCACCAGCCGAAACAACCTGCAGGCATATTCTATTTTCTGACTCTCTCCTACAGAACACGTGGAGTTGTGTCTACAAGGGCAGTGACAGTTCACACAGACTGAAAGGTTTATGGCTGCCTGGCAAGCTAGCTGCCTCTTCTGGTCGTGCAGGACTGCGAGGGTATTGGTGAAGACTCTCCAGCTTGCACGTGCTAAAATGCTCCCCTCCAGCCGCTGTCTACTTGGCCTTCTTCCTTTACACACACACAAGTGAGCAAGTGAGTGAATGCTCACTCTTTTCATGTTTTAATGAGCTGCTTTCTTTTACATTTTAATTCCCTGTACTACTAGCGATGGTAACAGATTCATTATTAAATATCTACAATATACTGTACTTTCACAACATCGTTCATATTCTGGCACGATGGGAGTTCTCTCCAAAAAGGGTCATTTGGGTGGCGGTAATAATTTCCTGGTTCAGCTTTGGTGTATTATGCAATAGCAGGAGCGAGGAACCCAAATTGATTGCTTCCATCATGGAAAGAAAGAAAGTACCAAGCCCCAAAATCACGTGAGTGTAGAGCCAGAGTTGTAATTGGCTGTCAAGTAAGTTTTGAAAGCCAGAATTTGGTCACCCCCAACTATGCATTCTTACGGCATTTCTTGGCCTAACTTGATAGATTGATTCTGAAAACATGCACTAATTTTTTAAATGCAAAACAGACCACTTGTGTTAGGGCCTGCACAAACAGAGGACTAGAAGAGTGGAAACAGTATAAACAATGTTGTTTATATCCAAGGCCTGAGAAAACTGCTGCACTTTCCTCCAAAATTGCAGGAAGTATCAGAGTAACCCCCAACTGTTAAGGTGGAATAAGAACCATATTTTCCATAGGAATGGATACAATTTTTCAGATAAACCAACATTAAAGGCTCTGGAAGCAGGAGCACAATTAATAAAGGATGGGTTCTCCTCTCACCTGCAATTGAAAGGGCAGCAAATCCCAGCCACAATGCTTAAAAGATAAAACTATGACAACACAACACAAACACAGAAAACACAACAAAACAGTAGATGTGAGAAGCACTGAACATTTTCATGGTTTTACTTCTGACCTCACGTGAAGGCATAAAGATGGTTCCTATAGTTGACTACCTAAAAGGAGACTATTATTGCCTCAGGAGTAACCAGCCATGTGCATTTGAGCCGTGAAGTTTTAGAAGCACGTTGGACTAGACCTGCTTTATTCCTTTTCTCATCAGTTGGCTTCCTGAATACATTTCTCCATTTTCTTTGTTGTTGTTGTAACAAAACTATATTTAAAAGCAAGCAACAGGAAGCTTTTAGTTGGGAAGTTGAGGTTTAAGCACTCAGTGGCAAACAATGAACTGGAGAGATAAAGATGCAACACAACTGGTCGGGAACAGACCCTTGCTAGTTTCCTGCCCAAGTTGACTTGTGAGCATGTGTGAGGCCACGATACGGACTAACAGTGCTATTTTGCTTTTATTTACTCCAATTTATTTGTTCCTGTGAGAACCCCTATAAAAACAAAGTGTGGGGACAAACAATGGAAGCCTTGCCATCTCCTCCTTGCCAGGGCTTTTATTTTCCACATTATCAAATGTTTTCATCAGTGGAGCTCAGCCCATTCATTCAACTCTGTGAATCACAACCCAGATCATATTGCATTGGGGAAAAAAAACTATGCATTGCCTGGATCATTGAAAGAAAGAAAGAAATGCTTCTCTATCATCCTGTCCCTCTGACACTTAAAAGTAGATATGCAGTCCTTTGTAACCCTCCAAGATGGACTCTATGCCCCCAAATAGTCAAGTAAACTAGAACTTTTAAAAAAGCAAGCTTGCAAGTCCATAACATCATTTTATCTCCATCCTCTGTTTTTGGTCCCCTTCCCCAAACAGGTATCCATGTCAAAGGAGAGCTCTTGAGTTGGGGGTTTGTTTGACCTAGGTCATGCAAAGGTCAAGCTTTTCACCAGTTGTTAACACAAAGCTTCCACCCAACCCACCCTCCAAATCCGGCTACATAGTCTGTTTCCATCTGCAAATGCGCTATGCACATTGGATTTTTCTCAGTTTTGCAGGAACTAACAATCCCTTCACTGTGAAGTGGTCTCAGTGACAAATAAATAGGTCAAACACTCTTCGGTGAAACTGTAGGCGCTGAATTTGCCCAATATGGAAATGTAATGGATTTTGACTTTTTCATTTTTAAAAAGGCTTTTTAAAGTGTTATTTTAAAACCAGTTGAACAGATTGCTTTATTCCTTTATTGAACTTCAAGGGATGCTGTCTTTTAAGCAGTTTTATGCAATCCAAAGTATATTTTTGCCTCTCTGAAAGAGATCAATATTTATTCAGATTGATTTTTAAGATTTACATGTGAAAAATAGATAAAATTGGATCAAATATAAACCAAAACTAATTCTGTCAACTCCCAAGAAAGTCAATAAAGCCAAAATAAATTGAGCAGATTTCATCTACCTGCATTTGAGAATTGTTTTACTTCATTATTTCTTATAAACTTACTGAGCAGAAATTTGCTTAAGTCTTATCCAAGCTTCTCTTACTGAAACAATAAGACTCTCTATGGAATATTTTGCTCTTGAATATTATCACCAGGATAGCATATGGCAAACTAGCAGTAGGCAGTTTATCTTCATCCTCTTTGCAAGCTAAAATTAGCACAATGCTTCTGCAGCATTCTATACTTGACTCGGGCCAGGGTGATATTCTCCACAATGCCATGCTTGTTCCACATCCTACTAGCTTCCAATATTTCAGCAACTTAGTTGAAGGTTTATATCAACAATCACAGATACATTTTAATGCTATAAAACCCCAAAGTAACACCAACGATGAAAAGTAAACCAGCTATATTAGGAATCAATCTGAAAAAGCTTCCTTCATCTGCTTCCTGAAATATATAGTGTTTCAACTACAAAGTAGTTCAAATGTTTACAGAGGCTAATTGTACCAAGTGGGATATATATATAAGGCTCCAGAAGCGAGACACAATTACCTTCTTAGACAACTAAGGCTTATTTTTCTACTCGTTTACCATATTCAGTTTTCCTTGGTAATACGTTCTTGATGCTAAAAATGCATTGTTGCTAAGAATTAAGTAAGCACTTTCAGAGGATTAAATGAAGGTGATCTGCCAATGGAAAGAGCTTACTCTTTAAACAGGAAAGCAGCTTCTGCCTAGCTCTTTGAAAGGATTACAACACAAACAATGATTTTAAAAACAATGGAAGAAGTTGAAATAATACATCCCTTTTAGCTGGTCTGTTGCAATGTAATCTTCACTTCAAATAGTTAAAAAGAAAAAACTTTAGGAAGAATTAACTTTAGGGAACACAAGATTGGCAGGTAAGCAGCAGAGGGTTATTTACATGAGGAATAGAAACACCTCTATTTCCTGTACCTCCCCACATTTAATGCCATTTATTAAGGCAGATGTTATACTAACAAGATTTTACTGGAAATTTCACTAACCAATATCAGATTGAAGTTTTTATTACCCCTGTGTGCTGGGACAGATGTATTCAGCTTGTTCTCAACAGATTAAATCCAAGATGACAAACAAATGCTGATATTGTCAGCTGATTCATATCAATAATTTAAAAAAACCCTTCATCATTTCTCGAAAAGAGAAAAAGAAAAAGATAATTTCTCAAAAGCTCATTGTATATTTGACCTAGTCATGTTTTTCTCAGAAGTATACACTTTATTCAAAGGCAAAAAATGAAAATCCTCCTCAAACCTTGTAAGGAAACCTCATACACGATCTAACCAAAATGAGATTTCATTTGATGTAACATGTTAATCCATCTCTCCCAGTCACTCCTGACCCATACTCTGCCCCCAGTGTAGATAAAGTATATGTGGGGGAGGGGAGGAGGCAGAATACAAATATTTTAACAGGTAAATCACTTGGAAATTTCAGGAATAACCAAATAAAGCAGTTATATATTCCACATTTAACCAAAAAGCTGATATGCCTTTAGACCTTTTCAGCCGTATCTGTCTGTAACAGAATCAAATCCATGACGCTACTTTGTACCCAGATATTCTGAAAACTCAGATATTGGGGATGGGCTGTACTTTTTGATTGCTGTTACCAACGTTAAGTCCTAGATTCAGAATTTCTCCTCACTGACCATGAAATCATGCAGAATTTCCTGACCTTCTGCAAATTTCAATCTATATGTAAAATGTTTATTGGAAGTTCTTCATTCTCTCTAGGTTTGCACGCAAAGTTTCAACTTGGTTCTTAGAGTTTCAGTATTTCAGAACTGAAGGGAAATGTTTCAATCATCTAGCCCAGCTTCTTTTATTTACAGAAGAAATTTCATCCCAGGGAGGTTTATGTGAGTTGTCCAACTCAGAGCACAGGGCTTGTAAGTTGTTCAGTGGGGATGGCACCTGAGCACATGCACTCCAAGGACAGGGGTCTCCCTAGTCCGCCAAACAGCCTCATAGAAAGACGCTTAAAAGTTCCCTGTGTGAAGTGCACATAAACAGTAGTTAAAATAGAAATCCATCACCGTGAGCTGATCCTCACATCGAATCAAGCACAGCTGTATTCTCCTGATGTTTCAGCATTTGTTTCTAAGATGTCAAAATAAGTGGTTCAACCCTTTGATGGAGGAATGCAGGTATCATAGATTTATCTATATCCTCAGAAATGTATGGATTCTTAAATATTCTTATTTTACTGAAGATGAATATATAGTAATATATACACATATGTGTGTGCATCTGTGTATATAGACAAAGCAAACATGGCGAAATGTTAACAATTGTTGAAACAGAATAGTGAATTATGGGTATTTACTATACTATTCATTCTATTTTTCTGTAAGTATGAAAATATTCATAATAAAAAGTTGGGAAAATGTTAACAAATAATATGTAGAAAAAGAATCTCAATGCAATGCCCACAAGTCTTGCCCTACATTTTTCATTTTCTAGGTACTATCCTCAGCTTTGGAGTGAGGGTCCCTGAACATGGTCACTGTACTGTGCCACAAGAGAAGAGAGTCATCACCACATGCATAAGAAATTCCTCTTTAAAAGAAACTGGATCATGTTTGGTTGTTAGGAAACCACCTCTACTCCCTTGAAAAGGGATGGGTTTGCAACTAATAGCAAAAATTCAAGCACATTACTGTGTCACGGGACAGTGGATAGAAAAAAAGAGTCAAAATAGACTGCCTGTCCTGTCGTCATGTCTAGGCTACAACACTGTACGTACAAAGAGGCATGAATGAGGAGGTGAGGGAGAGAGGAGTGGGCAGTCAGCACCACCAGTAATTTTGCAGGTGAAAGAAGTAAAGCTAATTTGCTATAAACAAATAAAGACCTGGCTGTAAATCTAGTTTTGCCTCCCCATAACTTCTCAGAATCAGCCTTTCCTATTCATGTTAATAAGCAAGAGATACTTTGAACCTTATTTTACCAATTGCAATTGCTATACACCTAGTCCTCAGATCTATATAATATTTGGTAAAATTTATCTGTAACACTAAAGATTATCTTCCTCTATCTTAACATGTACTGATAACATGGCATCCTGAAATTCAAAGGCCTGGTACTGCCCAATAGCTTCATCCAAGACCAAAGATTATCGTGACAAGATGAGACAAGAGATTCGAGAAGAAACTTGGTTAGTGGGCAAATACATCCCTCATCCTAACTGGGCGCCTGTGAGAAAATTCCATTTAGGTCCTCTGAGGACACAGAACCCTACCCGAATATGAGCATTACCAAGAAGTACACAATTCAATCTGTCACCTTTGCACCTGACACTGCAAACCTCATTTTCTCACAGACGCCTTAATACATGGTGCAGAAAGAACACAAGCCATTGTTTAAAAAGAACCCAGTGGACCAGTGGCCTTGTGGTAAGAAAGGCATCATCTGCAACCTAAGTCTCTTCTTAATCATTCACTTCCTCATCGTTGCCTCCTAAAGTAAAAGTGACAGATTTATGACTTGGGACATTTGAGAATGAGGGACACTAGAAGAGAGTCCTGTATGAGTGGAAATCTCAGTGGCCCAGCAAGTTTAGAATGCCCTCTGTCCTGACACAAAAGGGCAAACAAACACTCTCACTGTAAAGTGAATACACATCTGGGAATAGTACTAGAGTCTCGATTCTTTGTGATGCCATCACTCACACTCAGAAATGAGCAGCAATCCTAACCAGAGTCTCTCTTTTCCTTGGAGAAAAATAAACCAAATAATGATGATGATGATGATGCTGATAATAGCAGCTAACACATACATAATGTTTACTATGTGCCTGGCACTGTTCTAAGTTCTATATATCAACTTATTTAATCTTCTCAACAACGCTATAAGTAGGTACTAATATTACTCCATTTTATGGATGAGTTTAGGTGGTTCTTCTGCCCAAAAAAGTGGAACCTAAGCCATTTTTCCATGAGGAGAGACCAATGAAAGATTGCTTCAGGTCGATTCATACACTGAAACCCCCTCATGCCTGAAAATTAGTAAAAAGCATCAACTTAATTGGATGAAAAAGTAGGTAACTCCCAAAGAGAACAGCCTCAGAAAATATGTTTGTCCCAGACATTTCTTAATTCAGAAGTGAGGGGAGCAATAAACACTGAACTGTAACTTCCTCGAGGGCAGGAATTCATCTTATTCATCTTCGTTGTCTCAGCATTTAGCACAGTGCCTGGTATATAGGAGGTACGCTGAGAATGAATGAGTGAATGAATGAATGAATGAATGAAAGAAATATAATGCTAAGCAGTGCCTGATCACTTCCTTCTAAAGATCTTTCCTGATTTTACTCTCTCTTCTCTCTTCCTAATGAGAGAGAGAACCGGTAAATGCATTTCAGAAATAAATGGACCAAGAAGATATCAGTTACTAGGTTACTTCTTAACCTGGTACAAAAGAAAGGTGACAAGAGTTGACACACCTGGCTGATTCAGGTCCTGGTGTGTTCCCACTTACACCTGTCAAACCTCAGGCAAGTCCCCTCTATAGAGTGGAGAAATGAATAGCGGCCCTGGAATGAGATTGTTGGTGTAAGGCTCACAAACTAAGTTAGATGGACACATTTCATAAACTGCAAGCATGAAAAAATATGTTATTTGTTACAAGATTTTTCCTTCCCATCACCCAGCACTGTATGGGGCTCATAGGCGGTGTTCAATAAACATTTCTTAGATAATGGAAGATCAGAACAAAAGAGCCCCATTGTCTCTGATCCTCTAAATCCCAGTTCATAAGATGTCCTCTGAGAGGCTCAAAATTGTCAGAGCCGACCTCGGTGGAAGGAACGAAAGCAAGTTCAGGTAAGGACACCCTTTATTTCTTTAGGTTAGAGTTGGAAAATTTACATCCAACTCCACATCAAAATGAGTAACATTTTCAACCTAATGGAGAAGCAAGAGTGATGGGAGTAAAGAGGAAACTCAAGGTAGCAGGCTTAAAAATCAAGCCAATGGCCCCCAACTCCTCTACCCCTCTTCTCTCTGCTCCTTCCCCTCCAGCACCCCAGGTCACAAGCAGAGAAACGACAGCGTCATTGCTGTCATTTCGTTCCTCTGAAATAGGAACCTGGATTAGCTCTGGCTGGCTGAAGCTCAACCCAGATAAGTCCGGAGCAATGCTGATAGGCAGCGGGAAGGAATTTGAGGAAGTGACAAGAAATGCCACGTCATCCACCATAAAGAAAGCTTTCCCACAAAGTGGCCTGGGAGGTGGCTACACAGCGACTGGTGCCCAGAAAAACACAGATAAACTCATAAGTCTTTCTTAGCAGCAGGATAGAGAGGCAGCCACAAACAATTCATGTCCTTGCCACATCCTTCAGTGACTACTACCAGGAATGTAGAACACTCCCTTCCCACATTCCCCCTCATGCAGCCAAGAGAAGCCTGAGCTGAGTCCGGGCTGCCCTCCTGCTGCAGGGGACCAGGACACCCGGGACAGCAGACTCGCCTCTGCCCATTTCTAACATATTAACTGGAGAATCACCAGTAATCCTGCGGATGTGTTTTTTTTTTTTTTTTTTTTTTTTTTACAAAGATTCTAGGTTACAGCCTTTCTGTCACTGGGAAGGGTATGCGCCATGTCAGAAATAAACTCTTCCTAATTTCACTCACCAAGTAATGGACATCATAATAATCTGCAATGGCATCTGTCATGGCAAAGATTTCCACTGTTCTTCGCAAAAGTTTCATAGGAAAGTGGAAGTCAGCAAGCAGTTATTCTCCAAAGAAATTCACAAGAAATGGGGCCTAGCAAAGAACACTGGGGAGAGTGCAGTTCTTCTATTCTGTCATTGTTATTTTCTTAAAGACAGCAGGAAATTCCCTTTTGGTTATATATGGCATGGCTTTCTTTACTTATATTTTAAAGTTTTCATTCAGAGGAACTGTTCTCACAAAAATGTATCCAAAACTTGCCTGAGATATCTTCACAAGGAAATCTGTACTTTGAAAAATACAGTAAAAGGTCAAATCCTTTTAGAAAAATATATTCTGTATTATTAAATAATACCAGTAACTAGGCCATGTTGGACTAGATCTCAGCTTGCATATCTGTTGGATGAAGCCCATAGCCCAGTGTTCTAAACTTCTCTGCAAGAAATTCTGGCTTAGATTCTACAATCTCAAATTGTCCCACAACTTCTGTCTAGAGAGAAATCTGAGTCACTACTATCCCAGAGGTTTCATAAGGGCCACGGTTGTCTGCAGACCAGATTTTCATCGTGGGTAGCCAGGGAAATATTTTAATATAGTACATTTTTGCTCAGAACTCTTTGAGAACACACCAAATAGAAAATGATTAGAATTACATTTACTTACTCTCACATATTAGCATTAAATTATTAGTTGTATTAGTGGCTTACGTTTACATTAAACTTGCAAATTATATAGACCCTTATTTCCATTCTATGAGCATCTCAATTTTTTTCCCTGCATGCATATCTAATCATTTGCTTATCTCTTATCACTCCAGAACCTACAGTTCTTAATTCCATGGATTTCCACAGTGCAAGAATCTAGGCCACCATTTATGCACAGAAATCAATTCAGCCATCACTATGCTATGCATCAAAACAACATTTTAAGAGCAAAAGTTGAAGCCAGTGGCATTGAGCCAAAGCACCTCTCCTTGAAAGGAAAATGCAGCAGGATTTTTAAGAGCAAATAGGACAGGTCACCGAGGCTTTATGCCTCACCAAGAAATGGAGAATCCTTAATGACCCAGAGTTTCCTGATTCAAATCTGGAACTTAAGACTTCGTGCCCAAAGAGAAGTGCTGATTGTCAAATCCCCCAGGGCACTTCTGTGGTGTCCCATGTATATATATTCACCAGGTCAATTTTCTCTCTCTTTGCCAGTGAAATCACTAACCAATGACATTGTTATGTTTTTAATTAGAATCTGAAAGAGTATTTTGGCACCATAAGTCTATTGCATTTTTACAAGGTCTGCATCTCTCACACAGTATTATAGTAATGTGGTAGTTTCAAAAGAAATCATATCACTAAGTATCATAAATCACAGAAACATCATTGGCTTCTTCTAAAATTGTATTCAATCTGGTAACTACACCATTCACAGGTTATAACAATGTATGCAAATATATATAAAAGCCATAAAAAGTTTTCTCCCCCATATCCTGTTCCCACAGCCCAAATAAAGGTGAATTAAGAAAATCTGGCAAAGGGTATACATGTCTATTGCCATTTCCCACAGCAAATAGGATATTTTCCTCTGGGAATAAAACATTTTCCTTAAACTACTGTTTATAACCCTTATCAGCTCAACAGCAATAGAGCCATCAAGTCCAATCTCTTGTGAAAAAAGTCAAGGTCAACAAGTACTTGCATTTTTGTTTATCTTTAGCTGCAATTGCTACTGACATTCAATTGGGTAATAAACATGAGGTCTGTCAAATGTTCCCAACGAACAGGTGATCCAAAAGCTATCTCAGAACAAGGCCATTGCCAGGTAATCAAACAATTCTGTTATAACAATTATGATTTGAGTACATTTATTTATAGATGCAAACATCAATCAATTCTGAATGAGTATAGCCATACCATTCCCACCACTGGGTAATAACAGTGAGGAAGTACAGGAGGGCTCTTGCTGGAATTACTCACCAACAATAATGTGTGTTCTCCCATGAGCACAGTACCATCCAAAGAAAAGGCTTTCTCCTCTTATCTTTTCTATTTAAAGGTAATTTTGTGTAGCTCAGTACAGCCATGTCCTTTACTATGCCAGCCAGGTTCCTGAGCTCAGTTACCTCTCTCTGCCTGAAAACCAATTCTACGGTTATGTGTGTGTGTCTGTTTGGAACTGTTACATTATTCCTTTAAGCCAGCATGGTTGCTATGTTAGAAAACACTTCATTTCAACCTGAAAAGTGCTAGGATTTGTTCAGCATGTTTAATTCTAAGAAGTCAGATAGATACTTGGAATAAAGGCCACATACTTCTTTCCAATCCATCATGAAACTCACTGATATCAACAGGAGTTATGCATTTGGATCTGGGCAGCACATGGCTCCATGCCATATTCGACTTACAGATTAAAAATAGAATCTGTTCCAGCTGCAAAATGAGACACGTTAAACCTACTGCCTCCATTTGAAATATGAAAATTAAATCTAAGGACTATGGCTGCTCTCTAAGATGATGACTCTGACCCACATAACGCAAACCTATGGCTCCACTTCAATTATGAAAAATGAGCCTAAGGAACATTCTTGGAGCCTAAAAGTAATGCTTCCACTTCTTGCTATGTAGCTTTTATTAACATTCCATCATTTAGCGGAGCAATCAATGTTTTCCAAAGCTGACTTTTTCCTCTCAAGAGCATCAGGACATCTGGAAACAAAGTAAAGGACAATCCTAAAAATACATAAACCTCCATCCTGGGAAAGAAAATGAAAACTGAAAACAAAACAAATTCTAGACCCACAAAATGAAGTACACTATTTTAAAATACAACTTCCAAAGTAGACATACTAAGTACCAGGTGACAGTGTTGTTAGCCAAATAAATACATACAGTTTCAGTATCAAAAATTATCCTCCATTCTTTAACATTCTGGCAAAAAGTGAATGTAACCAGAGTTGTATCAGCAGACGCAAGAGTACACCATTTCTAACCCGAGAGTCTCTTAAATTTGGGGCAGGTAATTTGAAGATTCAACATAAAAAGAAAAATTAGCAGCCTGGGAAGTGGAAAGGCTGAAGCACACCGGGATTAGGATCCGCTGGGAGTCCAGGAACATGAAGGCCTGTGAAACAAAACATCTACTCCGCAAATACTCAGGAAATGTTCATCAATCAGTTGTCAAGCAAAGGGGGAAGTCACCTCATTTTCAGAGCAGTAAACTGATGAAATGAGTCACCAAATTCCCATGATGGCTTGGCTGGCCTCTTCCTTTCCACCCAGCCCCTGGTCCCCATGGAGCCAGAGCCTTCTCTGTGGAAAAGTGGGGCAGCAGAGAGAGAGTGGTGGCCAGACTTCTGTGAATGACCCTCAGGAAGGAGTGAGAAAAATGTCACTTCTGTCCAGTCAGGGTGTGGAGTAAAAGCCATAGTCAGCAATGACCAGCAATATTGTCCTCATATCTAGAGAGGTGAAGCTACACTTAGGAAGACAGTGAGCATGCCAGAAGGGACCTGTGGTCAATATAGCAGTATTCTGAAACCTTGGCATGATCCCAGACCCTTCCCAGACCCCACTGCCCCCACATCCACGCAGTCTCTCAGTCTGGTCCGGTGTCCTCCTCAAAAGCTCTTCTCTCCGCACCTTCACTTTGCCTTACTTCATGTCCTCAACATTTCTGAACAGCTATAGCACTGGCTCCATCCTTCCTCCACATCAGTTCCTCCTTCACTCCAATCTGACCATGACACAACTCGAACATTTCCAAAGACTTCCCCACTGCCTCCTAAATAAACTCCCAACTCCTTAAGCTGACATATGTGATCCTTCATGGTCTGGCCCAGGCTTACTCTTGGCCTCACCTCAGACTCCTTCTTTCCTACACCCTGTTCTCAACTCATGCTGAGGCATACATGAAGCCTCCAAAGTGTCATGCTTTCCCTTTACTTCCTACCTATACACAAACTAATCTCTTTGCCTCACACCCCCTTCTACTTCTCCATCTGTCCCAGGTTTCCATCATAGACTCACCGCCTTGGGGGAGTTAGGTGGGAGACTGGGAATGAGAAACAGATTGCTTCTAGGGCTAACTCTGTGGGATAGGGTAGTGGTTGCCTGGAGTGCTGTGTGGAGAAGGACCCATATCCGAGTCCCATTCAGGCTCAGTGAGAAAGGGTGCTGTGATCCATTAAGGATGCCTGCCACAGAAGGATGGGGAGAGGCGTAGCTATGCCGGGCAGTTGCTGCATCTTTGAGCCTACTCAATCATGAGACTTAACCTACCATATGTCAACCATCTGACCCTCCACTGGACTGTCAGTTTCTTGATTCCAGGAACAGCCTCGTTCACTCTGAATTCTCACATCTAACACTGAGCTGGTACATAGCGGACATTCAACTAATACTCATTAAGTTAGTGAATGGGACTGTTTCTGTCTTCACCACTTTACCTTTGGAAGCATTCCTCTCATAAGCTTAAAATTCACAATTTCAAGCAATACTTTTCATTTGCACTAAATTTATTCTTTTCACATCAGGGGATGTTCTTGGTGCTGGGATGTGGTAAACCAAATATTTATAACACACAGTCCCCTCCAATTTTATAGTTTGAAATCACATTCTCTCAGAACTTCCATTTTTAAAGACTGTGGCACCTGAATCTTATTATTCTTGCATCCCAACTCAGCCTCTCAACATCTCCATTCTAACCATCATGTATCTGAATTTCTCTGGCTCCATTAACACTGCTTCAGGGGACAATAACCAGAATGACAAGAGCATTCTCACCTGCATCCCTGCCCTCAGAAGGAGAAAACACTGAAAATGGAGCTGGCCCATTTGGTCAAAAAAGGAGATGGAAAAGGCCTTGTGGAACCATGAAATAATCAGCACCCTGGCTTATATGAAGACAGGCTGCCATCTGTTTCAATCATGGAAATCAAGTCTAGCTTAGATACCAAGGAGTTAAAGTAAGAATGGACTGAGTATGAATCCAGGCATCTAGTTAAATCAGTCAAACAAATATTTATCAGACACTTATCATATTTGCAGCATTGTACTAGGAGCTGAGGAGAAGGTAAGAGGAGACCTGCAGGTGTTGTTGAGGATGTCAGTCTAAGCAATCTCACTGGATTCCCTGTATGAAGACATGTGAGAGAATTTCTCTCAGGTCTTAATGCCAATCAGAGGGATTCTTCTAAACAACTTCTATGGATGCTGTAAATCTTGTAACTAATTATATTTCACTCTTCATTTTGGCTACTAGGAAGCTCAGAGCCAAACTAACTGCCTACTTCTAGCAACTGTAAATGATCTTATAATTCATGTTGTTCTGTACTATTCTTATGACTAGTCTCGTATTTATTTTCCTTTTATTCTAATTACTTCGCATACTTATTTTTATCCTATTGTATACTATACACTTTTGTTAATTTCCTTAAATCCTATCTTAGAATAAAGGGGAGAATATGTAAATGAATTTTAAAATTAAGATATATCCTTTTCTCCTAAGTTATTAAAGTACAAAAGCTTGTCAAGGTGCTACCTGTCTTTCTGTCATAGGTGCATTGTAACAAAGGCACTCCAGGAAAGATTCAAACTAAAACAAATGAAATTTTTAAAGAAATAGCATAGATCACAAGCTAATAATCTAGCATCAAGCCTATTGGCAAATTCAATACTTTCTGCATTCACCCTTCAACTCCCTGTTTCTTAAAAATGTATGATTTTGAAGAAAATTTAAGATTTTCTAGGTAAGGTCATGTTCTCTTTTTCTCCTGATATGGAAATAAGTAAAAGGAAGTTCTACTCCTTTCCTTCTTTGTTAGGAAATAAGTTGGGCTACGTCTAAGAGGGAATGCATATGGGTTGATCTTGGTAAATGGGGAAAGCCAAAGTTAATTGTACTAATCAAACAGAATGCTTTTAGGTTAAGTAATTACGGAAAATTATCTGCAAGACTGAACTAATCCACAAAGCCAGACACTTGAGCAAAACCCAACTTACCAACTACACTTCTGGGACCAATCAATGTAAGAGGTAGACAACGCCTACCTCTTTTTAAGGAAAATGCTTGGCATAAATTTACTGTTTGGGTTAGTTTTTGCTAGGCCAGCTGCCAAAACCTCTACCACTATCCTTAATTAGTGCTAGTATTCATGGGGGAGAGAGATAAATTCAGGAGCAAAGTTAAATATCACTTCCCAGGGGATGGAATCATGTCTGCTGCTGGGAACCGCATAGGACATAAAAACATCCTCCCAGGGCAGCACATTTACTCCTGCCAGGGTCTTGTCTCAGAATTCATCCTTATCCTCTACCTTAAGATCCCTCAAAAGATACTAAAATGTTGCTGCCAGCCCCACCCATCCTCTACTGGAAGCCCATCTAGGACCAGAGGATGGTACTCAAGAGTAGGTGTAGACAAAACAGGAAGTTACCTGGGTGACATGATTTAAGGACCATCCCCAAACCCATCTACCACCAACTTCTGAAAGGGCTACCCACTGAATCTTTCCTTGAGTCCCCCTGTTAAAACACATCTCTGAGAGTCAGGACAGGTGAGACCTCGGTATCTATTTACACTTTGACAGAGATTGCCATGTGAGATTAGCCATCTGGCACCCTGAAGAAATTAGTCCGGAGGGAATGTAGTGAAATCACAGTTTGAAAGCATAAGAGGGTTCCCAATCCTCTTAATAAATAATTATTCATCAACATGGGCCCATAACTATGTGTTGGGCACAGGAGATTTAAAGATGAAGAAGGCATAGTCCCTTCCAAAGGAGCGTCCGGGGGAGGCTAATGCATGAATGGCTCATTTCAATAAATAAGAAAGGATAAGACACAGGATACCATGAGAACCCAGAAGAGGGTCACTTCCTCCAATCTGGGGGTTCACAGAATACTTCCTGCAGATGACTCTAAAGTTTAGAAGTTTTTAACCTGGGCTACGTAGACCCTCCCTCACAAGCGGGTCCATGGTTAGAATTCAAAAGATCCATGTACTTAAAAGGGGAAAAATGTACATTTTATTCTCACTAACCTCTAGTTGGAATTAGCATCTCTTTCAAGTGTGTAGGTAATCAACAAACCACAGCACTATTAGCAGGACCTGTGACTTTGTCACTAATGGAAATCGTATTTACATATCACAATACAGTTGCTACAAATATCTTAAAACATCATTTACATTCATCACTATTTCAAAAATGTGTAGACAATAGAATTACTGCTAGACCTTATTATTTAATGTGTATTTAACAAAGCATTTATATCACTATATTACAACTTGTGTTTTTTTTATATTTTGATAACTGGATTTCAATATAATTAGTCTCCCTTATAGTCCTATGTATTTTATTTTACACATTAATAAAAATATTACTCTGACAAGATATCCATTGACTTTACCAGACTGCCAAAGGGGTCACCTCACTCCCAAAATGTCACGGCCCCCTGAGGAAGATCAGGATGAGTCAGCAGCCAGGTGACTAATGGTGAAGCAAGCAATGACGACTCCAGTGGTTCAGACCCTGGGTGGCCACATGGCTGTGTGGGAGGACTGAAACAAGTTCCCCAGAGTAGGTTATGGGTCAAAGTTGGCCTCCTAGGTCCCCATAGATGTGAACCTCTACAGCAATCAGAGGACCAAGGTAGAGGTGTCCCTTTGCAAATCAGGCCATATACCTTGCATCTCATCTTTCAGTCAACAGCCCTGACCACAGAGTTCACAATGTCCAGGTCATTGGCATCTTGTGTAATAAATACACTCACAGCTCCCTAAGAATATTCAATATTTAGCGAATATTTCACTTACATATGCTTGATGCTCTTGGTAACTCACACAAACATCCTGAGGGCAAATACTATGACCTACTCATTTTTATAGCCTCACACAGAGCACCTGCGACACAGTAAGTGCTTAATCCATTTTTGATGACTTGACTAGAATGTATAAATTTACATTTCCCTCCTTAAATACAACTCGTGATAATATTTTGGCTCATCTGCAGAAGCGATTACAATTCTAAACTCTTTTTATCTCCTTGGGCTACATTAAATGGATGCTCCCCTAAAATTAGCTTCCTCACGTCTGCCTTGCCAAGAATGACACCGTGTGAAGAATCCATCACCTGGGACCATGGATTCTTTCCTGGTTTATTTTCTTGGAGAGAAACTGAAACACACGTTTAACCTGTGCCAGGCTGTGTGTGGCAGCCTTGGAATGCCTTGGAGGTCTGACCTGAAAAACAAGTTATTGCCTATAGTTTAAAACCCCATGCAAAATCAAGAGAAGATGGAAAGGTGAGAGAATAAGAGAAAAGAAAGGCCTTATTTAGAAACTGAATTAAGTAATTATACGTTAAAATTTGGGTTTTTAAAGCTCAGATCACCATTTTTATTATTTACATAAGGCAATAAAATGCATGTTATTAATACTAGTGTGGAATACTGCATATTCTTCTATACGTAATGCATTTTTGGAAAATACCTTACAGTTTTGGAAAGAAAGAACTGAGCATTATGAACCATTAACTTTCAAGTCCACTACAATAGAAAAGATATTCCTCTCTTGCTGAAAGGCTAATGCTGTTACAGCCAGGGGAGCTCTCTCTAATTTATAGCAGACTGAGTGAAACTGAAAGGAAGATATCTTTTTAAAAAGTTTTCATACCTTCTGGATGCAGAACTAAATGATGAATTGACATAACATCATCATTCATGTAATTCTTTACCACTCATTTTTTATTTAAAACCATCACATGATTCTTGAGACACCAATGTAATTAATTCTAGGGAAGTCAGAGAATTGGGGTATAATTTCAGAAGTTCTACAAGTCACACTGGACTTAGTATTTCTTAAGAAACAACCACCACCAACACAAAAACAAAATTCCAATCCATCCCGTGCAAGAAAAATCCTCGTATCTGCACAGGTGACCATGGCAAGTGTCAGTAGCAAAGTCTACACCACGTACCGAGTCCACTGTAACATTCTAAACCAAAGGGAATACAGAAGGGTGGTTTTAAGGCCGTACTTAACAAGGATCACACTTTTTAAGTTTCCAACATCAGAGTACAAAATTTGATAGGATAGCCAGACCGTGAGTTTACACATAAATAAAAATGAGCAATCAACAGAAAATATAAGAAACCACCCTGTTGACTAATGCCCTGTCTTTTCCAATCGAGGGTCAGACCTATTCAAACCCAGTCACGTGAGGATGGAATCAGTAAAGGTCAATGAAAGGCAGGCTGAAACTCCAACTGTCTAGCTGACCTTCAGAGCTTGTGACAAATTGCTATCAGTCAATGTCAACTAACGACAGGAGCTCTTTGGCTAATCAATTGTTCTAAAAATGATCAAGAAAACTACTCAGAGGACAGCTCATTTTCACATCAATGCCTGTGCAGTATGAAAAGCTCATTTTTTGAGTTTTTAATAAGCTCATAAGTAAAGCAGTTACTTGGTAACAGAGGTCACCTTACAGAAAAAGACAGAACCTTTATCTGCCTTTTACATATTCTTTTATTACTATATTATAGGAAAAATATGCCATGGATATGCCAGAGGGCTACATAATAAAGTAGGTAACACTTCCTCCACTTTGGAGACAAATACTTCTGTGTTAGAAGGAAATCTATTTGGAAGTAAATAATTTCAAATGCATTTTTCAGGATGAAAGACAATGACCTCAAATTCACTGGCAATATTGTCTACTAGTGAGAAGATGCACTTTCTGTGAAAACACTTATGGCCAAGTTGGTGCCCCTAAACATACAGTTACTACTTTTAGATGATGAAGTTGTTTTTCTTTGTTTTAAGATGACTTGCTTTCGTGATGCTAGAGTCAAGCAAATGGAGAACAGAAAATAGTTACTCACATTTGATGAGTCAATAAAAGGAAAGCTGAATGTAGCATAGGGCGTTCTTGGGAAAACAGTTCTCTGTCTATACATCTAATTCAACATGTTTGATAAGTTAATAATATGGACCTTTTGATAACAGGTATTTGCAGAGTATAATAACTTCCCCTTTCTTTTTCACACCTGACTTTTCCCATCAGGAAATCATTTCCCTCTTCTGCCTGCCACCGCATGCAAAGGCCACGCTTTAATTTGCAGTCCAACATTAAAAGTAACCAAAGTAACACACGGGGCTGCAACGGTCTAAGGGCTAAGTCCTGTGGTCACAATTATATTTTACTTTTCTCTTCTCTCCAAAGAGCATTAGTCAGAATGCATTATAGTGCTGAAATGTAAGATGCTCCCAGAGAAGGACAAGGCTTAAGAAGTAAGTGTGAACAAATATAGATCATTCGAGTCACTCTGACCAACAGACAAATGAACTGAGAAAAACCAAACTATTGTTTAAACATTTTTTCATTTTCAGAGTTCTAATGTTATTATAGACATTTTGTTCTTAAAATCAGTTGGAAATTTCCTTTGTTGTTTTTTTTTTTAAAGAAAACTGTTTCTAAACTGGTAGTATTCACTTCGTGTTTTCATCTGAAAAACTGCAGATTACAGATTACATCCTAAACCTGAGTGGCTACGGTAGTTTTTCAAATTAAAATATCTTCTGTGGCCTCAACCTCTCTCAAGTTGTCCATAGGAAAGAAATAAAGGAGGGAGGGCAACACTTAAGCCAAGCCATAATTGGAAGTATGTGAAAAATGAAGTGTCAGTTTGGTCAATAAAGGGCAAAGGTCAAGGGGAACTGCAGCCCAAACTCTGTGCGAAATGTGCTCATTAAGACATCCAATCAGAGAGCTCCTTCCCACCTATCCCATTATTCATCGGACAGCTGACTGTTTCAAATGCCTGGGTTTGGGCTGTTATTACTTTTCTTCCTCATGTAAAAAGGCGAGCTGGTATATAAATCGTTGCTTAGTCATCTGGAACCTAATGTGGCCCTTCCCCACCTCCCTCTCTCCTTGCTCCCCACCCCCTCTCATCCAGCTCTGCCTGCTGGCTTCACAGGTCTGAAACAACTGCCTTGAGATTCCCTTCAATAATAAATGGAATTGCCTTCTGCCTATAGGTTGCCTGAACTATTACAAAAGCTGGCATGGAGGGGGATGGGCCAGTGGGAGGCACTGCACCTATTGATACACTATTATAAAGAAATAGCAGTGCTTTTCAATTGTTCCTCTTTAAAGAAACACACTGGTTTTGCTTTTTCTTTTAAGTGGGACCAAAGATACTATTGTTGATCTGAGTCCTGACCCCAAAAGGAGAAGTTCATAAGTGGGTTTTAGAGGTTTCAGCAACAATTAAAGACCTCTAGGGTTGAAACGTTTTACATCAAATTTCAATGTAGAAATAATACTTTTTCTTCATCCTCACAAGAGAAGAAAATGAGATGAGCTTTAAGTGGGAAATGTTCTGCAAGAGAAATGTCCTTCCTTGTTTTCTATGCTGCTATTCTCAATTTAATAAATCTTTGAATGAGTGAAATGGTATAGGCTCTTAATACATAATAAAATTAATCATATCAATCATCATGCTCCTCTGTAAATATCTCAATCATCATTCTACTTAGTGCACAAAACGAGATTCTCACTACTCAGCAGAGTAGAACCCCCCGCCTCAGCCCCTGAGCCTAACGCTGATTCTGTTTTATGCATAGCGCTTTCACCATCACAGAGCAGAGCATCAAGCCCAGTGCAGACCCTGGGGAAAGAGTCCTCGAACTGATAGACAGAAAGAATGTCCATCAAATGATCTGTTTTCCCTTCCTAGCCACAAGAAAATACTATATAAAATAGGATGCAGTAGTTGGAAGCTCAGGCTGTAGAGTCAGGCTGCATGGGTTCAAGTTCTGGCTCTACCACCAACCAGTATGTGACTTTGGGCAAGTCTCCTAGCCTCTTTGAACCTCTGTGACCTCAGCCCTTAACACGTTATTTTGTTATTTTATTACTATCATATATTCATCTCTCTTGGCTTGGAACCAAAAAGGGAGACGTGCCCAAACTCAGAAGATCATCAGTCTTAGCTAAAGCTGCTTATAGAGTGGCTGTGGCAGCCCTTCTGGGAAGGAGCACACATCTGGTGGAAAAAGGCACCAGACGTCTTGGGTGTTCTCTGGCTCCAAACCACATGCTTCCTAGAGTAGACCTTGATTCCGGTCAGTAGGTCAGCCGCACACAGTAGGATCAAAAAGACACATGAACGAGTCCAGTATCTGCCAATGTGGACCTCATCTTAGGAGATTCTGCTTGGGGGTCCTGAAAACATCCATCCTAAAGCAGTTATAAAGCCAAGAGCCCAAGATCCTAGAGCTGACTCTGACAGTTACTTCCACACTTTTGAGCTTTACTCTTTTCTCTTCTGAAATGGGAAAACAGCAAATAATTGACAGGGATAAAACAAGAACTCAACCTCATATCTTCGGAAGTGCTTTGAGGAAGTTAAAGAGTAGACAAAATCAATGTCGTAGCAACAGCAGCAGAACCCCCAACCAAACACAGATGTTAGGTCTTCCTTTTAAATGCCAATTCAAAGGAGCTTCACTATTAAAGAATCAATTTCCTGCAAGGGGCCACAAAGGTTAATATTAAATGAAAGTAGATGTCATGGGAAGAGTTGCCATGATAAATAATTTGAGTTGGGGGAAAGATATATTACGTAAATCGTGAATAAACATTAAATCCCTGAAGAATAATAATGTCTTTGGTATTTTCTTAACTGCATACCTTAAGTATACTCTTTTTAGAACGCCCAGGGTTGGATTTTGTATTTTGAATTTTTTATGCTTAGGTAAAAATTTGGATTAAAACTATTCCATCAATCACACCAGCCACTAATTTGGCAAATTATCAGGCACTCAAAATCCCCCAAATTGCTGGACCTCTAACTAGGAATTCTAACTGTATTTTGAAATCTGTCAGGACATTACAAATTTCCTGGATGACTTATTTTATTTTATTTGCTTTGAAAATCCAAAAGAACAGCACTCTGTTGAGATCTAGCCTCTTCTATGCCCACATTGCGCAACAGATAAGGTTATTTAACAGAGGACCAAAGCCTCAAGGATTTCTTTTTCTGTACCACAGGTGCCATAACGAAGTGGTGAAAATTGAAAAGGAATGAGGAAAACGAAACACAGTACAAATAATACAGTAGAGAAAGTTTTAAAATATGTATTACTCCTGTCTGTGGGGGAAACACCTCTTTGGATATGTTCTTGACAGACTGAGTTATTTCTGTCTATTGGGTATGTATAAAGACATATTTATGGATTTATAAATCTTTTGAAGAGGGCTGTTATTTACCCAGTCGACTAAAATGGACTCAAACTGTGTAAATAACTATTTAGGACGTGCACTACGGGCCAAATGCTGGCACGGCTTACACAGCCATGCCTGCCAGAAAAGGCAGACAGGGGAAACATGGAAAAGCCACTGTGCACAGTTAATCCGAAGGCTGCACAAAGGCCCAGCTCCACAGGTCTTAGGGATGAAAAAGAGGTTTAGAAGGGTCATGGTTGGCATGGAAATGCATGTAACTTGTTACAGCAACACTTTTAGGCATCATTCTGCATTTAGCAAGGAATAAATCACACTGCCAAAGAGAACCCACAGGGAAGGGCAGGTAAGATGACAGGTGGGACTCCTGCCTCCTCTGTTCTCAAGCTGGGGACAGGGAGGTAGAGGGAAATGAGCACAGAAAGCTTCTATTTGATCACGGTGGAAGTAATTGCCTTTAGCTCTTTGGTGGAGAGCTGGGGAAAGAGGGCATGACGAGAAGAATCTTATATAAATAATCAGGAACCTGAAATTTTAGCTCTGACGCTGCAGCAGGGCCTCAACAAATGGCTCAACTCACCCACACCTTATTTTCCTCATCTGTCAAATGGGGCTAGACTCACTTGTTTGCCACCCAGGGTTGTTTTAGAAAGGTTTGACTGAGATCATTCAAGTGAGATAATTTATGTGAAAATGAAAAAAAAAGAAAAAACTAGGTGGTGTCCAGCCTGGAGGCCTAGTAGTTAAGTTTGTGTGCTCCACTTCAGTGGCCTGGGGTTCATGGGTTTGGATCCTGGGGCGGACCTACACAACACTCATCAAGCCAGGCTGTGGCAGCATCCCATATACAAAAGATAGAGGAAGACCGGCACAGGTGTTAGCTCAGCGACAATCTTCCTCAAGCAAAAAGAGGAAGATTGGCAACAGATGTTAGCTTAGGGCCACTCTTCCTCACACACACAAAAAAAAAATAGGTGGTGGTCTTATATGAAAAAATATAAAGAGAAGAAATGTAAGTGGAAAACTCTAGTAGTATAAAGGATATATGACTCCTGGTTACAATCAAATTCATTATTAAATTGGCCTTTGGAGAACCCTTGTTGAAGGAAAAAGAAACATGCAAAATTCCTAATTCCTTGTTATGACATGCCAGAGGGGAAGGATCAGGATGGAGCATTTGACCTCTGGAAATCCTTTTATCAGATTATGTTTGAGAAAACTTATATGTTATAAGTTTAAATTCAAGTACATTTTAGCAGTTTGCAAGCCTTCAAGTAGTAGCTAAATTACCTGCCTATCTGTGGATGATATGTTTTTTAAAAAGCAAGAAATGAGAAAGAAAAAGAAAGAAACAAACACAACTCTAGGCTCTGACCCCACATAGCAATTTTGGAATACAGGAAAAAGAATTTAGATTCCATTTACAGCTTTTTGCAAACTCATGGTGTAAGTTAAATTCTGAAAGCAGGGCTTTATATTGAAAGTGCTGATATCACCTTAACTATAGCACTGTGAACAGCAACACCATAACATATACATACACACACTTGAAAGAAAAAAGCCCCTGTGGATCTACGCTGCCTCTCATTTTCCAGTAAAAGTCAGAGGTCAGAGGTTACCGGTTTCTGCCTCAGCTTGGAACCAGTTTACTATTCCGGGTTCCATTTTTACTAGACTGATAGTTGTGATGAAGTCAGCAACTTTTCTTTGAACAATAAAATATCCAAATGCTTAAAATTCTATGTGTAGAAATCAAATACAGTCCAAATAGCATAACTGTGCCTAAAAAGAATGAACTTTCCTGTTTTTGTTTTCAAATTAATCGTGTTAAATTCATTTTAGACTTTGCAATTCTAATTGGTATAGCCCAATTAAGTTAGAAAACAAAATTTTTTTGTTGTATAACAGCACTCCAATGAACATGATCATAAAACCAGATTTTAAAGTATGTACCTACTGTGGGCCAGAGTCAACTTCAATAAAGCCGTCTTTTTATATTCAGATAGAAAATATTCTTTTAAACTTTGGTTGCACTAATTGAACACAAAATCCACTGCAGCAGGTCTCACCAAAAGCAGTGCAAGACATCGAAATAGTCATTCGCCTTTTTGCTAAAGATTAACTCTATGTTTAAACTTTATTTCCTGCTAGTTATAGTCAGACAGGCATATCCACGGACACCCACATACACACACACACAGGTGTGTGTATTCAAAGAACAACACAGATTAAATTGATCTGATTTCTCTCTGTTTCTTCCTAATTCCCTTTAGTTGGACTTGGCAATGAGGTCAAGCACTTAAAAGATTCGGATAAGTAAATCCAGACAAATGGCTTCAACCCAGTGGAGAGGGAAGCCCACCATGGGTTTCTGAAAGGCCCACCACCTTCTACGCACCTTAAGACATCGTCAACTGGGAATGCTAGTGGGTGTAGCTTCACAATCTCTTGAAAAGCCTCTAAGGGCAAGTAATAATAATACTTTTTGTTTGTATAGCAGGATATTAGCGGCATACTATTTACACACATTGGAACTTGCAATCTACTTCTCTAATCTTGCCCTCAGTCAATTCTCTGACCCTGTTTTATGGGGTGGCCAGGTGACAGGCGGTTAGGCAGCTGGAATGGCACAGAAGAAGAAAAGGGTCACGGGAACAAAATAAGATGAGCTGATTTTCATATTATATGGGGTTTATGTTCTAGGAAAAACTGTATAAGTAGTCACTAACTAGACATTTCTGATTTTTCAACCCTTAAAAATGAAACGAGTAGCAAAAGAGAATAACACCTCTCCTACCTTGCTCACTGCTGTTGTCCCCACTGTGTGATGTGTGGCCACCACTGGAAGGGCCCGGGGTTCCTCCTGAACGGGTTGATGCCGTGTCATCGTGATCTCTGTTCCAAGAGGGCTGTGGAGGCACAGATCAGAAATCCAAATAGAGCGGTCTGTTAACACTGGTCCAGTTGGATCCCATCCCACAATGACAAGGCGATGAAAGGCTGGAATGGACAGCCATGCTTTCTTTCCCGTCCCCCTTCACAAATGGTGCCAGCTTACAGCGACATTGGCACATTTAAAATTTGCCAATTTCTGCTTCTAAGCTAAAATAATATCTACAAATAGTTATTCTGTAAGTAACTGCATGCTTTATTAACCAAGGAAAACAAAAACATTCCAGGCAAAGAAGAGGGAAAAAATGCTGCCACTTGATTCTGACTATATTTTTAACATCAACAAACCCTCTGGCACAAGAGTCTGCTACCCTGAAAATGCAAAATGCAAGTGGTGGTCTGTAACACTCTGGTTTAGAGAAGCCTCTGATTCATCCTAGAAGACAGACATGGCAGAGCTTTTAAGACCTCACAATTAGGCCAGGGTCCATAATAGCTAGTATGTGTCAGCTGTTTGCCGGATGGTACGTGGCAAATGGACCAGGCACAGGGACAAAAAAGAAGTGAGGATAACAATAGATTCACATGGACTATGTACATTCAGCCCCATGCTGAGCCTTCTTGTACTATTGAACGGAAAACAGATGTTGCTTCTTATCACTGGGTGCATTTGAAAGTAACATTCAGATAGGAAAAATTGGCTGTAAATTAAATTCTTGGGGAAAACAATCATGGCGACACTTCTCCCAAATCTCCCTTTATCACCAGAAAAGATTTTAATTAGCTTTTAGTGCTAGCTTTCAAAAACAGCCTGGTGAGTCACTGGTCATCCTGCACAGTAGGAATGATGCAAAAGAGAAAGCTGGTTCTTGGCTAGGAAGCGATATTTGTCTTCAAGATTATTAGTGGGAAAGCAGGATGATTTTGTATGTAAAATACGTCTGCATCCTTTCAGTCATGGAATGGCATGGTTCATGGCCATGTAATAGTCAAGTTTACTGACCGTCCCAACATTTTAAATACTCCTAGCAAAATCAAAGTGCTCTTTGAAGTAAAGATCCCATCTAGGAGGTGTGCTGTATAAGAATCAAAGGAAAAGATCCACGGTTCCTGAAAAGGGCGCTTGCCTGCCACCTACTCTATAATCTTGGCCGGAAGATTAATGCAGCCTGAAAAATTCAATAAAGTCACAGAAAGATACGCCCCTTGTAGGTTTGACTCAACCAATATGCATATTCTCAAAAACAGTGCTAATTGATCTGCTGATTCTGTGATTGAAAGATATGTGAACTGCGAAAGAAGTGCCTTTGACAAATACACATTCTGCAGCATACCAGAAGAATGCTGTGAGACGCACTCTGGAAGACATGCTCAGAATGCAAACAGTTAATGCATAAATTTTCAGTTTGTACAACTGCAGCTCTAAAAGGGGGACTTGTTTATTCAGAGCTCTGCAGAAAGAATGGTACAGCACCCAGGGGACAGACAATGCCAGGCACAAAACCCCGGTGCCTCGACATGTAAAAGGATGTTTTTCTATGTGCTACAAATCCCACTTGAAAATATAATTAGAAGGAGAAAATGGCAAACTATTGCATTAACTGTAATTGAACAAAAGACCGGCAAGGCATGTGGGCGGCTGCAGGAACCCGTGGGAGTTTCAGGATGCATGAGATCCTGCGAGTGACATCTCCTGGGCACTCTCATTTTATTTATGTTGTCCCTCACTACTATTGTTGACTGGTGATCTGACTTGTAATTAATAGAAAAGCTAGCAATAACAAGCTAAAATACAGAGCAACAGACTAACCTCATCAGAAGCGTGTTTGTTAATCTGATTAAGACTAGGACTCCAGAAAGGTGACTTAGAACCAAAGAATTATTCCATGTTATACAGGAAACTGCCCTCCTTTATGCTACAACAGACCTGATATATTCACTATCTTTTAATGAGCTCCACTGATTTATTCAGCCCCACTCTGCTCCCTCCCCCACTTTTCTACTGTGCAGGATGTAGATTAATTCAATGCTTAATTGTTTAGTAAATTCAATTTTCCACATTCTATTCTGCATAGCTTTAGCTAAGGTTCTTAAATCTTCAGCAGTGAGCCCTGAGCCCAGTGTTTCTGATCTGTGCCTACCTTTTTTCATCATCATTTTTCTTCATCCACCACTTAATTCACCATGAAAAGATTTTCCTTGCTGGAAATTCTGATTCCGCTATGATCTGTGAGGCATTCCGATTCATTGCATTTTCATTGTGTTGGGTCTTAGATACCGGGCTCCTCTTTTCTCACAGCTATCACCACATTATACAGGCATTCATGCAAGAAATGTTGGATTCCACCTCCGTCTATCCAAATTTTGTGCAACCTATATGTTTAAATTTGTGTGTTCACCAAAGGTAGGAGCCAATATTTTCCACCTAATATTCCTCTCACAGCCTTGTTCTTCCAGAAAGGCCTGTGAATACTGAATGCACTTCTCTGAAATGAAGTCTAACTTTTGTGGTCCTCTCTGGAATTAGCATTTGGGGTATTAGCATTTCAAGAACGGTGTAGTCATATGAAACTGAGCATTAGGAGAAATCCACAAGGTTACCAAAACAGAACAAGAATTATGTTTAGTTCAGTTCATTAAGCATGATTAAAGTCTAAGTATCAGAAATAGCTCATGAACTCTTCTAGTATAAATATGTAAGACAGCCCTAATCAGAAAGAACTCCCCCAAAATCCATCTACCAGAGAATCTCAATTACAATAACATATCTCTGTGACTATATGTGGTTACACCAAAGATTATCATTATTTTTAAAATAAAATATGTGCATATGATTACGTACATTTATCTGTGAAGTTGTGAGTTGCTTGGGGCCACTTGTAAAGGAAGACTGACAGAATAAAATCAATGATGCATTGCACTAGATGTATAGCAAACCTTAGTCATGGTTCTAAATTAAGTCCCAGAGAGGCTTTTTTCTTCAATGTATAATTTCAGAGTAAGCAATGTCTATGTGCTCATCTAGTGGAAATCCATTAAGACAAGAAGTCCTAACCCGAAGCCCATAGACCTCCCATGGAAGACTTCCAGGCAGCCTGTTTTAACAATAATTGTGTTTATGTACATACTTGCACTTTCTCCCCTGAGGATAATGTCCAAAACTTTTCATCAGATTCTCAAAGGGGTATGTGATTTTTTTTAAAAGTTTGAGAACCACTGCTCTAGGAGATGTTCACAGGGCTAGATGGAAAAACCAGGACTGGAAAGACCTTAAAGATCATGGAGTCTACACTCTAACTCAGCACTGAGAGCCAATGGTCCTCCAGACATTATTTCAGTTGTTATAAATGGAGGCGGCCAGCTAGAGGCTTCGTTCTATCAGAAAGTTCTTGATCAATATATAAATATATCATATAATATATACACCAATATAATTTCCCTTCAGTTTCTACTCATGTTTTGTCTCGTTCTGGAGCCTCCGAAGAGCCGTTTTAACTGCTTGAAGCAAGACTGATTCTCCCCATGTTTTCTCTCTTCCACGGCTTAACACTCCTATTCCTTCTATCATTTCTCAAGAATGTTTCAAAATAATATTTTTTATGATGATAAGTTCAAATCCATTGGTTGGCATTTTTTGTTTATAAGGCAATTGTACTGGTATCCGCTAGTGAAATAGAAGCGATGACCTCCTTGAATACAGGCTCCTCCAGGGCAAGGATGTTATCTGAATCTTCCCTGTCTTGTTCTTTCCCAGCTCTGCACGACGTATGGCACATGCTCAACACTCAGTCAACGCTTAGTGAATTAAACTGAATTGTTCATTAGTTACGGTTCCACCAATATTCCAACAGACAAACTGCAACTTCCCAAACTACCCTGCCTCCTGAATATTAACCTATCCATTGGTAACTTTTTTTTTTCTTTTTTCCTTCATGAATCCTTTTTCCATATATGCCTTAATTGTGGACATACTTCAGATCCTCATATCACTTTCCACGTTTTCCTTAGATAATTCCTTTCACCTCCATGATTTGAATTATCACCCACACGCTATGAAATTTGTGTCTCTGGATCTCTTCTTCGGTGTTTAGACTTGTATGTCCAACTATCTGCTAAACCCTCTCCATGCAAATATGTCCACCTCACCAAGCAAGTCCAAAGCTAAACTGTTCATCTCCCCACCAAACTTCCTACTCATTCTTCTTTGTTCTTGATCCTAGTAAGTATAACCCCACCCATCCATGGTGTAAACCTAAGAACCATCCATGACACCTCTCTTTCTCTCACCACCTCCCCATCCAATGAGTCATCAAGTCGTGTCTATTTTTACTCCTAAATAGTTCTCAAATAAATCTCTCATTTTTCATCTTAGTGATTGCTGTTCTTCTTAAGGCCCTCCTAGCTTTAAAGAGTTCAAGTTACATCACTCCCCAGCTTTAAAAGAGTTCCATTCCACTAGAACATAAGTTCCATGGGGACAGGTACTGGTGTCAGTTTTGCTCATCATTGCATCCTGCATATCAAGCACAGCGCCTGACACGTGGCTGGCACTCAGGAAATGTTTGCTGAATGAACAAACAGCTCCCCACTGCCTACAGAATACAATCTGGGGTCTTCAGTCTGGTATACAAAGCACTTCATAGTCTACTTCCTGGGAACCATTCCTCTCCTTGTTCCTGGTGCTCCAGCACGTGATTTGGGCAGATATGTTCTGCTTGTCTCTCCTGGCCCATCTTCATCCTTCCCCTCTGCCTGGAACACCCTGCTCTGCCCTGCCTGGCCCCAGCTCCTGATTCCCTCCACCTTGCTAATTAAGTCACAGATCAGATATCACCTCCCCCAAAAAGCCTTCCCTGATACACACACACACTTTCCCCAGGATAAGTGAAGCTCCCCTCTCCTGAGCACTTGGAGCAGCACCTCATGCACATCTCTATCGCTTCACTCTCATATTGTTTTGTGATGACCTGTTGTGCCTGTTTATAGTTCTACACTATGAGTGTTCTGAAGTCCTGGACTATATCTTATTCATCCTTTTACCCTCCATCCCAGGTAAATGTCTTTACCACATTAGATACAAATACGTTTTTGAAAGAATAGGTGAATAACTTAAGTGATATATAGAGGATCTCTGTGTGAAATTGTCACCTGATACTGTGATCTCCTATATTAAACATCATAAAACATCTAAAAAAGACTTGCACAATTTAAAAACATCTTACACACTTGCATTTACACAAACACATACCACTATAAAAAATATATTAATACTCAGTTGCAGTATAACACAGTCAAAAGAAAGGAAATTTGAAGCTAGATATATCCCAGTTTGAAATCTGGCTGCATCACTTACATGGTCTTAGACAAGTCACAACCTTCCTAACTCTTAATGTCCTAATGTGTAAGGGCGGATAAAAAAATACTCCTCTGCAGGCATAAAATATACAAATTTTCAGGCATGCAGCAAGCACTCAATAAATGGCAGCTACTATAGTTTTTAACGTAACAACATAGGTTGACCTAGTCAATCCTGAGATATCTACATACAGGTGTATTCAGTTTATAGACCTACTGGAAATAATGGTTAACCTGAGCTGGCTTCGCATACAGCTTGGTATGCCTTGGGCTATCTCCCAGCTGGTGTGTGCTCAGGGAATGCAAACTGATCTTATTTTCACCTTCAAATAACATGATTTTACAGGTGCTTTGCTCCTCCCCACCCCATCAAGTTTAATTTGATACCTAATATTTATAAATCACTTTACAGGATCCAAGCTCTTTGATGTGTCTTCTCACTGGGTCATTCATCACAACGGTATGATGCCAGAATCCTTTTTTTTTTTTTCAGACCAAAAATAATGTTTTTTTTTTTCCTTCAAAATTTCTACCCTACTGGTCCCATTCAAAAAAGTGGATAAATGAGAGTCTGGTGATCTTGACTCTGAAGAGGTGAGCTAGCAGTTAAATAGAAAATGATTCCAGTGTTCAAAATTTGAAGTCAGTCTGCACCTATCAATGGGTGGCTTTCTCTTTGGGGAAGTACATTTAGTTTTTCAAACCACCAGGGTCTCTTTAGTAAATGATCTCTAGTGGCCTGCAAGAGCTGGCTCGTCTCCAAAAGTGAACAATCCAGTCCCTCCAGATCCAGGGAGTCACCAGTCCACGTGGGGAATGCACCAGTGTGCATGAGGCTCCTGCTACACACGCTCACATTCCCATACCTGCGTGCCTCCATACATACATGCACACACATGTCTGTGATTGCCCACCAAGCATAGCACATGGGACTACTGAATGCCACTACCCCATGAGGCTAGTATAGCCACATCTAATTAGTCCCCCTCCCCTAGACTTTTCACCTCTGTCTACACAGTGTCTCTCAGGATCTTTAAAGTCATATAACCTCATGATTCCTTATACATCTCTCAACCAATGATGCCATCTGAAGGAAAGGGACCAGAGAGACCCATACACAGAGAAACGAGAGAAGGGTCCAGGTACTGCTATGAAAAGGGATACATGTTCACCTGTGTGCATCTGAAGCTAAGACATAGGAGATCCTGAGATTTTTGTATTTATGAGTATTTAAAGTCTGATGTGCTGAAACTCCTACTTGAAAATCTTGGTGGCCCCCATTTGCATCTTCCTGATAACCAAAACATACCACATAAGCATTCAACTCACTCAACCACCAAACAGCACCTAAAATTTGCTAGAGCCCTAGGGAAAGCCTGCTCCTCTCAAAACATACTCCCTTGAGGCTATGTCTACCCAACTTCAAACTCAGGTAATTCAGAAAAAAAAGTAAAATTCTTCACACAAATTTCAAAAACATCCCTGGAAACCATTAAGCAAAATTCATTTAACCATGGCAAGTTTGGGCAGTATGTTTTGTTTTATTTCAACACAGTAAAACTGCCCTCTTTAATGCTTAAGCTTTTAGATATTTTTAAATACTAGAGGCTCACAGATTAATACCTGAGTGTGCACACATGCTGTGGATTCAGAGGCCACGTTAAAATGTGTTTGGGATGATCTGGAGGTGAAACCTTTTCTAAGTCCACACTCGGTCCTGCTGAAAGGTGACACAGTGCAGGGAGGGGAGTGTTGTGTTGGGCAAAGACTGGTGGGGCCTGAGGCGTCCCTGGTGGCGGCCTCCACGAGCCTTCCACAGGGAGGCTGACTTTTGAAAAGGTTATCTCCCTCTCACACTTCTTCTGACTGTCTCCACCGACTCTCCTGCTTTTTTCCATTTCCTCCCCGTCCCCGCCCCCAGTCCCTTGCCTTTGCCAAGCCCGTAGGCCTGCCAGGGTTCTTATGGAGCCCCTTTTTAATGCTGTGATAAAATGTGCTTATTACCCCACTTAATAGAGGCCTGAAGGGTAATTTTGGTGACTCAGGGCAGATGGTAAATTAGTGGTGAGACAATGGAAATGCAGCATCCTTTCTCAGAATCTGCGGCTCTCACCAAGACACCACACTTCCTCTTCTCACTGTCCCAGCCCTGCCATATTTGCCACCGTGGACTTTTAATCTAGAAATGCATCTCAATGATGATCCTATTATCCCTTAGTTATGGGGCTTACTACATTGGTGCCAGCCGGTATCTTTACAAACAACGTAGTATCTAATTCAGCATCAAATAAGGTAGATTTCCAAAACCTTAAGAACTTAGCAACTGTGATGTATTGGTTTAAAAGATATATATGTCCATATGATAGTACCGATGGGTAGTTTGTGGAGGCAGAGACAGCTGCTGTTAAAGTGAGTCCGATATTTCCCAGTTCTCACGTACCACAAATAAAACCTACAAAAATGATAATTTTTCAAACATTGAATCCTCTATCTCTGTGTAATGAGGCATGTAGGGAGGAGGAGAAGAATTTTTGTGCTTTTTTGCCTTTGGTGAAAATTCTCCAAGGAGTAATTTCATCTTTAAATGAAAAGTTTTGTATCAGGTGATTGTATGAGCTCCAGGAATCACTGAAGCCTGGGGTTCAGACATGGGGAGACGTACAAGTGCACACTCAACCACACCCAGCAACATATACCCATCGTGCGCATGAGGAATAAGGCCAAAGAATGTGGAAAAAACTAATGTTAATGTTTTCAATTACATTGTAATGAAATTTAAAGAAGCTTGGCAGACAGATACATTTTTACAATCTACCAGCCCTTGAATACTTTGCCTACTCACCTACAAATGCCCATGCCTAGTTATCCTCCCAATCCTCAAGGGCTGGCTGCTGGGGCAGGTGGTGAGGGCAGTGACCTTAGGAAGCTCAGGCCCAGCACTATGGGTCACCTCCCCATGCTCCTTAAAATCCTACTTTCCAACAGCCTGATAGCTTTTAGGGTCTCGACTCTGAGGCTCTCAGGTCATTACTAAACAGCATAGTTGGATTAATTCACCCATGGAATTAAAATGAATCGACAATGCTCAGGAAAAAGTCAACAGATGTAAAACACCAGCCAAAATATTCCAAAAACTTTCCTGATGAAATCCACACAACACTGATACATTTTGGCCAATTTTTCTACCTCGAGAATCAATGCCAATAACTCCGACGGCGACCCCACTGTGGTCTCAGAAGATAATATGGATTCCTACATGGGGTAGGTACATTCAGACAATTACAAGGAAAAAGAATAATTATAACCAAAAGGAAACTGCTACCAAGAGGTGACAACCAGTTTTACCAAAATCTCAAAACCAGAAAGTAGGTGAGTAATTTAGAAATTGTTCAGGTGTACTGAATGTTCAAATTCTACTAAGCAGTTTGTTGTCAAGAAAAATCTCATGAATAGAAGGGAAGATAAAGCCTCATTACACTAGGAATCTTAGGAAAAGTACTTATTTATGTTTTAATAACTTTTCCTATGTCATTGTATTATGGTTGGCATGCTATTAATAAAAATAAACTCCTATATTAAAAGATGTTAATGACTGTATACACTTCTACTCCTGAAATCATCCTTGTGAACTATAATTCAGAGTTAAATGTTTAAATAAAAGAAAAACTCTAATCCAACTAGCACCACTGTATTTCCAAACATTTGTATTTAAATACTTCAAACCATACTCTTCATTTACCTGCTGAGAGCTTTCTGCTCAAATTTAGATTATTTTCTATCATTTCTATTTAGCAGTGGCAGAAGAATGTGCAAATTATATGCCAGTATACCTGGTATTGTAAAATCCCTTTCATAAGAGTGCTTGCTTCTAATGTTTTATTTTACTTTTGTAACTCAGTATTCAGTGCTCCTCATTCTGCAAACAAATTAAGATAAAATAAACTCAAAAGTGTCTTATACAAAACAACTTCAAACCACAAATTTTCTAGGCAACGATCCTAGCAAAAAGAACATCTGATAATGCAGAAAACATTGTATCCTGAGTACAAGTAGATAATAAGACCTTGTAAGCACCTGGACCTTAGCCATGAAGCATTTACACTCAGAAATGTGGAAAAAAGTGCTTAGCACAAGATCTGCCATAACTGTTGTCTGAAGTTGAACCTGAGAGTGAATCTGCAGTGATTCACTGTACTATCTCAGCAGCACATCTGAGTGTCAAGTCTCTTTCACACTATGATGAAATCAGAACAATGTGACATCTCCTAATAAAGATTAAATTGGTATTTTTCTTAAATGCTATGATTATAAATTAATCTATAAAATAATACACCATTAACAACTACTCAATTTTCCCTCCTCAAATCAAATTCATATTGTTGAAGGTTGGGCAGAATACAAGTAAGAAAATAAAATATCATTCACCATACTCTTTATTTTGGGTTTACTATTTTAAATGCTTTACAGGCATTCTTATTTGGTTCTTACAGTAACTCAATAATGTGGGTTCTTTATCCCCACGTTACAGATGATGCAACTGAGGCTCATGGAGGTGAAGTGACTTACCCCTGACAGCAGAGCCTAGATTCAAACATGAGTGCTCTAACTCCAAACAGTATATACTTTATTGGGACACTGTCAGCCTGAAAGGCTGTGTACCTAAAAGTTACAATCGGCACACTTAATTGCTCTTTCTCAATTGTTTCTGAAATTTTCTCTTTTCTAGTTCTAAATTTTCAAACCAGAAAATCCACAATTTTGATGTGAAAAGGAAAAACAAAATTCAGCCGAGATGTAGCCTTATTTTATTCTACTTCCTTATAGCATTATACTTTGGATAAAAGAATCCTGGAAATTTACATTTACTACCGATTTCTACCAACAATTAGCAATAAGGCATTTTCTCATTTCCCTGTGGTTTTTTTGGAAGCACTTCCAGCTTTTTATATTTTCAAATTTTATTTTCTAAGTATCAGTCATTCCTCAAGGATTTTTGAATCCCTATGCTCTCTTATGATGTTAAATTTGGAGGTGGGGAGAAGATTATTCCCCTCCTTTCATTATTTATCTTAAGTAAAATCATCAGAGAGGACTTTCTCAAAACATCTTAAAATTTAATTTGTGTTTCTGGATCTTAGAATGGCCAAGTTCTCTATATTTCAAGGCACTTAACTGAGAGATCAACCAAAGCAACTGTGAATTTGAGAAGCAGGAGGCCTGGTTGTACTGTTGATGTACTTTTTAAGGAATTCCAGTTAATCAGAACGCCATTCTTCAGCCATACCCACGGCTATTATTCTTGAGGCTATTCATACTATTTAAACAGTTATTGAGTATTTGGAGTATTAGAAGTATACTACAAGTGAAGAAAAGCCCCATAATTGATTTGTTCATGTTTTATTCTCCTCTTTTTCTATTGGCATGTTCTTTACATGCCCTCAATAAATATTAACACTCAAACAACTCACTATTAGGGTGGCAAGCAAACCTTTAGAATGTCGAAACAGTACAGGGAAGAACAATGCACCTAATTGAAACGGCAGGGTAATTTGGAAAATAAAATTGAGTTGCTGCAAATTCCAAATTCCAGAATAAAAATGTTTATACTCACTCAAATGCAGATTGTTACTGGCTTTGAATAATTATTAGAATAAAAAATACTTGAACACTAACAATACACTTGATATGCACAGAACAAGCACAGTCTATACATCTCTATTATTTTGTGCAAGGAAGTTCAGGACATGAGTCTGATGTTTTTCTTGGTGATGTTGTTATTGAACACAGCTTATAAAATCCCAAAAGATGGTGAAACAATAGGCCAAGCCACGAAATACACAGACAGCCGTTAAACATTTCATGGACAATTTTCTTTAGAAAATTTTAACACATTAGGGACAGAGAAGCATGCTGAAAGAAACGAAGGGGTTAAATGATTCTGCTACTCAAAATCCTTTTATTTCCCTCAAATATATTAATTTATCACCAAGATCAATTCAAAACGTAAAATTCCTGAATCTCTTTGGCAGAAGCTACAGCTAAGAAAACTATGACAATTAAATGAAAATGGAAAACACATTTGCAGTTGGAGCTATGAAATATAAACACATAATGACTCTATAAGAGATAATATTTATCTGTACACCAAGGGTAATCCTTATTATCTACTTAGGCCTATGCCAGTTTTGGCAGAGATGCCACTCATATCTTGCAAAGATAAATTCCATATGCTCTGTAGAGTTATAGCATATTTCCCATAAATAATGTATACAATAGACTGTAAATAAATAATACATTTATCTGAACTGTTCAAGAGTGAAGGGCAGGGTGGCTACTCAAGAGACTCAGTATCATATGAATGAACAATTTCAAATAAAGTAACGTTCAATGGTGAGTTATCACAAAGTTCTTACACTAAAATATTCTGAAGAGAGGGTTTTAAAACAACTCCAGATCTGGTGCAAACTTTCAAGTAAATGTTCCAACAAGACCCAAAATTCCCAATTTAATTATACTGCTAAAGTTTCTATTCTGATAGTAGCATCATAGCTAAGAGCATCTTACCTATTTGCTGCAATTTTTAATTCTTTCTCTACACTGCTGTTTTTATGATCAATGAAATAACTAGATTTAAAAGGTCATGTATGAGTTTTTGTCTCATGAAACACACAGTGGTTTTTTTTTCTTCTGTGTGAATAAGTTTAACGTTGCAGTAAATAGACAGAAAGACTAAGTTAAAAAAACAAAAATCTCTAAAGAGTCCACCTGGACTAGTTAGTCTGCTAAGACCTTACATTGTAAAAATTGTTATTTCCCACTCCTGAAGTATCTCCCTCCTGAAGTCCCATAGATACACAAACTATTTCCATTTCTTGTAAAACTGTAAGTATGCCTTTAGAACCTCAGACACTATACACCATTTAGTTGGAAATTAAGTTTTCAAATCGCTAAGGAATAGTCTCTGAATAACAGAAAACACTAGAGGTCACAGTTAATTATAGCTTGTCTATCAAGTTAAGTTAATGTTGGAGAACACAACCAAATAGTTACAGAGACATTAAGAGGAGTTTTATTGTCAAAGAAATTCTTATTCACTCAGCTTCTAATATTTTTAAAAGAAGAGAGATAAGCCTTTTACAAGTGGAGATGGGATAAGAAAACTCTGGATTTACATCAAATTGCTCCCTTCATTGTCCTTTTGACGACGATGTCGATTTCATTATAAAACTTCATTTTCCAGAGTTTCATAATAGTCATAAACACACTTCACTTTAAAGAGTTTCTATGGGACATAATGTGAATGCAAATACAGAATAAAATGCAAATGATGGAGGTCTGGGACCAAATATGGACTATCCGTTAAGAATACAGTCACTGAAAACAAACATTTAGGCCTTAAGAAGAAGAGCACAAAGGGGCTGATATGAATCTTTATATCAAGTTACATAGCCCTAGGGAAGGCAGACAAGAATAACAGTTTTCAGTTTTTCACCTAATTGTAAAGCCCAGGTTGGGAATATTTGATGACTTCGGTCTCTGTTCATTCCTCTTCTAAAGTGAGTAACATTTTTCATCTTCTCAGGAAAATAAACCCACTTGTGGGTAATAATCCACAAGGGTACTGGAATAGGGAAATGAGACCTTGCAAACTAGTTCAAGTTCAAATCTTAGGCTTTGGAGGCTTACCAAACAGTGGAAAAGAAGTGATCAGAAAAAGAAGGAGCTATAGTTTTGCCTTGCTAAATAATAACCAACAACCCAGATATTTACAACTAATGAATAATAAATATGCTACCATGTTGTGTTGTAAAGTGAAAAGAAAAATCTACAGAAATGAGAATTCATCAGCAACAACAATTAATCCCAAGTTAGTGTATGTCGTCAGGGAATAATTCTAATATCACTCAAAATGTTAATTATTTACTTACTACTATCTTCTAAATGAGTCAAAATAATGAATGTTTAAATCCATTGTAAAATTTAAGACTTTATCTTGTGTCAAAATGAAAAAAAAGTAGCAAGACTATAAAATGTCGCTTAAACTTATTAAACTCACAAAAAGTTGCGGTGATTTTAAAAGTATTACTTAGTAAACATTAATAGTAACAGCATTTCCTTTCTGTAGAAAAATATGATTTCATTTAAGTTTTTTAAAGACCCATAACATTTCACACTCAAGGTTCTTTACCTCATGATTATAAATCCTATTAATTCTAAATAGAGTCATGGAAAGTATCAAGGGAAGAATCAGTTATAGAAATGTATTTTTGAGGATAATAAATAATGTAAAATTTATTTTCATAACTTATTTATCCTCCATTAGTTTACGCCATATACAGTGGTGCATAAGTCATGGAAAAGCCATAGCATGGTATTCTATATCCTAAAGAGAGTTAATGACTTAGTTCTGGCTACTTAACTGTATATACTCATGATACCAATAAACAACAGGTGTATAATTCAATAAATGTAGAAATAAGCTTTTTTCATGAGAGAATAAACTCTTTATAGTATGTTTTAGTCAATTTCAAGAATTCTGAACCAAGAAATCCAGAAACATAAAATAATTTCAAAAGATTTGCCCTCTTGTATTTTCCTTTAACAAGAACATATTTCCTAGACTAAGAAATGCTGTTTGGAAAAAGAGTGTTCAGAGAGAGTCTAGTAAAGTGTTGCCAATTGCTTTAATTCTGCACACATAAATGCATTAAATTGATTGAAATTGGATTCTAGTGACAAATATTTAAATGAATATATTCTCGCTTATTTCACATTGTATCCTTTATATCATTTATTAAAAGGTCAAATTTACAAGTGTGGGCAACCCAGCAATTGCTCAATATAGGTACACTTCCTGGAGAGGCTATTTAAGACTCCAAAATGCTTTCCTAAATTCCTATAATCCTGAAATCATGGCATGTGAAATTAAGGATACAGTGAAGATGTCCTTTTATCTTTTACAATCCACACACATGCTTATCTGCTTGCATTTTTCAAAGCTGATTTTATGCATGCAAAGTCAATTCACAAATATTAAGGATAGTGAAATATCCAAACTTCTACTGGATCTCAAAAGTCAAATTTTGGAATTATTCCTAAAATTCAAATTTGGAGACTGTATTTTATGTTTTAGACCCTAACTTTTTAAATAGGTATTATATTCTGATGTTTCCTGCTGAGTAAGAACACCAAGCCTGACGCGATTTACAGCAGTGTTGTTTTACTTGAGATTTTGAAAACATTTAAGTTTAACATCTGCACAGCTGTCAGATACACTGCGTCACATGTATCTTGTTTTTATTTCTTTATTTGTAAAAGAATACTTTCCCATAGTTTGATGTAATTTTTAAATATTAAATTAATTTTTTGCATTCAGGAGAAATGGTGAAAATTTTTGTCAATTCTAACATAAACCCAAGTACGACTTTGATACAAATATGACGCATCATAATCCTAAAAAGGCCATGTAAAATGCTACAGTTGCAAACATTTAAGACTGTGTAACAAAAATGACTAAGAACGGTATCAGTTTACTATCCTTCAACTATTTTCTTGACAGTGGAGTCAAATAATGTTGAATTATAGACCTTCTTACAGGAAGTCTTATTTCGTGTTCATTTTTTGATCATTTTGCTGCTAGTCCCTATAGGAATTTGGCTGTATGCCGACTTTTCCTTTAAAAGTTTCTGTATACATACTTGGGTTATGTTTGATTATTAAATGATCATTTATTAAAACTTTAGCATTTCACATTTGTTTGACACATTTACGTTTCATAAGAAAATATTGTTATTGCAATGGAAAGCATAACATTACCAATACGAAAATACTTCATTTGAATTCATGTTGACAGTATTTTCATTTATGACAAGTGTCTTAATATAACTCGTTATGCATTCTTCGAAGTTTCTCCAACTCCACCTGCGAGGCGAGGTAAGCTAGTTTTATAACAGTAGGCCCCGTGGCAATACTTTAGCCTATCTGCTTGGCCTTAATAAACCTAAGTTTCTACTATGAGACCACAAATAGTCTTTGTTTTTAAGAGTTCAGAGCTTTACTGCATAATTTTCCTTCCAACACCCAGCAACAGCTGTGTTTTAAATCTTTTGGACTATGACAAACATTTTAAGATTTAAACATACGCCTGTTTGAAAACATAATGATTTAAAATTTGTTTATTTTCAAAGCTGGGCAATTATAGCATGATATGCCAGTTAGTTTTTTTGAAAGCAGAGCCCATATTTTAATTCTTTTTTTCTTCCTCTTCCTCCTCTACTATTTAAGCTTCTCCGTGTTTTCTAATAAAACTTGTTAAGTTAGGACTGACAGCAGTAGTACCCACAACTACTCTATATATTTCCAACTCGTGAGCAATGGAGTCATTCTGGTGGGAGAGGGATTGCTATTTGAGCGACCTATTGCCACAGAGCTAGTTAAATCACTGAACAATAGTTACTGTTATGGGGTTTTACTTTGTACAAAGTAGCGTTAGTATCATTGCTTTCCATTAACCATGGAACTTACATTGGGGACTTCCACTGAGAGAGAGAGAGAGAGAAAGGGAGAGAGGGAGAGGGAGATTAGAGGAGGAGGAGGAGAGGAAGGAACTATGAAAAGGGAGTAAGTTTTGTAGTATTAGCATTTAGACTTCGAGATATTTAACAAAGTAATTGATCTCCACCTATCCACATATACTCTACTACTTTTTTTCTAAAATGTTTTCTAAATGCCCCTGTTAAGAATCAATACATCCCTACTCTGAAATTCACACATAAATATATACTAAAAGCCAATCAGAAAGTAACAATAAAAACACAACCTGGTAAACAACCAACGTTTAATTCAAAAGATACTAAGCAATAAAGGGCCTAGAATGACCATCCCAATTAGCCAATGTAGTGACAAGCAGTCAACACCTTATTTAATCATTAAACAGAATCTTGCCATAATTTCCCTTTGACATATTTCAAAAAAGGATTTAAGAGTGCACCACATGACCCGTAACAACAATCAAAAGTAAAGTAAGATGGTTCTAGGACCCCATGGCTTGCAAGGCCTGGTGGACTGCGAGGTTCCAGGATTAAGGCATTAGGTGGGACCTTTTGAAGTATTTACAATTTAAATAAGATGTATCTATGTGTTAGCATTTAGAAACAAACTACATGACAAAAGGACCATCTTCTTGTCTTCCTGTTTGTGTCCAGTTTTCTTATTGGATGAAAATAAATTGCCTGCCTATTATTAGTAAATATCTGATGGCCTCATTTTTTTTTCCTAAAGCAGCAGATCCAATTTTTCAAGGACATTAAGCTGTTCGTTGCCCCCCATGCCCATTCCTTACCATAACACCTTCCCCAAAGAGAAAACTTAAATCTCCCTTGGATGCATCTCTATCCCACTTTGCAGGGACAGAGTGTTTTCAGTCAAGTTCAAGTTCTCTTTTAAGAATTTTAACTCAAGCTATGCTTTAGAAACAACATTCTGGACTTTAAAAATAAAACAATCGCCACCAGGGTTCTTGGCCCACTTGGGAACCAAAGAGCGCTGGCCCAGGGCTGCCCCGCATCCCCGAGGCCCGGCGGCCTGGCGCTCTCCAGTCCGGGCCTCACAGCCCCGGCGGCCGTCCCCCCTCCCCCGGGAGCTCACCAGAACTTGGCATTTAACCTGCCTGGCGAGCGTGGCTTTCTGGTTCCATCTCTTCGAGCCACATTACTTCTCCCCAGATGTCAGAGACAAATCTGGATTAACATGCAACAGGGCGCCCTGTGCAGCCTGCCAGCCCTCGCCCAGGAGCTGTTAAATGCAGATCCAGCCGAGGACCCCCCAGAGAGCTGCTGTTGAATAAAAATTGTAATCCAAAGGGACCATTTTTTTTGCCTTGCGCTGCTTGTGGAAGAACCGGGGCTGGCGCCCGAGCGCAGGCTCTGCTAGTCCCTGCTCGCTAGGAGCAGGCGTGGCCATCCCGGGAGGCGGCCTTAGGGGCCCGGAGACTCTTCGCTCCTCTCTCCACTCTCTCTCGACCCGTTCTTGGAGTGGAAAATGCTTAGATTCTAGGAGTGGCGAGCAACAGACAGCTCTAGGAAGGAAGGCTTCATTCGACGGCCCCTTCCTGGAGCACGGCCTGAAGTCTAGGGTCGGGGAGGCCAGGCTCTTCCTCACCTAACCGCTCTTGGCCCTCCCGATTCCACCCTGGGCCCCCAAACACGCGCCCCACCTCCCCTCGGACCTGCGTCCTTTTCCCCCGCCAACCAGGCTCAACCCTCGCCTCGACGCCTGCCTCTCGGGTCGCGGCCCGGCCCTCGCCCCATGCCGTGCCCGGGAAGCCGCCGGTGCCTCTCGCTGCCCCCAGTCCCAGGGCGTCGGGAGCGTCAGTGCCGAACCCGGAGCGCCGCGGTCAGGAGAGGGCGCCCGGGAGGCCTGCGTCGGCGAGAGGGGGCTCTTAGGCTTGAGACCTCGGGGCCTGGGAGTGGGAATGGGGGAGGACTTGATAGAGGAGAACGGGATTACGGTTTCTATTGGGGTCTTAATCTGATAAACAAAACAAAAACCACCCAAACCAACACCACCACAAGGCCAAGTGGATTTCCGCCGACTTAGCCCTCCGGGAAACCGGCTGGTATCAAAGTCGTCGATCCCAGGTCCCTGCGCGGGAGGCAGCCTTCGCGCTCTCCGAGGGAAAAAAAAGTAACATAAAATAAGTCGTGCCACCAGCAGGCCCTAGAGACAGAGGGGTTAATGAGCTAACGAGGCCCAGCGCTCGCGCCACACCTGAAGCCTCCAGTCCCGGAGCGCACCCTCCGCCCGGGCTCAAACTGGCCGGGCCGCATTCGCAGACAGGTGACGAAGCCGTCCTTTCTGGGCCCGGCTCCCAAGGCGCCGCACTAGGGGTCCAGCGCCCTCGGGGACCGGCGAGCAGGCTCCAATTGGGAGAACTGGCGCCCACGGGGTGACCCTATGGCTTGTCCCTCGCTTCCCACCTCCCAGGACAGGGGCCTCCACTCCGCGTCCGAGGCACAGTCCCGCGTGTGCCCCGCGCTCTGCGCTCCCTGCTCCAAAGGGAGGCCAGGCACACTAGCTCCTGGTTCCCGGCAAGCGGACAATTAGAACAAACTTGGGTTTGCTGCTCTCGGACCAACTGAGACCTAGGGGAGCCCGAGGAGTCGCGCGAGTGCGCCCACGCGCATAGGCCAACGGCACCACGAGCTCAACCAAAGCTGCGAAGCCCACTGGTAAACGGCGGGGGCGGGATGTGCGCTTCTCATTTTATAGGTGGGAGAGGAGAACAAAAGGAGAATTTTTACCCAATACAATTGCCCACCAATCTGCATATCTCAAATTAAGGCAATCGGGTAACAAAAGTTCACCGAAGGACTAGGGGGAGAACTCAGTGATGTTGTATCAGTTTTGTATCCCCCCCCAAAAAAACCCATAACTTTGGTCCTTTATCTTTGACTTTAATAAAATAATGATTCGTTGAGAAAATGGGGTATAAATCTTCATTTTGGAGGCAATTAAAGTGTTGATTTCATTCATGCCCCTAAGCGATTCTTGTAATTTGCTCAAATAGCCTTATGTACCCAGCACTCCGGAGCTTTTAGAATCCCATTTTCTAGTTAGGCTTGTTGGATTACAATTTTTATTCAACAGCAGCTACCCGAGGGTTCCTCAGTGGAATCTGCATTTAACAGCTCCGGGGCGAGGGCTGGCAGGCTGAACCGGGAGGGAGGCCCGGCAGCCCGCGGGGCCGGGGCCGGAGCCGCCTGCAGGTTTCGCACCTCGGCAGGGCCGCGCCAGGATTGCTCAGGCTGCCTGTTCTGTGCACTCGTCTACACTGCCGAAAGTTTACAACTTGCCAAATTATAGTAAGGACCCGGCGCGTTGGTGCTTTTAAAGCTCAGCTCTGCGTGCCCTCCACTCCTCGTGGGAAGGGAGGAATTCAGCCTCTGTCGCGGGGTTACCCAGAGAAATCCAAGCTAGGAATTTATTTTAAGGGGGGTGATGTTAAGAGAAGAAAACTTTAGGATGACACCAAGACCGAGGAGTTGGGCACTCGGGCAAGGACTCGACAAGATAGCCGCTGGCCAACAGTGATCATGGCAGAGCTTGCAAAGGAAAACTCTGCATGACTGGCTGTCCTTTGGCTTAACAAAGGCAGGCTGATCTCTCCCCCAAGACGGGATTCACGTGCCAAGTCAGAAAGAGAAACAATTCTGGGCCTTCACTTACTCATGGAGAGGCGGAGGAGGCCCCCAACCCAACTCTCTAGACGCGTTGCAACAATTCACAACAGAGAGCTGTCCTGAGCCCTGCTTTCTCTCACCCACTCCTCATGTTTTCACTTTCATTGCATTTTTGCAACTCCTTTGGACCAATCCAGAGACACAGGGACAGGAGAGACAGAGAGAGAGAGAGACAGAGACACTGGGAGCAAACAGTGGTGTTGGGGTGAGAGAGGGAGAGAAATCCCCCCAGCAACTCCAAATAAAAGTCGTCCCCACTTAGCAACGCAGCGAAAGAAGGGCCAGGAGGGAGGACGCGAGAGGAGGGGGTGAAGCAAGCAAAGGCCGGCAGCTGAGCGCGAAGGCGGCGCGAGGTCCCCCACCCGCCACACCGAGGGAGTCACCGGGGTGCCCCTGACGCTGACACTTCCAAAAGCTGCCAACCCAGAGGGCCCAGAGCACGTACCAGCTGGAGGATGAGTGGAAAGGAGGAGGAGAAATGTCCATATTTATCTGTTTTTATAACCTCGGCCTGGTCTTATTTTTTCTATTAAGTACAATAAAATGGGCGAGCTTGCAGGAGCGCTGCACAAAGCAATGTTCAGTGAGGTCTAGAAGCGTTCGGCCGAGAAAAACTGACAAGACAGGCTAATGAACCGTATAGACAGGGAGAAAATAGCCAGCATTTGCTAGATTTCAAACTCTCACAGTCTCTCTTAGACCACCTATCTTGGGTTTATTCCTAATAAAATAAGAAATAAGCAGACCCTACACTTTTCTTTTCTTCCAGATAGAAGGGGAAAAAAATACTCCAGAACAAAGCCCTACAATCAGAGGCGGTCACTGGCAGTTAACACTCCCATTATTATAGAGGGTAAATAAAATAAAGACAAAAATTAAAAGCGACAAGAAACAGGTCAAGTTTGCAGGCAAAGCTTTTACAAGCTCATCTCTCCAGGTCGAATCCCAGAGCCAGCCTTAATGAAGCAATAATAGCCACATTATTCAAAAATTTTCATTTCGATGGAAATGTATCTAAAAGGGACTTAATCATATGCAAATAATAAAAGGAGGTGGTAGTGACCCAGCAAGCAATATGCATACAGATTTTTTTCCCAGGGATGTTGAAATTGAAAAGCGCATACCTGGTCAGATAGATTTGCTGATCTTGTTATATCTTCACTGTCTGATTTTGATCCTCCTTCTCTATCGTCTATCACCAAATCGATAGGCATTTTCCCTTTCAAACAGCTAATATACCGGTGGCAGAAATTGTCACATAATTCGTGTACCTACATTATGATAGAAATAAAAAAATGGAAATATAATCAGGAGTGCATAAATGACATTGACAAGTGCAATCCACCCCCCCTTGTGAGATCTAAACTTCCAAATAGGGAAAACACAGGGCAATTGTCCTCCAGAGACCCCCAGACGCATCCAGAATTAGGAATAACTTTCTTTTCTTGCAAAATAGAGATATCCCAGAAAATTGACAGTGACAAGATGATTCACAAGCTACAACATATTCAACACCCGTGTTAAATTCATCTGCTCCCAGGGCTGTGGCCATTAGAGAGGTGACCTGGGTGGGTGACATTTAAGGTAAACTATTTAATTTCATCCAGTTACTTTATCATAAGTCCTTTTCCAATGTGTCTAAGGAAAAAAATGTGTGTGTATATATGTATATATACATATACTAATATATATATTTATATCTTCAAAGGAGCAGCACCGTGGTGGCATAGAATATATGCCTGACAAAACAAGTCCCTGTAACATTTGTAATTAGAGATTCGATCCATAAGAAGCATATTTTAGGATATTTCCTTCAAAAATTAGAAGGAAATCAATTGCCAATACTCACGATGTGAAAAAAACCTATAGCCACAAAAACGTATCAAATTGATTATGTTTTTTAAAAAGGAAAAAGAAATCTTCAAGATATTTAGGTGAAAGTGGAGTGGTCTCTTACAGGCCCCAGGCATCACTGACATGCAAAAATTCACAAGAAACCCGAGTGTGCCTGCAATTTAATGTTAGTTTGAATTACAATGCATTAAGTTTTTATTGCTGAGATTTATAGAATAGCTAGCAAAATCGTGTTATCCCACACCCTTTCTTGAGTGTGAAGGTGGGGTGTGTGCAGGATTCGCAGATTCAAGAAATTGACACAACTATCAACTCTGCTTTGTCTCTGCAAAACGTTTAATGTGCCTCCCCCACCACCTCCTCCAGACTGCCTGCCCACTCCTCCTCCTCCCCCTCCGCCTCTCCTCTGTATCTGACCTGCTGCTGCTCTCAGACTGTCTTCCAGAAACTCACCAAAACTAAACAAAACTCCCCCCCCCCCGACCCCCCAGAGGTAGCAAAGAAGAGGAAAAGGAAGAGAAGGGTCCACGAAGGTAACCTGTGAAGCAAACTCACAGCAGCATTCTAAACATCAAGGGGGATGCATAGAATTGCAACTATTTATACAAAGCCGGCAAGGTATTAAGAATGAATACAAGGCTAGGGCGTTTGTGATCCCAGTTTTAGCGGCTGAAATTGTAATTAAACTGCAAAGAAAAATGGACACTAAGATTGGCCTTGACACTAATTACCAGAAAGAAAGACATTTATGCAAATGTCTCAGAAGTCTGAACTTCAGCCATTCTGAACCCTCCCCCACTGTGTGTTTGGGGGTGAGGAGGAAGCAAAAGGAAGAGAGGCTAGAGAAATTACCTTCTCTAATTCCAACAGATGAAACCTTAATACTTGTATGGCTTGAATCATCTGCAAAGATACAAAAACAATGAGCACCCCATTCCCAGTTTGCAGAAAATTGGCTGTCACAGCCCTAACATCTCCAGCCCACCCCCTTCCCCCCAGTAAATAGAGTTATTTTGATTTATGGCAATAACACTAAAACTTAATAGCAGCAACTGGGTACCATCTAGAGGTTTATATTTCTTAAGGAGAAAAAAAAATAGCTAAAACAACAACAAAGCATCTAAGTGGGGATCATAAACACTCTCCTCCCCCACGGCTCTCCCCTTTCTCGGCCCCACTGCCCCCACCCCACCCCCAAAGGGCCACATCCCTGGACTAGATGTTTCCTTGGAAGGAGTGCACGGAAAATATTCCCAATAGTCCCCAAATTGTGGCTTTTCACACTGCAAACTTTCTGCTGCCTTCCGCACACCTTTCAGGCGAACTGGTAGTTTGGGGGCTCTTGCCCGGTCGCTGCCCTGGTGACGCGACTTTGAGGGCTGGGAAGTCCGCAAAGTTTAAGCACACACGCTGACAGGCCGGGAGATAAATCCCCGCGCTGATTAGAGCTGCGCTGCCCGGCTGTCATAAAAAACAAAAGCTCGCATTTCCCCGCGCCAGCTCGCCCGGCCCCTCTCGAGATGAATTTATTTCCCAGAGATCTTGTCCCGGACCACTTGTCCGTGGACGGAAACGTTTGCAACCGACTTGCAGCTATGGGAGGACCGGTCTAGAAACCTCAGGGCTCTCAAAGCAAAGCTCGGGGGTTGAGGGGAAGGGAGATGGGGGAGGGGAGTAAGGGGTCCGCTCTTACCAAGTTATCCAGTTCTGGATTAGAAGAAAATAGAGGTTTTTCTGCGCGAATCTAAATACAAGTGAGAAGGGGGGGGGGAGGAGAAAGAAAAATTTGAAATCTGGTCGCCTTCCTAGTTTCTTGCCTCATTACACTGTTGGGGACAGGATGTAACCTCCGGGAGTGACTCGGTGACACCGAGTTTGTCCCGCGCAGAAACACTTCAATGTGAATCAGATAAGCTGAAAACAAGCCCAGAACTCAGGGTTATATCTACCAGAAACTACGCTTCTAGAGAACGCTGCCCAGCTCTCCAAGTCCAAGGCAGCTACCGCGCGTGGTGTTTGTGATTTTATTTTATAGAGTGAGCTTTCTGCGTGAGGTTCTGGAGCGTGAGTTGGGAAGAATACGAGCGATTTTCAGTCGTCCGCAAACAGACACTCATGGGAGGAAAATCTCAGGGTAGGTGTAACAGACATGGCTTAGGGTGGACTATTTGCTGGTTCCTTTTGAAAATGTACTAGGTGTGGGGGCGGGGGGAGGAAAAGGGAAGGCCTTCTTTTTATTTTCTTTTACTTTTTAAACATTTATTTTGCTGACCTGTTTGGCGAACACAGCTATGTCTTCATTGAATGACTCTGACGAGCAGACGTCCCCGCCCGCCACCCCCGGCTCTCGGGGGGTACAAGTAGCTAATTCACATTTCTCAAAAATCAGTGCTAAGAGAGGGAAGAGGGGGTGTCTGCAAGAAAATACAACAGTCACAAACAACACAATGGTTAGTCCCGAGTCAGTGGAGAAGGCGCCCAAGAAAAACAGCGGGAGGAGCTCAAGGCAGGGACCCCCTCTCTGATTTTGTCATCTACTTTCTCCCTCCCTCCCCCACCCAGGTGACTGCTCACCTCCCCTTCCTCCTAGGGCCCCGAAGTCGGAGGCCCTAAGCCATGGGCTGTATCTCAGAATCGGTTCAGCATATCTGGCCGGAGAAATTGGTTAACATTTGCTGAGAATAAAACCCCAGCGGTTCCAGCAGCCATTTTGAATTAAATTTCCCACCCCGACAAGCCCTCGTCCCTCTGCTGCACATCCAGGACCTGGTGGAGGAGAAAGGCGCTGGGCGCAGGGGTTGGGAAAGCTCTTTCAAGTGGGTTCCTCCACGGCAGCCTCCTGAAGCCCTGGGATCGGGGGACCTCGGTGGCAGGCGCTCAGCTAACTCGGGGAAAGGAACTCTATGGCTGCAGGACCTACTGTCAGGGGCCTGCACCTACCGACCCCGAACCCACGGCCCTCGCAGAGCAGGAAGCCTCCTCCTCAGCTCCCTGCACGCTTCCCTTCCTTCGCTGATGGTCCCCACCACCTCCAAAAGAAAGTTCCTTCAAATGTTCCTGCGGTAAAGCATTTCATTTTGTCTCTGCGGAACGGCAAAGCAGCTAGTATTGCGAGGGGCCTAGATGTCGCTTATCTCAACCCATAAAAAAAAAAAAAAAGCTTCTTCTAATGTCCAAGGAGGTGTCTCAAGTCTTTTATTAGCTCTCACAGCCCAGCTGAGAATTTAACAGTTTGGGGTCCTTTTCAAAGCTTCCCCAAATATTACGTCCCGGAGCCTAAAGCATTTGCAGTTAACGCTGCGAAAGAACGCTGGGATTTAAACAAGCCCATCGCACAAGGGACCAGAAAATAAAGCAGAAAGTGTCTTCAGCTGGGGAAGGTCAGTGTTGTGTGATTCTTTCAAAAGAAGAAATAAATAGAAACAAAAGTTGCTGAAAGTAAAAAGAGGTCCCTCAATTCATCAGCACACAGTAGGCACAAGGACCTTTCAAAGGATTTTACTAGTCCAGGGTCTAATCGAATGGTCGGGGAGAACACGGTGTAAACCGCAGCCAGAAAACAGCACCGGCCGGAGAGCACCCCGCGTCCACTTCTATCTAAATCCTGCAGGTTTCGCCTTTGAACACAAAGTACTAAAACAGCTAGAAGTTTCTTAATGTCTGTAACAATTCAGAGCGAGCCCCTCTCCTTGACTACAGTGGTCAAACTCCCTAAATGCAAAGCATGTTCCCCTTTGCCTGACCTGCAACTGTCCTCTCTTGATTTTATTGTGTGGCGGCAGAGCCAGCATACGGTTGCTGAGTAAACTTAGCAAGTCAGAACAATCAGTGGCTTAAAAGATTTTCCCCTAAACTAAAAGTTTCGTTCCAACACAAAGGCGCCTGCACTCAGAAACCCTCAACGCTCTCCCAGCGAAGCTGAGCAAGCGAGGACTCCAACCCGCTGAGCTATCGAGCCGGGGTCTGAGAGGAGACGAGGGACCTTTGGCAACTTCTCCCACACCGCGACCCCTTCGCGGGCACGGCTACGGCGGAGCGGGGCGCTGGGCGGGCGCCGAGCGTATGTGGAGATGGGGAGCATCCGGCAGGGCAGGCCGCCTCCCCAAATTCTCCATGCAATGCGAATGAAAAGTCACCCAATAATGTACCTCCAATCCAGAGAGCTCTGGCTTTCCTCTTACCAAGGGCAAAGGGAAATAGGGGAAGCATCGCGTCTCGACTACTAAAACTGCCGCCCATTGTACCTACCCATAAATGGCATCTTTATCTCTCTTTAAAGCGTCATTGACGGAGGAACCCATGCTGGGGGCCATGGCGTTGGTGTGAGCTGTGTGCGGGTACTGATGCGAGTGCAGAGGAGGCCCGTGGTTCAGGTGGTGGACCGGCTGCATGGACCTGGCCGCATGCGGGTCCCCATACATCGTGGAGGGGATGCCTACTCCATCCATGCCCCCGTAATGGGGTAGATCGTCGTACTGCATGACAAACAGGAGAGAAACAAGGTTCAGAAGGCCAGGCAGGCAAGTGGGAGAACGGCAGAGCGCGGAGCTTATACAACGTCAGTCTAGCTGGATCCTTCGACTCGGAATTCGGTGGCCTTACATCTCTAAAGTTGAGATTTCTTATTTAAAAAACAGTTTTTAAAGTAAAATTTCTAGGATTCTCAGTGAGACTCGGCTAGGATGAATGGTTTTGCCCTAACTTGTGTCCCTATCAACTAGTTCAGAAATTCAGGATCCTTTGGCAAGGAAGGAAGGAAGAAAGAAGCGAAGAAAGGGAGGCTTTCACCCGGAGGGCGGAAGGTAAAATGTGCATGTCTCTAGAGGAGGAAATTCAAAATCACAATAATAAAACGTGCCAGGACAGTGCAGCAAACCCGCCTAGTTGCACAGCCCCTTCCCATCGGGGGGAATTAAAAAAAAAAAAAAAAAAAGTTACGATGGGAAGAGCTACGCCAAGCACGTGAATTCAGACAGGCTTCTCATTTTATTTCTCTGCCAGCAGGGGTTAGGCAGTCCTGCAAGACACTGCATTTCCTTTGCTTTCCAAGACAAACTCTGCCCAATTATACAAAATTAACCGGCCCCCTTATAAGTGAAACTTGGAGAAGGGTATGTTTTCTTGTACATTAGAGCTGAAATTAGAATTGGACAATTTTCCCCCAAAGTTAAAGAAAATCTATAGTTGGAGCAGTTATACTATTTTTTCTACTCTTATGAACTTTCTCCTCGGACTAGAAGTCAATGAAGCAAATATTACTCATCAAGTTTAAAGCAAATTCAAAAGCAAATGCATATGCAACCCCCCATCTTCCTCCTCCAGAAAAACTACTTTCATATTGATTGTCATTATTTTTGTGTGTGAAATTTAGCTATTTAGATTTTTCTCATTGCTTCATTCCAGGCAAGTTCTTTTCCCAAGATTTGGAGGCGCCCAGAGTGAATTGATTTTCAAAGAAAAGAGGAATTGCCACTTTCATCTCCTTAAAGCCAGAGGTGTGAAAAGAGTTTGGAAGAACGCTGACATTTGCCTGAACCAAAGGAGTAAAGAAAAATGTGTCAGCCTAGTAACTTTCTTTTGCAAACAGGGCTTTGAGGGCCAGGACACAAATTATGCAAGGAAGGCTTTTTGTAGACCCCTTTTCTTTTAAGAAACTACCTCAGTTGGGTTGTCATTGTCTCATTTTACTCTCACTACATTTCCATTCAAATAGGAATATTGGGGAAATTAGTATTGCATTTTTAAAGTGAGTAGCTGTGTGCTTAGTATCCAATTAGTGCTGGGCTTTTCTAGGAAAAACTTTCAAAGTATTACCTTGCATAAAAATCTGTGCACATTAAAATTACTTTTAAAAGATGGATGTTTTCCGACCCAGAAAACCGTTGTACTATGACAAAGTTATTTGCTTAAAAAGCTAAATACTTCTAATGATATTAAGGATGAGCATAATCAATAACATATCAGAAGTTTCTCGTTGCTTATTTTAGTTTAAAAATAGCTTTAAACTTCTGCTCCCTGAACGCTCACATTGTAGCATTAGATATCTAGCGTTTTTTTGTTTTTGTTTTCCAAACAAATGATTGCCCGAGCTTGTATTTTTGTTTATATAGCTGCTGGTTAGGAATCTATAGAAAACTTGATTACTTGAATTAACAATTACATGTAACATACATAAGTCTACAAATGCATTGAATAAATCCTCTCGCTTTAGGCCACGGCTTTAGAAGCCTCATTCAAAAAGACAGAGAGAAAAAAGGAAACTTTTTAGCAGTGTCTTTTAGTCACGTTTCAATTTAATCTCACATTTGAGTTCCACAATTGTTTTTTAATACGTACCCTTTGCGCCATCGGCCTCCCTGGCTCCCTTCCTACTTCAACTTCTAATATATCCTCTTTAAGGCCAGTGTGAAAAGAAACAAATACGCAAATTCCCCCGGAAAAAAAATTTGAAAAGCACGACGAAAAATCCCTTAACGTCTCCAGCAACGTGAGCTACTGGTCCCAGATCTTCGGTCTACGGGACCTGAAGCAAAGCGCCCGAGTCACTGAGCATAAAAGCGCTCCGTTTCCAAGACAGCAGCGGGGGCAAAAAAAGCAGATCTTCTCTCCCCAAAAAATCAGTTAAAAAAAAAAAAAAAAAAGAGCGCCCCTCAGACCCAACTACCAAATCTCATGGCTTTCTGCCACTCCGGCTGTCAATCACAGGCGAGGTTGTCAACGTGGTGAATGAATGATCATCCGCTCTGTCTTCTTCTGGTCAGAACACCTCAAATGTTAATATTCAAATGCACAAAGCCCTAGCGCTCGCTTCCCTTGAATCAGTCCTAATTCCTAATCAGTTTCTCTCTTCTCTCGCTCGCTCTCTCTTTCTCTTTCTCTCTCTCTCTCTCTCCCTCTTTGCAACTGCTGCACTGGAGGGAGATTAGAGGAGGAGGGTTAAAAAAAATGTCTGTCTGAGTTTGTCTTAAAGGAGCCACGATCGATGCTGCCCGCTTGCAGTCCCCGTGCGTGTGTAAAGTGTGTGTTGCACAGGCGGAGAGGTGGATTCCGACCAGAATGCTAGAACCCGGAAGTAGTGGTGGCCATAACAGGTCGCGTCTTACACAATGCATTGGGCTGCAGCAAGTAGGCTCCTCGGCAGGGGTGGGTGAGCGAAGCGAGCTCTGGCCGCACTGGAGAGGCAGAGAGGCGCTCCATTAAATCGCACGCCCAGGCACCAACACCCACACACCCAGGGCACACGCACACAAATGCGGGCAGCAGCCCCTAGCCGCCGGCTTTATTTTCCGTATTCTTTTCTCTCTCTCCCCCTCCAGACTTTCTCCCTAAAGCCGACTCTCTTGAAATAAATTGGGAATAAACGCTGGGCAGGCAGCAGCCGGAGTTATTTTGCACAGGGCTCCGCGCATAGACTTCATGACTTTCCTCGAAATTATTGGGGTCTGCCAGTATTTTTCGGGGCGGAGGGGGGAGAAGCGGCGAGTACTGGATTCTCAGAACTAAACACCCCAAGTAGAAAAGTCAAACCCGGAGCGAGGAGGAGGAGCAGGAGAAAGGCTGGGGAAGACTCTGCTAGGGAGTCCCGAGAACGTGGGGTAGAGATGGCTGGGGCTTGCTGCAGATCCAGCTTAGAGGTTTTTGCTGTCAGAAGTGGACACCCGGCCCAAGGAAAGGAAATGCTTGCATTTTCTCACTTTAGCGTCTGGGCGCCCCCACCTCCTAGCCCCGGAGGCCCCCAGCCCCAGCCCCGGCGTCCTGCGCGAAGTGAGAGAGGAAGGGAGGGAACAATAAGCTGAGAGCCGGGAATGTGCCCCCAGCGCCTGTTTACAAACACGAAGCTATTTATGATCGCCGGAAAGCGAAACCCGACGCGGGCTCGGAGCAGCCCAGACCTCGCGGGTGGAGACGGGGCCGCGGATCCCCGGAGAGGGAGGCTCTTTCTCCGACCCGTTCCGGGCGAGGCGGCCGTGCGCCCAGGGCGCGGCGCGGCGCGGCGGGGTCGGCGCGCTCAGCTCGGGCTACGCCGCGCCGCCTTTGTCTTCAAGGCGCCGTGGGGCTCCGGCCTCAGCAGTGCTCGGGCCGGAGCTCTTTCCCCGGCGACGCCCCGCGCTCTCCTCCCCTGCCCTTCTCCTTACTCCGCTTTCCTGTCCCCAACCCGGCTCAGGGAAAACTCCCAGTGCCAAAGAACAAGAAATTCAGTTCGGGAGCTGAGATTTCAGACAAAAAGCTGCCGCTATCCACAGCTCAGAGGCTCCAATCAGCCACTGATTTTAACTTTTTCCCTTTAAATACCTATTCTCTGCCTTAAACAACAACAAAATTCCTTTTCTTTATTCTCTCACTCTAAGTCTGCCCTTTATTATTATACTTAGTGGTGTTATTTCGTTTTTATTTTTCTGCCCACCCGGCTCTGATCTGCCGAGATGGCTCAGCCGCAGCAGCTCGACGCGGGCTGGAAATCTCACATCCCGGAGCAGGGCTCGCAGCTCGCTCGGCTCGGAGCAGGATTTTTTTCCCTCCCTCCAGCTGAAACCTCGCAGAAAACTCCCCCTGCGGTCGACTGGAAAATGAGCTCACCCAAATCTCGGTAGGCAGCCGTGGAGGAGGGCTCCGCCAATCAGGAGGCGCTCCCGCCAAGGCGGCCGCGCATTGGCTGCGGGGAAAATCAATTATCAAATAATCGATCAGCAGGGAGCTTCGATCTGCCGGGAATGCAAACTGCCAGTCCCGATTCCCGCCCTGATGGTGGCCAAAAGGCAGTCTCCACTAAAGCAGCCGGCCCCTCGTTTCCATCGTCCCCACCCCCATCCCGCCAGCTGCGGACCGAACCCTCACCCAAAGAGGGGGAGGAGTTTTGAGAAAGATTAGGGGTCCCCTATCCACCGAGATTGTTTGGAAAAGGTTCGGAGCTCTAAAATGTGTTGAGGCCAACTCTTAATGCGCAAACTAAAAGAGAATTTGCATCTGTCCGAGAGGCAGGACTCAAGTTTCCAAGTGGGATTTGGAGGAGCAGGGGACTCAGGGCGAGCATCAGAACATAGATCTGGAATCAGGTTCCACCGAGCGCACGTAGCCTCCCCTAAGCGACATCTATTGCTTCTTTTAGCACTTCGCACGAATCAACGCCCAGTTCCCCCTAATAGTGGAGTTTTCACAAGGCCAAGCAGCTAAGCTTCCCAGCTTCCCGCACCCACCTCCGCCCCAACGCCGTACTGGCCCCAAGTGTGGCGAAAGGGCTGACGCGTTCCCCCAAAGCCTTCGGAGTGCTTTGCCTTGAAAGAGCTCCGACTGTTTTAAAAATTCATACTAGGATCCTTCGTCATTTGCATCTCTTTCTTCTCTTTTCCTTTCTTTCCCTCTCCCTCCTCCTCTGCCATCCCTCCCCAAGTTTTAGGATCTTTTACTTTTCTTCATCGCAAACGTGTAGAGTTTTCTGGTACAAACGCCCCGATACATCACGCGGGCGGTTAAGGCAGGCCGGCGTGCCAAAGCCCAGGGAATGCAGGTAAATTACCAGCGCCTTTATGCCACTGCCTGACACCCCCCCCCCCCCCCGAACTTGGAAACAGAACTTGAGGCCAAGATGGAATCTCCCGGTCTCAGGAAGGCATTTCTCTGTTTAATTCTCGGGAAGCTGCGCTGGCTGGGCCCTGAAACGCAATCCTTTTCCGATTACGGAGAGGATCAAACTGGGCTGGCAGCCTGGAAACCCTTCCCCGAACCCCAGCAGGCTGCGGCCAACACCTGAGCGCCTTCCGACGGCTGCTGGCGGGGTGTGAACGTTTTTTCCAGTAGGCCCGACAGGCATCAGCGCGGCTGGAGGTAGGGGGAATCAGGAAGGGGGTCAAGGCAAACAGCGACGTGGGCACATCTACATTTATGATGCTTAAATGAACTGCGAGGGAAGTTGTGTAAGTATAATTTAACTGAGAGAAATTTACTGCGAAATGCATCTCGATGACCATGGTCTTTAACAGTCGTAGGTGTTCTCTGGCAAAGACTTAGGTAACCCGCTTGGAGTTATCTCAACTCTGCAGCCACAGTTTCAAATTTGGAAAAAGCCAGTTTTGATATCTATTTCTTTGACGATAGAATTTATTTTGTGTTGTTGCTCTCCAGTAAATTTTTTCCTTTTTTTTCTAGCAGAGATAAAAAAAGAAGGTTCAGGTAAGTCACTCCTTTTCAAACCAAAAACTTCAAAGCAGTAGGAAGACTATTGTGTGCTTCAACCATGATGTGTCAGATTACCTTATAAATGTACTGAAATGACCTACACACAAATTTTTCTGAAAGAAAGAGATAGTTCGAGTTTATGGGCTTAAAATAAACTCTTATTAGTTTTGAAAGTGTCTTCTTTCTCCCCCCTCCCTTTCCATTTATAACTGTGAACCTAATGCTACTCCTAGGTCTTTGTAAGATTAATTCTGAACAATCAAGGGACTAAAACACTTTTACAATGTAATTACAGTAGTACAAATTGTTTGCCCAAACCTCATTCTGGATAAGGATTTTACAATTAGCAAACAGTTATTACAGTTGGGGCTTGCTGAGAGAAATTGCACAGAGGACATCTAGAGTTGCAATATAGTAGCCATAAAAAGAAAATACAAAACTCCTTTAGCAGGGCAGCAATTAATCATCTATTAAAAGAAAAAGGTAAAGGGATAGATAGTTCTAGGTATCTTAGTAAACTACTACAGATATTTATAGCTGTTCGGTGACAATACCCATCCTTAGCTTATTTCAGATACTTGCTTTTTAAGGTAATAGTACTTTTATTTTGCAAAAACTTGGCCTGGTGAAGAGTTCTGGCACTTGCCCCTAGCTTTTGTGACATGGGCCTTCCGTATTCAGCTTACCCTTCATATCCCAGAACATCTTCCCAAAGATAGAGAACTAGGACTATAAAAAAGGAGGCTGGGGCCTAGGTCTCTATTGTTTGGACCCTCCTGCAAGGAGGCATTTAAAGCAAGTAGTGCCCCTTTAGGCTGTTGGTGCAGTCCTCTCTGAGAACTCCCCTCTAATCTTCTGTTCTCCTATAAGGAATTGTGCCTTTGGAAAGACCTATATCCTGAATTAGGCTTTTGTCCTCAAAGTTCACGCTGATGAATCAGTTCCCAAACCCTCAGAAATTAAAGAGGCACCTCTTAAGGTAAAATGTGTGTGTATTTGCCAGCCCAGAATAAACAAAAGCCTGTTAATCAATCGAGTTTGGCAGCTGTGTTCACAGAATGATAAGGGTTTATCATCTGCCACCTAACTTTAAGATGCCTGTTAAAAGCTTGTGATTGCTCTTTAGATCGTCCTGTGGTTTGGAGGCTTGGGGTTTGTACTTCAAGAACACTCATCCTCCTCATCTTACCCCCACATTAGCATTTGCATTTCAAAAAACAGAAATAAGAGGAGGGAAAGACAGTTTAAAGAAAATAGATTTAAAATCTAGTAGAGATAATAGAGGAATGCTGGAGATAAGAGCCTAGATGTGATATGAGAAAGGTACCAAGAAGTCAAAGCTAATGAATGGCTGTGAGAAAAGTGAAATAAACTATTTAGAGGTCTATAAAAGGGAGAAACCTGGTGAGGTGATAGGGAAGGGGGTTAACCAAGGGGATTAGGGAAGACGCTAATCAAGTGCCCGGAAGCAATCCTGGCCATCAGAACTGGGAGATTTGTTTACTGCATTTTGCTTCAGAAAACAAAGAATGTCTGGGTCCAGTTCAGAAGTCAATGAGAGGTCAGCTTCGGCTCTCCAACCTTTGCAGGGAAAATACCTCAGTCACTATATTCTGACTGGATAATGCAAACGTCAAGAAAAAAATTTGGTGTTTTCCTTACTACCTTTCTATTTCAAATCATTAAAATGCTTTGGTCTCTAGAGGGGGAAAAATTACACTGGTTAACATAATTACTAGCTCTGACATTTTCAGAAGTTATAGAGGTCTTTTATTAATTAAATGGAGGGCTTAATAAAATATTCCTAATAAAATTTATGGTTGTCTTAAAACTTTCTAAACAGTGCTATAAATTCTTAATAAAATTAACTGGGAAATGAGTTATTAGCCCACACTTTACCCTCCCCCCCCTACTTCTACATACGGAGTGTCTGCAGAATGAAAAGGGAAATAGAAGCCTTTTAGTAAAATATAAATATTAGCCAAAGTCATATATTGCTTTAGAGGAGGCAAAGTTTCAACTAAGTTATTTCTAATGGCTTCGTCCTCCAATATCCCCCAAAAGCTACTCACAAAACTTCTAGAAAATTTCTTCCCCTTCTCTACTACATACTATATATGCATGTATATGGAAGCCCATTTGAAATACAATGCTCAGCTTTCTGGTCTGAGTTGTGTGTTAAGTTCAATAAAAAGCGTAAATGTATCATGCAAAATTCCAACAAAGAATTTTGAAGGTTCAGGTTGCAAATATTTTCTTTATCCATTAGAAGATAAGTAAAAATGAAATGCCTTGTAATTTCTCTCAATTTAATTTCTTTAAAGGTAATTTTTAGATAATGAATTTCTCAATAACATTTCCCTCTGAATTCTTCATTTCCAACAGTCCGTGTATTATCTGAAGCAGCATTTTGTGGAGCATATATGCAAAACTTTTTCATATCACTACATTTCAAACCCTTGGCGAGTTATCTTAAGTTTTGAGACACGTCTCCGCCTCACAGATCCAACGCTGGCTGGCTGGCTGTTTAAAATGAACAGCACACCCAAACACACTCCAAACCAAACCAAAGAGCCCTGGTGAATTGTTCAGCATTTGAAGCCTTGATCTTTTGTGCCGTCTACTGGACAATGGAGAAACTACAGCCTCTGTGACTTACAAACTTCTCTTGTCCAGTATTTGGAGGGGAGGGGGTGTGATTTGGTGCTAGGAGGTAACAGGAGAGCACCTCAGGACCTAGTTTAGACTCACAGGACAGGTCTTGTGGTCTAATCATGTTTTCAAATCCAAGTTTAGGATATTATATTAAGTATAGGCACACCTCAACCACTTGACTAAGGCACAGGGCTGAGACCTACATTTAATACAGCTGTGTATGTGTGTGCAGGCACATAGTCGGCTTGGAAAAAGACGAAAGAAAAGATGGTGGGACAAGCTGAGCATCTCTGAAAAAAAAAAACATTGGTTGCTTGCCTCTGAGTGTGAATTTGCTGGACCGTCAAGTTAAATATATCTACTGCCTAGATAATCCAGAATGTACAAATTAATTCTTGGAATTTGGAACATGACATTATTCAGTCATCAAGAAAAGTACTTGTAAGAGGGATGGAAATGAAATTGGTAATTAGAAAAATTTTAGTGCAGTTCTTTTTGGCAATCTTGGATGAAAACGTGAAACTTCAGTGTTTTCACTTGGAGACCACATGTGGGAGAACGTGTGGGTGAGATTCAGTCAGATGCCTTTATGTAGCAGAGGCTGTTTGATGTTCTCTTAAACATTTAAAAAATATTGTGTACATTTTGGTTATGATTTAAAAAATATCTGTGGCACTCTAGGATTATGGAAGCTTTGTACAAAAAAAATTCATGAAGCTAACTTTGACCTCTGTTTGATATTGATATAGTTTCTGAATAATCACAATTACTATAGAGAGGTGATTCTGCGATTTAAGAAACAAACAAAGCCCAACATCAATCAAATATGGAAAAGTCAAGCTGATTTTGGTGGAAGAGACGCAGACTTGGGCACAACGCTCTTAAGACTGTTCACCTGCTTTTCTGAAGTTAAAATTCCCTATTGCATTTTAATAAAATCCAGTTATTAGGGTGCCTTTTAATAAAAACCTAAGAGTGAAAAGGAGACAGCTTTAGGGCATTTTATTGATGCATAAATATATTTCAATGATCTACTTCGAATACATATTTTGATGCGGCACTATGTCAGAATGACTTGAAAATATTGTATTAAATACAGAAATATTAGAGAACCTGGATGACTTGGACTACTTAAGGCAGTGAGATGGCTTGCGTTGCAGTGTAAAAGAACAGGATGGTTTCCATGGTGCTACAGAGCTGCTGCTGCTGCTGCTGCTGCTGCTGCTGCTGCTGCTGCTGCTGGGTGTCTTTTAAACTTTAGCATAATCAACTGAACTGTCATGTTATTATTTTATGAGATGCTGTTTGGGTCCATTGCTCCAGATTAAAACAACAACAGCAACAACCATGACCCTACCAACAATAGCTGGAAAACGTAGAAAATTCTTACAGGAACCAATCGCAAGTACCCACACGTTTGATATATTCTAAATTAACAGCGGAAGTCCTGAGCGCTGGAAGAGGTCTGGGAACGTGCTCTAGTCACCAAACGCAAACATTTACCTTTGAAGCAACAGGATGAGCCAGACTGGTCAGGATTAGCATCCATGCTCGACTGGATAAAGGGGCATATTCTGTGAAAACCTTCAGGCAAAAATCGTCCTGATTATTCAAAAATAAATATTTCAACATTTCATTGAGTTATCTGATGAATAAGAAAAACATCGAAGGTTCCCTGCAGCTCAGAAAGAATTCCAGTAGCGGGAACAAGGCAGAGAAGGAACGAAGTAGCTGAAGGACACCTGCTGAGTAGTTCCTCACTGGTGAATATCTGAAAACGTACTTTTCCGTGCCCTTAGTTACAAATGAAAAATAAATATCATCTTTCCTTGTCTTTTAAAAAAAAATTAACGTCAGACTATGGTGATGCTTGCTGAAAATAATATTTTTTTCCAGGCGATTTATGCGAGGAAAGGCCAATTTTGAAACTTATGACTTATGAGAGAAGTCGAGGTATAAGCCGGGAACAAATCGGTTCGTAGCCGAGTCCACAACCCTGAGAGGCGCCCCTACTTCTGAGCTCATTGAGGGTAACTTCATTCACGGGCAGGTCGGCGGCCACTTGCGGGACCCCTTACGGAGTGGGTGCTTTCACTGCAGAGCCCCCAGCAGGGCTGTCCTGTCGCCTGTGCGTCTCGGGGTGCCAGGTCCCCGCGGCGCCCTGCAGCGCAGCCTTGTCCCCGCGCGCCCAGCCACTCAGAGCCCCGCGCCTGCTTGCACCCCCGGGGGCGCGGACTCCCCGGGCCGGGTGGGGGTCCCGGCAGGAGACGCTTCCGGGGGTGGGGGCCGCGGACTCTCACCCTTGGCTTGGCGCAGGGGCGACAGTGCAGGCGGCGTGAGGGAGGTGTGGGGAACGTGTACCCGGCGACCCCGAAGCGTCTGGAGAGAGCACAGGGTGAAAAGGTCCCCTCTCCTGCCAGTGTCCCCCTCCCCCTCCAGTTTTGACCGCCATCCCATCTTCTCTTTGGGGTTCGCCTCGCCCTCTGCGGAGGGAGTGGGTCAGGCCGGGGCGGCGCGGGTGGCAGCCCGGCAGCGGGAGCGCGAGGACCCGCGGACCCGGCGCCGCGACGCGGGGGCACCGGCTTTCGTCTTCCGCTTCTTGGGGTTGAGCACCCGAGGGCGCCTTTCCGCCCTTCTTGGACTCGGGGACTCCGTCTCACCCCGCCCTTGTCTCAGCCTCATTCTGGAAGCTTCTTGCTTCGGTTCCTGGACGGTTCTTCCCTGGGGGCGCCGTGAGCCCTGGGGTGCCGCCCATCCCTCCCCCCACCAGGCCAAGGGTGCTCTGCGAGTCTTTGGGGACCCCGGGCCCCGACTGCCCCCTGCGGCCGCGGCGGCCCCCGCGGAGGGGCTGGAACAAGCGCGCGTTTGTGGCGGGGTTATTATTTCAGGTGCGCTAATGGGATTAGAGGCCGCGGGAGAACCGTGTGGGGCTGGATGCGGGTCCTCCTCCCGGGTGGAAGGGGAGGCGCCGCGGGGCCCGCGGCCTCGCCTCGCACCGCCCGCTTCGTGCGCCCCGCGCCGGCGCTCGCCCCTCGGAGGGAGAGGAGGGGAGGGGCGGGGGAGTGATGCGGCGGGAGGCTGGGAGACGGGAGACAGGGAGGAAGGGAGAGGCAGAGTGACAGTGACAGAAACGGAGAGAGGGAGACGGGGATAAAGAGCGGCGGAAACCGAGACAGAGATGGAATCTGCTCAGTCCGGTCCGCCGCCAGGACGCAGTAAAACAGCCTCCCCGCACCCGGCCTCGCCGGGGAAGGAGAAACGCGCCCTTTATTGCCTTGTGCTGCTTTCTTCTTCCGAGGGAGCCTTATCATAGACTTTTGCATAATTGCATATTGACTTTCCTTAACAGTTCTGAAGAGCTATTTGTACTTCCACTTGTTCAGTCGCAAACAATTCCCTTGGGAATAAGAAAAAGAAAAAGAAAAAAAAAGTGTGTGTGTTGGGGTGGGAAGTAAGGCCAGAGGCAAACACTACCACTCTCTTTGGAAATGTCCCTTAGACCATCCCAGAAATGACCATATTGTGAGTCACCATGACAAGTGTGGTGAGGTGATGGCTCTGCCTTGGGCCCACTTTTCACAGCCCCTTCCCCACCATGGAGAACCAGAGAATAGTAGGACCGATAAGTCAAGGCATTTAGTTCCATTTGCCCATTTCACAGATGAGCAAGCTGAGACCCAGAGAGGTTAAGGGACTTATTCAATTTCTTCTCTCTTTTCTGCATGTCTCCAAGATCTCTTTTTAAATATTCCCCCAATTCTTTGAAAAAACAAAAAAACCCAAAAATATATCACAACTACAGAAGAAGCCTTTCCTACTCCATGGCTCCTGTCGGAAGCAGCTGTGTGTGTAGTTGATGGCTGTGTGTGAGGATGTGAGACTGAGTGGTGGCCCCCTCCTCCCCTGATCCAACACTGTCTCCATCACTGAGCCCCTAAAGGGGGAGAGCAGCAGGAGGGAGCTGGCTAACCTGTAGAAGACCCCTCCACCCAGCAGGGAGAAAGGAGCAAGGAGAGCTTGTATTTGCTGGTGATGGGGCTGGGGTCTCCTAGGCTTTGCTTTTCTCCAACCAAACCCCACCTCTTCAAACAAACAAACAACTCAGGCCTTTTGCATTGACTTCCTGTGACTGAGTGACCCTAAGCAGAAAACTGCCCCAGGTCACCCAGGGCAGGAGTAAGGACATTCAAGGCCTTATTTACCCCAGGATTAAAAATAACATCCCCTCTAACTCGGTCCCTCCTCAGCTGCTTGCCTTTTAAGGATGTGAGAAGGAGCTTCTTAGAATCTAAACAGACATAATAACCCATTGAGATGTTTAGGATTCAAGTTTACAAAAACAGCATTTTATCCCTGCTTCCCTGAACCCCACTTCAACCAAGACCCAGGCTACAAAACACTTTACAAAGACATCCTGTATCTTTTATGGGCAAAATAAATTTTTAAGTAGCCACTTACTAGTTCTGAAATATTTTTAGCTTCAAATTTTGCTCCTAAAGCAAATCAGTTATTTATTGCCCTCTTCTGCCCATTCCCTGATTATTTTTAGCCTTTCATTCTAAATTTTTTGTTACCTTGAATTTTGTTTTGATTTGGGTGTTTGGTACAGAAAACCTGCTTGCAGGTTTGTTATCCGCAGTCATCCACGTTTATTTTATTTTGTGAAAACTCTGTGAAGTTTACTTGTGTGTTTTTATTGAGGAAACACTAGTTTGTAACATTGTATAAATTTCGGGTGTACATCTTTGTTATTTTGACATCTGTATAGACTGCATTGTGTTCACCACCAAAAGACTAGTTTCCATCCATCACCGTACACATGTGCCCCTTTACACCTTTGCTGTGTTTTTTTACTTATTGAATATTGAATAGCCTAACACTCTTGGAGGTTTAAACTTAGTAATGTGCTATGTTCTAGCCTAGCTTTTGTGATAAGCCTATTTATTGCATTTTCTTAGAAACTTGTTGATTCACACATCTTTTGGTTAAAGCTCTTTTGAGGAACCCAGACCTTTGTGATATACTGCACTGTAAGCTATTTTATTTGCAACTATTTGATGACTGTAGGCTGAAACTGAAGAATGATTTTGGAAATTGGTTCTATTAGAAAAAGCTCTTTGTACATACAAACGTTCCCAGCCAAGCTTCCGAGTAGTGGCAGTGAGGGAGAGGGGCAGGGCTGAGAGTTAGGGCACTTGGGTTCAAATTTTAACTTGGTCACTAACGCATCGATTGCATTCGAAGAAGTTAATCACCTGCAGAATGAATTGGTTATATTATTGGGTTCTCTAAGTGTATGTTTCATTCTTGTATTTAATGATTCTGTACTTTGAAATTAGACACACAGAAAATATGTAGCTTCATAATGAACAACAAAGTTTAATGTTAGGACATTGCAATAATACCTATTTCACAGCAAATTTTAAAGAGGCTGATATTTTGGAGTTGGACTGGAGAAGGTTCTTCTAAAGCAATGTTTCCCTGACTTGACTTCAGCCATTTAGTTACAACCAGAGGGCTTTTACCCTGTTTTAATGCTCTCTGAATTAGTTTTTTTTTTTTTTAAATAGTCTCACCTGAAATAAAAGACATAAATATATTTTAAAATGAAATTTTATATCATAGGATTTCTTTTGTATTTTTTTGTAATGCAAAGTACTATAAATACGATAATAAATTTAAAACAATTTCCTTGGATATGTGCTCCTAAATCATATTTACCCCACTTAGAGAAGCAATGACCTAAGGATGTCTTAAATCTGTTCAATATGCCGCGTTCTGAACAGGTGCTATTTTATATATCAGCATGACCAAGGACTGTGCAACAAGTATCCCACAGTGAACACAGAAAGAAGAGGCATTCAGAAGAGAAAGAAGTGAACACTAATGATTAGGAAAAAATGAACCCTAATTTTAGGAAGAAATCGACACTAATGTTTTACCATTCAACTTTGGTATTTAAAGCGAGATCGTATCTCGTAAACCTGTAACTTGTTGATGTTGGTGAACCATATGAAGCCTCCATTTTACAAGACAGCATTTGAAATATAATCACTACAATTTTAGACATTTGTAAGACCCAAATTTATGATAATAATAAGCAATTTTTGGAAAGTATACCAGAGTCTATAAAAATGACAATTATTTCTCATAAAACATTCAAAACACTGAAATCTGAAACTCCTGTGCGTTATATTCCAGTGAAAGAAAACATAAATGCTTCTACTTTTGACTTTTTTTTTTCAATTTATTCATTCTCAACTCTCCCCTCCTTTAAGATTCTCCTGACAGGGAAATCAAGCGTCAGAAGAATTCCTTAATACCTTCAGGCACTGTAACCTCCAGGTATTACTCTCTAAGTTTGAAAATGACAACTTAGGTCTTTGTTGAAAGATACACCTGAAAGAACTAAGTAAACAGAAAGATGTCAAAAGCATAGGATTATTTTTTGTTACCATTAGATTTTGTCTGGATATCCTTCATTGTGGTTTAGAGGTTAAAACACTTCATCCTTTCTGCACTGGCCAGGCAGCTTTTGGAGGCACTTTCTCCAGCTCCCTGATTTCACATTTGTCTTTTCTTAGTACCATTGCACACTGAATTTGTAGGGCAAGAGGTAATTGATACACAGATTTTATTTCTTTATTCCTAATAGTGGTTATATACCTCAGCAAACCAAACCCCATTAGCTGGAAGCTTTTGTTCTGCTTTGTTTTTTCCTAAACATGGAATGAAGTTAAAATAATAATTTACTGAAACAAGATAAACACCTGACCATCTTAGAAACCAAGGAAAATTAAAACCAAAAAGCATTGCTTAACACAGCCAGAATGCTTAAGAACTTAAAAACCACGAAGTTGAAAATGGATAGTTATGGCTCTTTTAATAACTGTCACTTTGCCGTGATTCTAAATCGGTGTCCCAGCACGATGAGGAGTGTGGTTGAGCTTCAAATGCTCTGGAAACCACTGCTTTGAAGGTCAGACTCAGCCATGTTTAAGTTCACAGCTCACGGTGCTCCCAGCAATCCTTGGCTCCGTGGAACCAACCACGCCCCTGACCTGATAAGAACAAAATGCTCACAGCCAATTAGTTCCCTGACTTGTGATTCTGTACTTGGCACTTGCCATTTTTTTTCTTTGAGCATTTAATTCTCTTTAGTTTTGTACATTTCCATTTCGATAGTAGTTGGCCAGCACCCTTTTTTATCCTAAGCCAGTTTAGACCGCAAAGTATCACATATTTTCGGATACTCTTACCCCTTAAATGTTTAGGGCTTATTTGTTTGAGGTGCTCAATCAATGAGCCTTCCTCAGCGCTTTTAGCTTTTTCCTCCAGGAGGGAATAGTTTAAATTTGCTTCAAAATTCTATTCTTTTTGTTTGCTTATTCCTCTCCTATGAGTCTGTAATTTTGTTGTGCTGACACAGTTGGTTAACTCCATACTGGGGAGCTGATTAAAAACACTTTCTAAAAATGTCTATTCCTATTGCTGCTATTAATCAGCCTTTTTTTTTTGGCCTATTGCTTTCTTTTGGTTTATCAAAATCTTTCCACCCCAGTAATTCTAAATGGGCATAGTTAGAAAGCTACATACCCAGTTCTTTGTAAGATGGGCAAGTTCTCACTGTATTGTCTCTAATGTACCTGCTCTGTTGGAATGATTCCGGAGAACAGTAAGTGGTCTTAGAGATCCTCTCAACCCGTGTATGTGCCAGAACAAATGTGAGCAAGAATCAGGTTTGTTCCCACCCCTGTGCTTAGGCGACCACTCAGTTCACAGCAGATTTCCCCCTTGAGGAACACTTTCTTGAAAAATCTGAATGGTTGTCATAGATATGCTGAGGGAAGCTGTTCAGGGTCATTTATACACTTTCTACACTCCAGTTAACCCAGATACAAAGGCCATTCCCACCATCCTACCCCTGTTCTCCTGGAAACTTTTAAGAAGACATGAGGTCCAAAACCAGTTTCAGAGTTTACCTGCTTTTCTCATTGTCACTGACATTTTTTGGATAGTGATAAAAAGGCAAGTATGTTGCAAATTGCATAAATCAGTCTTTTCTCTCTGTTCTGCTGTCAGGTTGCTCTTCTCTAATGTCACCATATGTCACTGCTTGTCCCAGCCAATCTCAGGTTGACTGAAAGTGTTTGACTAACTTTTGGGTTCTGTTGCCTGTAACTGGTAAGACTGCCAGCTTTTTGGTTTTACACTGTTCCATTTAGAACGTGTTATTCAGGTGAAGTTAATTATCTGTCCTAAACAAGTCTTTGATATTCAGGGATAAAATTGAGAATTTAATTTTATCCCTAATTTAATAAAACATTTCACAGTTTGCAGAGCATGCCCCACCGCTTGCCCTAATATCTGAGTTTACTCCCCCAAATCCTGTGAGAACATATTGTCATCTCCATTTCACAGATCAAGTTTAAAGTCACACAACTATTTAGGATCAAAGGCCATGTACCAAGTTATGGTCTCAATCTGGAAAAATATCTCTGTACTGCATCGTTTTATTATGCTAAATATTTGGGAAGGGGGGCATGTGAAAAAATGAGAACACATTTCTTTTTGCTTGAATTTTTTAGTTCTTTTCTCTTACTTTCCTATCATCTACTACAAGATTAGAAATATTTAAACTCCTGAAATACATCCCCAGAAAGTTTCACTATTTCCATTGTCCAGACATTTTGAACTGATTAATCATGTTCATTGTGAAATATTTGCTTCTCTATATTTCAAAGTTATATTTTGTGGTGCAAATAATATCCATTTTTGAAAGATCACACTCAAAATTATATATAGAACAGGGTTATTTATACAGATTTGTTATAATTCTTTCATTCTACAGGTGCAATATTTGTTTTGTTTTTATAGGTGATATATTTTTTACATAAACTATAATATGGACATAAATCAATTTATGACATATTATAGCATGGTTTTCAAGGAGATAGCAATTTAAACTTCCCATTTAAAGAGCGAGAAGAAAACTGCTTTCAGGAAATCTTAGTTAACTGGCAGGAGTCCTTTTGAGAACACAGTTACCATGGGATTGAGAAGTATTTGCTAATTATAACAGTGCACTAATTATCTGCTTTTACATCTCATCTTTCTGTCTTTCTGTCTAAATTCACTTCTAATTATATGGTACCCTTTTTGCATATGACATATCTAAAAGTATTGCTTTTATCAGATATGAATTCTTTTACTTGGAAATATTAAAGAACATAGTTTCATTTCCAAAATATTTTCTCCTACAATATAGTGAAATCTTTTGATTGTGGGTTGAATAATCTGTCATGTTGGGTGGAGGGAGGGGCCATGATTTAAATATTAGACATTTTGTATCTTCCGAAAGAGAATAGCAAGAATGATCAGCCTTGTCATGGTTTCTATTTTTTAAATGCAGTTAAGCAGATGTAGCCACATTACCCACCCTTCATCATTGCCATCACTGTACTCATATTTTTATTACTTTTCAGAATTTCAAAAATTGCCATTGATGGAAAGAAATTTTAAACATAGTGTAATAAAGGAAATGTCACTGGATCATCAGAACTGATTTTTGTGTGATTAATTTGTCATCTGAATTGTACAGGTAGGCTTAAAACAAAAGCAACAACAACAACGACAACAAATGTGATTTCAATTTCTATATTTTGATTCCCTGGGCTTGTTGAGCAAATAGAAACAGGAATTCACTTTCTGTGTAAAGAGAATGAGTCTCACTCATCACCCCAAAGCAGGAACTTTCCCCCGGGGGGGTACATCTCGAATTAGGGGTCTACATCTTTAGGAAGCCTCAGGCTTTACTCCCAAACACAGGTTCATGTGACAGCTGTTCATCTGACTCATTCATCAGTGTGCACTTTCTCTAGCTCCACTCCTGATCACACTTTATTGATTAGGAACTTTAATGTACACATATTCATTTTAATGTTTATTTGTTTTTAAATAAAGCTTAGAGAATAATTTATAAGCTTTTAAAGAAACATCTGATAGAGTCCTTGAAGCTTCTGCAAATACAAACAAAATCTGCTTTGCAGTATTTAAGACACATATAGATATGTGGATTGAGCAGTTTTAGATCTCGGCTCCAGGAGGAGGTAGAGAGAGGTTGGGGGCTGGATGGAGCACGAGAGGGAATATTTACTTAGGGCTTCCTCTATGCCAGACACAGGGATAGATGCTTTTATACACATTATTTCATTTTGGTAGCATCCAAGTCTATTAAGTGTTGTTATAATAATCAAATTAGAACTTTAGAGTTTGATATATCTTTTATGTTGAATTGCACTGAGCTGAAAACTTGTATCTTCTGCCATCAGTTTCATTTTTATGCCCGGCCGTAGAATCATTGACATCCATTCAACTCAAGATGCTCAAATGCCCAGCAAAATAAGGATGCAGTCAAGGCCTGAAGAGCCATGTGGGGGTATTCTCTGCAACTAGATACGTTTCAACAATGGTAAAGCCTTTTCATTATTTGGATGGAGATCCCTTTCCATCTCTCCCATCCTCTTGGGCCTGAGGCTCCTCATCTGGATATCAAGAGGACTTAACTCTATTTTTGATATTTCTCTCAGCCCTAGTGATTTGTGAATTTCATATTTGATTCTGCTGATGCCAAATGTTTACAGCTGAAAAGAGGAAGGCAAACTAATTATAAACAGAACTTTCCCAGCTAAAATCTCAGGGGGTCAAGAGAAATGATTTAGGCAGTTTCCGACTCTGACAATCAGAAATGCATTCCTTTGTGGCAATTATAAGGTACACCGAGAAAGAAAAAAACTTTCTTTTTTCCGTTTTACCATTTTAGTTATAATATGTTATGGAAGTGAAAAGCTTCTCAAGGGATGGAACAATAGTCTTAATATCAAGTCACTGTAGATTGGGGTTATTTCTTGACCATTTGCTGTGTGCTTTGGAATAGGAAACCATCCCTCTCTGGGCTCAGTAAAATAATGTTAATACCATCTCCTTCAAAATGGTGTTCTGATGTTTAATCAGTGTTCATAAATCTCTTCAAGATCCTCACATAATAATTGTGACATAAAGCACAAAGTATTATTCTTGGAATGGGGTAATTTTATCCAATTAAATCTCCTCTGAGCCATCACCTGGGTAGGAAACATTGTTATTACTTTGCAAATTACTTTGTACTTAGGTTTCCTCATGTTCCCTAACCATGAGCAAAAGTCCCATCAGAAGGTTTAGAGTATTTAATATTTGCAACATTGACTTTAATGGGACATTACAGTGAAGAACAATATGCTCTAGTGCTGTACTAGGGACAGGGTGGAATGACCTAACTCTCTCTGAGGATGCATCTCATACAATGCCATTAACCACTCTTGGAGCAACTGTATAGTTAATGGACACAGCACGTCATTAGTTTGAATGGAATCGTAGGAGACTTTGAGTTTAAAGCTAGGAGTCAAGTTGGGCTAAGAGATTTGTCCAGTTTCTAGAGACTGGAGTTTCATGATTGGTTGACGGTGTTTGCTTTTTTAAATGCAGCCAGCCCTTCAAAAATAATTGCCAGACATGGAACTCATACTGAATAGATCCTAGCAAGCACTAGAAATTACCTGTCATCTTGTAAATGGATCAGTCTAGACATTGCTTTTCATTAATTAATTAATGCATTTACCCAATAAATTATTTATTGATTACCCATGTGCCAGGATCTGGATTAAGGAAGGCCTAGAGAGAGGTAGGAGGGTGGAGATCCTGTGGAAGTGTGTGATCACTTGTAGTTGCCTTCATGGCTGGTTCATGCATCATTTTAGCTGCTGGTTTCATTTTGGAAGTTGTTCTCTATTATCACACTGAATGAAAATGATGCCCCAGCCCACCTCAATCCACAGCTGAGGTCAATTCATCAGGCGTTCCATGAACTTTTATTGCATTCAAGGATAAAAGAGGCATTTATGATAATTAACATAGAAAATAAGAAAAAAAAAGGGCTCATATCTTAGGTCACAAATTTTTGAAGTTTGCATGGTAAGTGAAATGAGAGAATCATCATTTTTACTGTATGCAACTGCTTAGATATTAAAGTAATAATTGTCTCCTTTTCTTCTTTCCCCCAACTCCTTCTGCTCATGTCAAAATTGTAGTGACTATTAAAGATTGGATAAGCACACCAGCAAGTTGAATATGAAATTATCAAAATGGTACTGAAAGAGAAAGAAATAGTAAAGAAAAAGGAAAAAATCGATTATCCCACCATCCAAACATAGCTAATAGCAATTTCTTTCTTCAGATGTATGTTTTTATGGAGTTATGTGCTTTTGCTTTTCATTGTATTTTATCTTTTTTCAAACTACTACATAAATTTTGATATCTGTTTTTAATGTCTGCTAATATTACAAAGCCTAGGTATACCATAGCATAGTTAAGTATCCTATATTTTTGGGTATTTAGATTGTCTCTAGTTTTTCATATTTTTTTCGCTATTGTGAATTAAGCTCCAGGGCATACTCTGTGTATGTGTGTGTGTGTGTGTGTTTGTGTGTGTGTGTGTGTGTGTGTGTGTGTGTGTGTAGACTTCCATATACTTTTTAGACAGAGATCTGGACGTTAAAATTCTAGATCTTTAAAAGATATTAAAATTTTTATGGCTTTAAAGATTTTTTGCTGAATTACTTGTCAGCATTGCATATTCCCCCTACTAAATATTCCCCCTACTAAAATTTATAGGTAAAAATGAACCTTTATTTTTTCTTTTCTTATTGATGTTTTAATAGTTTTTAACATTGTGAAATTTTGGGTTGTACACTTTTGTTTATCCATCACCATATATATGTCTCCCTTCAGCCCTTGTGCCCACCCCCCACCCCCATCGCCCCTGGTAACCACAATACAGTTTTCTCTGTCCATCTGTTGGTTTATATTCCACATATGAGTGAGATCACACAGTGTTTGTCTTTCTCCTGGCTTACTTCGCTTAACATAATACCCTCCAGGCCCATCCATATTGTTGGAAATGGGATGATTTGGTCTTTTTTTATGGCTGAGTAGTATTCTATTGTATATATATACCACATTTTCTTGATCCAATCGTCAGTCGAGGGACACTTAGGTTGCTTCCTCTTCTTGGCTATGGTGAATAATGCTGCAATGAACATAGGGCTGCATAAGCCTCTTTGGATTGTTGATTTCATGTTCATTCAATCGATGGATTCTCAGTAGTGGGATGGCTGGATCATAGGGCATCTCTATTTTTAATTCTTTGAGGAATCTCCATACCGTTTTCAATAGAGGCTGCACCAGTTTGCATTCCCACCAGCTGTGTATGAGGGTTCCTGTTTCTCCACATCCTCTCCAACATTTCTTGTTTTTTGTCTTGGTGATTATAGCCATTCTAACGGGCGTGAGGTGATATCTTAGTGTTGTTTTGATTTGCATTTCCCTGATGATTAATGATATTGAACATCTTTTCATGTGCCTATTGGCCATCTGTATATCTTCTTTGGAGAAGTGTCTGTTCATTTCCTCTGCCCATTTTTTGATCGGGTTGTTTGCTTTTTTTTGTTGTTCAGTTGTGTGAGTTCTTTATATATTACGGAGAGCAACCCCTTATCAGATGTATGTTTTGCAAATATTCTCTCCCAGCTGGTGGGTTGTCTTGAACTCTTATTTTTAAAATTGCATTTTTTATTACATGCAAGGTTTTTTTTTTTTTTTTGTGAGGAAGATTAGCCCTGAGCTAACATCTGCAGCCAATCTTCCTCTATTTTATATGTGGGACGCCACCACACTATGGCTTGATGAGTGGCATGTAGGTCTGCGCCCAGGATCCGGGCCTGTGAACCCCAGGCAACTGAAGCCAAGTGTGTGAACTTAACCTCTACACCACTGGTTGGCCCCTACATGCAAGTTTTTAATATGTCACTGTTTAGTAGTTCTTTTCCTTCCCTTTTGAATTGTTTGTTTACCTTCTTTGTGAATTTTTCTATTAGGGATATTGTAGTTTTGAAAATTCAGAATCTTCTTTCTTACATGAAGAAATATATGAAGCCAACAAATATGATGTTTTTGAAGAAATATCAGTGAAGTTAAAAATGCTCATAAAAATAAAAAGACAAAACTGAAAACAGATATATCATAATTATGTGTATGTTTGAGTGTACCAAAAGGGAAAAATAAATGGAAATATATTAATTGTAGGTATAATATTTACTTTCTTTTTTCTACTTTTCTGTATTTTCAAGGTTTCTAAAATGAATGTGCACTATTTTTTTTAATCAGAAAAATATATCTTTCTTTTCTCAACTCAATTTCTTTTTTACTTGGACATTTTCAAAACCTAGAGTTTCACTGAAACTGGTAGGAATATGCAAGTTTGGAGGCTATGGGCAAGTGAAAAAGTACTTTCTGGAGGATTCCTTCCTTTGTGAAACCAAAAATTACTAAAAAGATGATTAGGAAGAGGAAAACATATCTGTTCCTCTGAGTGGGTGAGGGATTTTCAAAGTGCGTTTTCTCGTGGCTGAACCATATTGACAAAACACTTCTAGGTGCCACGGGTGTAATTTTCCAGGCTGTCCTGAACAGTGACGTTTCTGTGGTGTCTTCTGCCTGAACTTTCACAGCGATGAGTTATGGGTGAGAAGGGCACACGTACATATACCAAGATGTCCACTTTTTAAAAGCTTTCCCTTAATTTAAAACATCCTTTTTGCACACAGGGAACCTTAGAATTTCCATATTTGGTAAATTTACATAAAGAAATCTATTGTTTGTAAAGGAATAATGAGTAGAAACGCTTTCAGATTTCTGTCTTGGTCAGTTAGAATAACAGCTGCAGCCTGATTGTCTGACCCTTCCAATCTCGCCAGGAGCAAGCCTCACCTGAAGCTGCTGTACACTGATTGCAGCTAAATGTCGGAGAGGAAAAAAAGCAACCTTTTGGATGCTGACCTTTAAAAAGTCTCAGTTAAGACTGATTTCCAAGACTATTGCAGGGGCGTATATTTTAGAAATTCCTCTAAATCTCCAGGGTAGACAAGAAATGGTGAGAAGAATTTCACAGAAATAATAAATTCATTATTTCTCAGTAGCATAGGCATTTGGTCCTCCATATTTGAGTAGCTAGTTCTCCATGAGAGTATGTTTTTTTAAATCAGGATTTTGTCTTCATCTGCGGGATGAGATTCTCCAATTAAGCAAAAGGAAAGGGCACTTTCTGTACTTTGGATATGCAAATCCTACAAACCTGAGTAAAGCAGGGCATGCTGGGGTTTAGGGGACTGAAGAATAACACTCCTGCTCACTTCCAAACCCCTGTATTAGGGACCAATTGAAAGATTCACATAGGAGCATGATAGATGGAGAAATATCAGCTTTGGGGAAAAAAAGCTGATTGGAAAACAAGGCTTAGATCTAGGCTGGCTGATACCCATCTCGCCTGTTTAATTAAACAAATCTATCGAGCCAAGGTTTCCAGGCTAGAGCTGAACAATATATGTGAGTCCTGAGCACAGGCTGCCTGAAATAGAAACAGAACTCAGTGTTTAGCAGAGGCTGAGCCTTCAAGCTCCATTCTTCTTCTCCTCCTGCCCTCCCGTCCCCGCCCCCCAGTCTTACTGATCAGGAAAACTGATCTTCTTCTTTCAAAGAAATCTGAAAGAGGAGGCAGAGAGAAAGACTTTTGAAGACCTTCTCCCATACTTTGATTTAATGGGCATGGAAGCTCCTCCTTCTATGGAAACAAGTGGAGATAAGTATTCCCTTCTCATAAATAAATGTGGCAAAGGCATGGTTGGAAAGTAAAGATGATGTGGGTCTGAGGTATGAGTGGTAGCCCTCTTGGAGTGTGCTGAAATTGACATCCTTAGGACTTCTGGGGGAAGTTGGCAGGGTATTTGCAACAGGATAATTCTTTTCTGCTCCTAAAACTTGAAAACAACAGCAAAGAAATCTCTGTAACACTCCTCAAATAATGATTGCTAAAGTGTGTAAAGACAGAAGATATTGGGAATCTTGAGAAAAATATCCTATCTCCTCTTCCAGATCCAGTACTGTAGGGAACACGAATGAAGCTGTTTCTAAAAACCCACCCTTGCACTCTTAATTTGCAGGGAAGTGGACAGGGAGGATGTGTGGTCGGCCAAGGGGAGAAAATATGAAGAGGCCTTTCTAGAGCGTAAGTTCCATGGAGAGTGAGCAACTCATCTAAAATGGGAAGAACCACCAGGACTGACAATGGTGCTTCTCTCTGTTTGGGAAGAAGATGAGAAATAACCTAGAGTAGGATCACTCAGATGTAGTGGGTTCCAGCCACAAGTTGAGATTTTATAGAAAGAAAACACAAAAGAAATAAGACAAAGACATCTCAGGGTATTAATGGCCCAAGAATAGAACAGAATCAAAGCCCTGTCAGGTTTCTTCTCATCTCCACTGTGGGTTAATATTGTCAGTGCTGATGCCCTGATGTTTTGCCTGTTTAAACATCCTTCCTCCAATATACCCCCATGCTCCAGTCTCCAGGGATGGGAGTGGAACGGTAGCAGCTGTTTCTTTCTGAAGAAATCGAGTCTGCTCTCCCCTGAATTGGAGGAAAAAACTGAAATTCATGACTATGCCCCAAAGGAAGAGGATAAACTCCTAACTAGGAGAGTGAATCCAAGTGGGGAGATTTAAAACATTATAAAGAAAAAGAAGACAGAACCAATCCACTAATTATAGTTGTTGATTCAGCCTCCGGCCAGCTGGCTACCACCCTTAGATGATAGAAGTTCAGAATCTAGAACAGAAACCTTTAACATATAGACTTCAAACCAAAGGGAATCTACAAACAGAACTGAAATGAGGAGGCATAGGGAGTCACTGAGAAGCCACGTACACAGTATCCAGACCAAGAGAAAGTCTGTATAGGTCTATACTCATCAACTGACAGTAATCTGGAAAGAAATAAGCTAGCATCTATTAAAAATACCGTAAAAAAGAAAGGAAGAAAGAAAGAGGCATGGTAAGTTAATAATATAAAAATCCAGTCTGCAGAAAGATATGCCACAAGAAGACAAATATTTTTGTTTGCAAATGCTATACACTGTCAAAGAAACTAAAGGGAATATTAAATCTTTGAAACAAGTTATCAAAGTGTATAAATAATCTTATGAGTTAAAAAAGGAAATTGAAGAATAAATAAAATAAATGGAGACCAATATGAAAAAACTTTGAAATTTTACTGGAAAGAAATAAAAGAAGACTTAAATAAATGGGAAGGCATATCTGTTTCATGGATGGGAAGACTCAAGATATTCATTGTCACTAAATTATTCTATAAACTCAATGAAATGTCCATAAGAATACCAGCATGGTTTGGAGGAACAAGTAAGTGTCAATACTCAGAATGAATTGTAAAAGAAAATAAAAATGGGATTGGTCTTGCCAGAAATTGCAACTAATTACAAAAATATAATATTTAGAACAGTATGGTACTGATTCAGATATAGGTAGATGTGAAATAGAATAGAACTGAAGAATAAGGTAAACTCAAGCAATCACTTGGGTGTGAGAAATGTGGCAGACCTGATCCCTGGGGAATATGTAAACCGGTTAAGTTTGATGCAGGGTCAATGTCTGTTTGGTCACCATTGTATCCTTAGCACATAGTAAGTACGCGTTGAATATTTGTTAAATAAATGGATCAATGACATTTGGATCAAGTCAAATATTCTGCACTGAACAAAGCATCATACCCAAATGAAAAGACAACAAATTAAGGGGTGGTGGTTTACAACACAGACAAAGGCTAATTTCCTTAACATAAAATTTATCTTGCAAATTAGAGAGAAAATAACATATAGGCTAATAGAAAAGTGGACATAAAAAGGAATAAGCAGTTTAAGAGAAAAATTCCAAATAATAAATAATCACAATAGAAATGCTCAGTTTCACTCATAATTAAAAAAACACAAATTAAAACAACAATGAATCATCTCATATAATAGTTTGACAAGGATGCCAAATATTCGTAAGACCCAATTGTTGGTAAGAGGCGGAGGAAACAGGAATATATTTTCATATATTCTTAGTAAGAGTCTGAATTGGGGGAACATTTTGAGGCCAATTTAGCAATATGTATCAAAATTCTAAGTGCTCATTCTTGAACTCAGCTTTTTAAGGAGGTTATTCGACAGATATACCTGCACAAGTAAGCAAAGATATATGTAAAGGAATTTTCATTTTAGCCCTGTTTATAAGAGAGAAAATCTGTAAAATATAAAGTCTATTAATAGAGGATTCTTTAAATAAATTACAGTATATCCATAAAATAGGATGTTATTAACTATGAAACGAATTAAGCAAACGTATGCAGTAAAAGAAGAGCATTATATATTCTCAAGTGGAAAAAGCAAGCTGCACAAATATCATGATTTCATTTAAGCAAAACTATACATGTGTGTTTGTAGAAAATGACTAGAAGGTTCCACATAGTTCTGTACTTTCTCCTTTAATAAAACATTAAAAATGTATTACTTTTATAAGAAAATATTTAAAATGGACTGGCATTCATATATATAAAGTATTATATCTCTAAAACTATAAATAATACTCATGTTTTTCCTATTTAATTTTTAGTAAATGTAGCATTTCCTCCAATTTTACTTTCTAATTTTATTGTTGGACTACAGTTGGCATTGTGTTATTAGTTCATTTCGACCTATTTCTCCCTTGGTATCTTCTGGTTTATTGCATATTACTTGTTTATATAGAATATAATAAACTACTTCCTTCACATTATTTTCTGATTTTAAGGACCATTTTCCAAAAAGCATCATTCTCTATTAAGTAGAAAAAAAGGGAATTAATCACACCACAAACTAATTATAAATATGATTAAAAGAGCTGAATATCTTCCTGTTTCAAGATTTTTTAACTTCCATATAAATGAAAAAGTTCATTAATGCATTTAACAAACACTTAAAGGCTATTGGATGCAGTTTTAAGGTTGAAATTTTCAGCACAAAAATGTCAGAAAAATAATGTAAATCTCTTACATTTTTCAAAAAAGGAATTAAAATCCCTTCATATACATATACATATATATATATTTTTCTTTTTGAGGAAGATTGGCCCTGTGCTAACATCTGTTGCCAATGTTCCTCTTTTTCTTTTTTTCTCCCCAAAGCCCCAGTACATAGTTGTGTGTCATAGTTGCACAAATAGTTGTTTAAAATACCTTTAAACTGGAAAAAAGATATTATTTTTAAGCCCATTCCCCTTTTTCAAATCTTTATCTCCTGGTAACATGAATATCATATGTTTTTCTACGAAGTTTTTGTATTCTTCTGAGGGAAATTTGAATTAATGGAATTATATTTTTCTACCATGCTGAATATTCTTTGTTTAGCAAGAAAGAAAAACTAGGAGATAAAGACAATGCAAATCACATTTAAATTCAGTTTTTAATCTTATTATTGTCATTATTTAAGTTATTTTTTTCTGTCAATGATCTCTTTATTTAACCAGAAACCTAAAACATAATTTCTACTGTTAAAGTTCTACAAGTTCCTGAAAAAATCAATCCCAACATTATTAGCTATCTGAAAATCATCTTTTGGATTTTTTTTTTTTTTTGCTCATCAGAATCTATTTCTGTGGGCTTAAAAATTTTATTCAAATAGAACAATTTTGGAGGAGTTTAGATATTTGTGGGCTGGAACAATTCTTCTGTAGTGATGGAACAGCAATGTACCAAATTCCCTCAATTGATTTGAGGTTTTTCTGGAAGTGAGTGATTCCTGTCTGCTCTCCATACCACTCGCAGCCCCCGACCCTGCCCTCCACTTCTTATCTGTGAGCTGTAGTTCAGCCTTGTTTCCATCTGACCTGGAGCAGCCAGGAGCTATTGGAATCTTTTGTTCAGAACATAGGACGTGTCCCAGGATTTAGAAGGGTAGCAAAAGGAGGCACATGAAGAGAGGAAGAGGAATCCATCTCACCATAAAGAGCAAAAAAGGACTTGGAATTTCCAAATTCCCATATGCAAACCAGATAGAAAAGAAACAGAGAAACATGAGATCACAGAATTTTAAAGCTAGAATAGCATTTCAGAGGCTATCTAGTGCAGGGTAAACCTTTATTAATGGATAAAGAAACTGAACCCCCAATAAGTTGACTTGCCCAAGGGACCACTTATTTGGATAGTAGCTAAATCAGAAGTATTGATTTTTTAAAAAGTTAGTTTTCCTCTTTTGTGAAGAATAAGAAACAGCGAGTTGGAAGGAGTGGAGTTCTTTGTTAAACAATTAGGGAGGGTGAAAAAATAGAATTATGGGGGCCGGCCCCATGGCCTAGTGGTTAAGTTCAGCACTCTCCACTTTGGCAGCCCAGTTAGGTACCTACGCGTGGATCTGCATCACTTGTTGGCTGCTATGCTGTGGTGGCGACCCACATACAAAACAGAGGAAGATTGGCAACAGATGTTAGCTCAGGGTGACTTCCTCAGGAAAAAAAAAAAAAAGAATTATGAAGCAGTTCAAGTATTTTGTCTCTTCTTATTTAAATTATGACTCTCTGAAGGCCATGATACCAATAAGATAGAAATAGAATATAACAAAACAAAAGCATAAGAGAAGGGTAAGGGTATTTGGGAAAGTCCGCTCCCCTTCTCTCTTCTCCATCAGTTTCTTTATTTTCTGTATATTTTGTGATATTTTGCAACTATCAGCGTTCCCACTGCCTTGCTTCAACAATGCAGGGGAGGCTTATATGGGGAGCAGACCCTGAATTGTATAATTAGGCAGATTTCTGCACTTTCCAATCTAATTTATGGCTTCCCAATCCATTTGAAACAATCTGGGGATGTCTTAACGTATATACATAAAAACATAAAATGCATTATTAGAGGCATAGGATGAAGCTTTGAAGTTATACAGTCTGAGTTCTAATCCCAGTTCTTCCACGCATCAACTGTACGACTTTGTTCAAGCTACTGAAACTCTGTGCCTCAGTTTCCTCATCTGTCAAATAGAATCATAATTGTAGCTACCATGTGGGCTTATTATTAAGTATGCAATAATGCAATAAATACTAACTCAGTGAGCAACTCAATAAATGTTAACTATAAGTAATTATCATTCAGTTTACTTCGATTCAAGGAGTCCACAACAAATAAAAATAATTGATTCATGTAATCTATTGTAATTATGTTAAAGATCACGCTGAGCACGTGAAATGACATCTGAGGCGAGTTAGTGGGCTCCCTGTAGCAGAAGCCATGAGAAGCCTCAGGTGAGACCCTCTGCTCAGCCTGCCTTGTCTGAATTCTAGTACATTTATTATAATTCAAAACTGACGCTTTGGGTGAGAAAATGGGTTGACTTACACAGCAGACAGTGTCCTGTGAAGTGCACTGGACTTAGCCAGGAAACATTACTTTCTATTCCAGCTAAGTGGCTGTATAACTCTGAGCAAACCTCTTGAAATTCCTTGTTTTCTCTTCATTTTCCTTTACTTGTCAATTGGCCATATCAAGTAACACCTACCCTATGTACATCACACATATGAAGACAAAAATTAGATCATATATGTGAATTTGCATTTGCAAGTATACGACAATTTATAAAATTGAAGCTAAGATTATTATTATCCTATGAGATATTTCACTGATTCTTGGTTTTGACTACCCAGTGGGAACAAAAGACCTTGAAAACAGGAGCATATGATAGAAGAGCCTTTCCTGAGGTTACCTGATGATACTCGGTCCACTGTTTGGGGAAGAAAAAAGGTGAGAGAAAGATGGCATCCTCAGATGTCTGATCCATCTATGTACACCTATTCCGAAAGTCACACTTTTTAAAAAACAGCTTTATCGAGATATAATTGGCAAGAAAAAAAAGAGCATTATTTAAAATGTACAATTTGATAATTTTTGACATATGTATAAATGAAAGAAACCATTACCACAGTCAAGATAGTGAACATATCTATCACCCTCAGAAGTTTCTCATTCCTCTTTGTAATCCTTTCCTGACCCCAGGGAACCACTGACCTTTCTGTTGCTATATATTAGTTTGCAATTTCCAAAATTATATATATATGTAATCAGACATTATGTGTTCCTTTTTTGTCTGTCTTATTTCATACAGTATAATTATTTTGAGACTCATCCATGTTGTGTGTATCTATCAGTAATTTATACCATTTATTGATGAGCAGTAATCCTATACAACATTTTGTTTATACAGTCATCTGTTGATGGATGTTTGGGTTGTTTCTAGTTTTTAGTTATTATGAATAAAGCTGTTATAAATATTTATGTAAAAGTCATTTTATGGACATATGTTTTCATTTCTCTTGAGTAAACACCAAGGAGTGGAATGGCTGAATCACATTGTGTGTGTTATTTAACTTTTTAAGAAACAGCCAAACTATTTTCCACTTTCCATTTCCATGAGAAGAGTATGAGAATTCAACCTTCTCCAGATTCTAGCCAACACTTGGTTTTGTCAATCTTTTAAATTTTTCTTATTTTACTAGGTTATAGCTAGGTATCTCTTGGTTTTAATTTGCATTTCCATAATGATTAAAGATATTGAGCATCTTTTGATGTGCTTATTGGCTACTTGTGTATCTTTACTGAAGAAACATCTATTCAAATCCTTTGTCCATTTTTAAATTGGCTTGTTTTTTATTGTTGTTTTAAGATTTCCTCATATATTCTAGATATAAATTCCTTATCAGATATATGATTCACAAATATTTTCTCCCCCTGTGGTTGTCTTTTCACTTTCTCACACAAAACTCTTTTATATATATATATATTTTAATTTTTTGTTTATTGCAGTAACATTGGTTTATAACATTGTAAAAATTTCAGGTGTACATCATTGTACTTCTATTTCTGCATAGATTACATCATATTCACCACCAAAATACTAATTACAACCCATCACCACACACATGTACCGAATTATCCCTTTCATCCTCCTCCCTCCCCCCTTCCCCTCTGGTAACCACCAATCCAATCTCTGTCCCTATGTGTTTGTTTATTGTTGTTATTATCTACTACTTAATGAAGGAAATCATACGGTATTTGACCTTCTCCTTCTGACTTATTTCACTTTGCATTATACCCTCAATATCCATCCATGTTGTCACAAATGGCTGGATTTCATCGTTTCTTATGGCTGAGTAGTATTCCATTGTGTATATATACCACATCTTCTTTATCCATTCGTCCCTTGATGGGCACTTAGGTTGCTTCCAAGTCTTGGCTATTGTGAATAATGCTGCAATGAACACAGGGGTGCATGTACCTTTACAAATTGGTGTTTTCAAGTTCTTTGCATAAATACCCAGCAGTGGAATAGCTGGATCATATGGTAGTTCTATCCTTGATTTTTTGAGGAATCTCCATACTGTTTTCCATAGTGGCTGCACTAGTTTGCACACCCACCAGCAGTGTATGAGAATTCCCTTCTCTCCACATCCTCTCCAACACATGTTGTTTCCTGTCTTGTTAATTATAGCCATTCTGATGGGCGTGAGGTGATATCTCATTGTAGTTTTGATTTGCATTTCCCTGATAGTTAGTGATTTTGAACATCTTTTCATGTGTCTGTTGGCCATCTGTATATCTTCTTTGAAGAAATGTCTGTTCAGGTCTTTTGCCCATTTTTTAATTGGGTTGATAGTTTTTTTTTGTTGGTGAGATGCATGAGTTCTTTATATATTTTGGAGATTAAGCCCTTATCAGAAGTATGGTTTGCAAATATCTTCTCCCAATTGTTAGGTTGTCTTTTCGTTTTCTTGATGGTTTCCTTTGCTGTGCAGAAGCTTTTTAGTTTGATGTAGTCCCATTTGTTTATTTTTTCTATTGTTTCTCTTGCCCGGTCAGACATGGTGTTTGAAAAGATGTTGCTAAGACCCATGTCGAAGAGTGTACTGCCTATGTTTTCTTCTAGAAGTTTCACAGTTTCAGATCTTACATTCAAGTCTTTAATTCATTTGGAGTTAATTTTTGTGTATGGTGTAAGGTAAGGGTCTACTTTCATTTTTTTGCATATGGCTATCCAGTTTTCCCAACACCATTTGTTGAAGAGACTTTCTTTTCTCCATTGTATGTTCTTGGCTCCTTTGTCAAAGATTAGCTGTTCATAGATGTGTGGGTTTATTTCTGGGCTTTCGATTCTATTCCATTGATCTGTGTGTCTGTTTTTGTGCCAGTACCACGCTATTTTGGTTACTATAGCTTTGTAGTATATTTTGAAATCAGGGAGTGTGATACCTCCAGCTTTGTTCTTTTTTCTCAGGATTCCTTTAGCTATTCGGGGTCTTTTGTTGTTCCATATAAATTTTAGGATTCTTTGTTCTATTTCTGTGAAAAATGCTGTTGGAACTTTGATAGGGATTGCATTGACTCTATAGATGGGTTTAGGAAGTATGGACATCTTAACCATGTTAATTCTTCCAATCCAAGAGCATGGAATGTCTTTCCATTTCTTTGTGTCTTCTTCAATTTCTTTCAGAAATGTTTTATAGTTTTCCGTGTACAGATCTTTCACCTCTTTGGTTAAGTTTATTCCTAGGTATTTTATTCTTTTTGTTGCAATTGTAAATGGGATGGTATTCTTAATTTCTCTTTCTGCTACTTTGTTGTTAGTGTATAGAAATGCAACTGATTTTTGTATGTTGATTTTGTATCCTGCAACTTTACCATATTCGTTTATTACTTCTAAAAGTTTTCTGGTGGATTCTTTAGGGTTTTCTGTCTTTTACATTTTTTTATTTTTTTTGTGAGGAAGATCAGCCCTGAGCTAACATCCATGCCAATCCTCCTCTTTTTGCTGAGGAAGACCGGCTCTGAGCTAACATCTATTGCCAATCCTCCTCCTTTTTCTTTTTCCTTTTTTCTCCCCAAAGCCCCAGTAGATAGTTGTATGTCATGGTTGCACATCCTTCTAGTTGCTGTATGTGGGACGTGGCCTCAGCATGGCCGGAGAAGCAGTGCATCAGTGTGCACCTGGATCTGAACCCGGGCCACCAGTATCAGAGCGCTGGCACCTAACCGCTAAGCCACCAGGCTGGCCCCTACAAAAGTCTTTTAATTTTGATGAGGTCCAATTTATTTTTTCCTTTGTGCTTGTGCTTTTAGTGTCACATCTAAGAAACCATTGCCTAATCCAAGGTCACAAAGAAGTTGCCTCTAAGAGTTTTATAGTTTTAGCTTTTACATTTAGGTTTATGCTACACTTTGAGTTAATTTTTGTATATGGTGTGAGATATGGATTAAAGTTCATTTTTGTATGAATATTCAATTGTTCCAGCACCATTTGTTGAAAATATTATTCTTTCTTCACTGAATTACCTTTGTTCCTTGTCAAATATCAGTTGTCTGTGTATGTGCGGGTCTATTTCTGAACTCTCTATACTGTTTCATTGATCCATTTGTCTACTATTTTGATTTCTGTAGCTTTATGAGTCTTAAAATTAAGTAGTGTTAGTCCTCCAACTTTGTTCTTTTTCAAAATTGTTTTGGCTATTCTAGGTATTTTGCACTCCCATATAAATTGTAGAATCAGTTTGTCAATTTCTACAAAAAATCTGCTGAGATTTTGATAAGAATTTTGTTGAATTTATAGATCAATTTGGAGAGAAGTGACTTCTTAACAATAATGAGTTTTCTGAGTTATGAACAGGTATATATCTTAATTTATTTAGGTCATCTTTAATTTCTCTCAGCAGTATTTGTAGTTTTCAATAACAGCTCTTCTATATCTTTTGTTCAATTTATCCCTCAATATTTCAAATTTTTCTCTTTAAAAAATAGACATTATGTTTTAGAACTGTTTTACAGTAACAGAAAGATTGAGAAGATATCACACAGATTTCTCATATATCCCACACCTAGTTTCCCCTATACTTAACACCTTGCACTGGTATATTACATTTGTTACAATTAATGAATCAACATGGACACATCATTATTAACTAAAGTCCATACTTTATTCATATTACCTTAGTCTTTTTTTTTTGGTCTAATGTCCTTTTCTGTTCCAGGATCCCATCCAGGAAACCACACTATATTTAGCTGTCTTGTCTCCTTAGGCTTCTCTTGACTGTGACAGTTTCTCAGACTTTCCTTGTTTTTGATCACTTTGACAGTTTGGAGGCATACTTGCCAGATATTTTATGGAATACCCTTTGAAATTTGTCTGATGTTTTTCTCATGATGAGACTGGGGTTATGTTTTGGGGAGGAAGACCCCACAGTAAAGTTCCATTTCATCACATCATATCAAGGGTACGTACTGTCAACATGATTGTTACCATTGATGTTGACCCTGATCGCTTGGCTGAGGTAGAGTTTGTCAGGTTTCTCTACTGTAAAGTTACACTTTTCCCCTCCCTTTCCATACTACCCTCCTTGGAAAGAAGTCACTTTGCACAACCCACACATAAGGAGTGGGGTTACATTCCCCCTCCTTGAGGGTGAAGTATCGACATAAATTATTCGGAATTCTTCTGCATGAGGGATTTGTTTCTTCTCCTTCATTTATTGTGTACTCAAACATTTATTTATATCAGTATGGAATTGAGGATATTTATTTTTTACTTTGGACTAAAATCCAATACTACTTAATTTTGTTGCTCAAATTGTTCCAGCTTTGGCTATTGAGAACTCTTTCAATTGGCTACTGTATCTCCTTGACATACTTCTATCAACGTATGTGTGTGTGTGTGTGTGTTTCCACACTTCCTTGCTTTCTGGTACTACAAGATGCTCCAGAATCATCTTGCATATATCCTGCCTCAGTCTTAGAATCAGCTGTTTCTTTAAGGAGCCGTGGTTCCTTTTATTGCAGAAAAGTATTAGAAACTGAGATCTGGGCTCTAAGTTTGCTTGTTGTTACTGGAGTGTTCTGTTATCGCTTCCAGGCCCTCTCAGCTGACAGAGCAAGGAAATATGTACCTGTATATATACGTATATAATTAATACATATGTAATCAATATACATGTATTTATGTAACCATCTGTATCTATATGAAGATAAACATATGTCCATACTGATATTTCGCATTATAATCCACTATCACATGGACCATTCTAACTTCCTGTCTTGCTTACCTGTAAACCCCTACTCCAATAGTGAGAAACCTGAACCCCACCACCCATTTACTTAGTTGTTCAATTCCAGTACACATGTATAGCAGTATCAAAATTTTTAACTTATACCTCTGTTGGAAATACCTTTATCGACCAAAGTCCAGTGCTTATATGCAGTTTCTTTGCCTTTAGTTTTACACACTACACTCACTTCCAAAGTTACTTAGGTCAGCACCTTCCCCCCATCTCCTTCAGTGAGTTTCTTTCATACATCCACAACACAGTTAGATTCATCACAGTCTGCATCTCAGGATGGGATGCAGGATCTCTCAAATGATTGTTTTTTTTTTGACTTGAATACATTAAGATTCACTTTTTTGTGCTGTAAATATCTATGTTTTCACAAATGCATAATATCATGTATCCACCCTTACAGCATCATACAAGTTTCACCATGCGGAAAACCCCCCTGTGTTTCACCTGTTGAAGCCTCTCTCCCTGGAAACCACTGATCTTTTTACTATTTGTATAATTTTGTCTTAGAATATCATATAGTTGGAGTCATAGAGTACGTAGCCTTTTTGGAAGGGCTTCTTTCACTGAGCAATAGGCATTTAAGGCTCTTCCATATCTTTTTGTGGCTTGATAGCACATTTTATAAAATCACTACCTAAAATTCCATTGTGTGGATGGATCAGTTTGTTTACCCATTCATGCCTTGGAAGACATCTTAGTTGCTTCCAGTTTGGGGGAATTATGAATAAAGATGCTATAAACATGTCAGGTTTTACATAGACATATGTGTCCAAAATACTTTCATAAATACCTAGGAGTGCAATTGCTGGATCATATGGTAAGAGTATGTTTAGCTTTGCAAGAAGCTGCCAGACTATCTTTCAAAGTGGTTGTATTGTCTTGCATTCCCACCAGCAATGAATGGGAGCTCCCGTTGCTCTGCATCTTTGTCAACATTTAGTATTGTCAGATTTTTCGATTTTAGTCATTGTAACAGGTGTGCAGTAATATCACGTTGTTTTAATTTGCAATTCCTACTGGCAACTAACGTTGAACATCTTTTCATATGCTTATTGGCCACGTGTATATCTTTGTTGGTAAGGTGTCTGTGAGATCTTCTGCCCACTTTTTAATTGGGGTGTTTTTTTCTTATTGTTGAATTTTAAGAGTTCTTTGTGTATTTTGGATACAAGACCTTTATCAGATATGTATTTTTCCCAGTCTATGGCTTGTCTTTTCATTCTCTTGATAGTGTCTTTTTGCAGAGTAGAAAATTCTAACTTTAATAAAGTCCAATTTAACCATTTTTTTTTCATGGATCATGCTTTTTTATGTGGTATCACAGTAATGCAGCCCTTACAGAATGAATTGGTAAGTATTTCCTCCTTTTCAATTCTTTGGAATAGTTTGGGTAAAGTTGGTATTATTTCTTCTTAAATGTTTGATAGAATTCATAAGTGAAACTATTTGGACATGTTGTTTGTTAATGTTTATTTTTTTCATGGGAAGTTTTAAACTACAATTTCAATTTTTTCAATAGATAGGGATATTCAGGTTATCTGTTTCTTTTTAAGTAAGCTTTGGTAATTGTCTTTCAAGGAATTCATCCATTTAATCAAGTTGTCGAATTTGTTGGCATAAAGATGTACAAAGAGTCCCTTATTACCGTGTAGTGTGCCACCCGTCTCATTCTCTCCCCTCCAGTACCCTGTCCTGCGAACTCCGGCCGCTTGGTATTCCTGAATTCTCAGCCCCATTTCCTCAACTCAGTCTGGCTGTTCAGTCTCGGGTTCTCCTCCCTGCGCCACAGCTTAGAAATTCTGTCCACACAAGCATGGGGCTCACTGCAGTTTTTCCTCTCTTCAGGCATCACTGTCCTTTATTCCCTGATAACCAGTGCCTTGAGAACTGTTTTTTCCTCGTTTATTCTCTGTGTCTTGGTTGTGTCAGGTAAGACGAGAAATTCGTCGTCGCTACTCCGTCTTGGCCAGAAGCAGAAGTCTCAGTTGGTTTTTAAAGCCTTAAACAAAAAATAGTCCCCACTTTAGCACGTGCGCTTATGTTTCCTCAAATAGACCCGGCTTTTTCCAGTCTCTGCCAATAGTTTTCACAAGCTAGTGTTTTTCTGAACCACCCAGGAAGCTCAATAGAAATGCATATTCCTGTGTCTCCCTCCAAGAAATTTAGATTGTGTAGTTCTGAGGTCTGCTCAGTAATATGTCCCCAGTATTCTGAAAAGGTGGTCTGAGATCCATACTTTCAGAAGCACTGCGACTATTTTACATACTATTTCCTCTGCCTAGAATTCCTGTCTTACTTTTAAAGCTAGCCTAACTGTCTTCTGGAATACCTGCACCAGCCCCTCCAGGCTGACTTAGTTACTGCCTCCTTTGTGTTCACATAACACTTTTTAAACAATATGTATCTTTATTTCTATACTCACCACAGTGCATTATAATTATTTGTATTTTTAGCTCCATCACTAGATTATGAACTTAAGTTCTAAAACAGTGCCTGGCACATAGGTGATACTTGCTAAATTTATATATTTGGAATAGATAAATAAATGATCAGACAAGATGGACAAAGACGTCAAATAAAGTTTCACATTCAAAACCCGAATCCAGCTCTTCATAGTGTTCACACAGTTCACAATACTCACATCAGAATGGCCTTGGATTCTTGTTAAAACACTGATTCCTGGACTCTGTGTGGACCTATTCAGTCAGGCTCAAGGGCCAACGTGGAGACTTGTTTGGGATGTGGGATCAAGCAGTCGTTCCAAAATCTGGCTGATAATCAGACTCGATATTCTGGGGCCCCACCTCCAAAGATTCTGACCCACTCAGTGTGAGGTAGAGACCAAGAAACCACATTGTTTTTAAGTCATCAGGTAATTCTTATGATTAATCAGTCAGATTTGAGAAATACTGGTTTATAGCTCTTATCCAGAGACACAGATCAAAATCACCTCAGAAAAAATTTTAAAGTTCACATGTTTAGTTCCCAGCACCAGGGTGTCTGATTCAGAAGTTTCAGGATGAACTCCTGGTTGAGGAATCAAGTTTGGCGAATGGTGATAATAAATGATGGTTTAGTTTCTCTCTCTCCCTTCGTGATTAGTCTTATGCAAACCACTTGATTCTGGGCTTGGTTGCTCCTCCCCCCACTTCGATTTAAGGTTATCCTGGCAGGATTGAGAGACTCCGTAGCTTCATTCTCATTTCGTCACATCTTGATGGTTTTTGCTGTTTGCACTTTAGTTTCAGGGCCTGCATGTAGGAGCTGCTCAATAGATGTTTTGAATTAAACTGCCATTACTTGGTAATAATGGGGCGAGGAATTGGCGTTGCAAAAACAGTTTGTCCCTCCCCTTCCTTTCTTTTCCACCATGAGTTTTTCTTTCGCTCTTATAAGATTCAGTAGGCTCTTCCAATTTTCAACTTCCACCCTCTTCAAAGCCCTCGGAGGCACCACAGCAGAGCAGGAAGCCGGGCCTGGTGGTCTTGACAGTGGCAGGGGAGAGGGGAGAAGTACACGAAAATGCTGAGGCATGCATGTGAACTTCAGGAAAGCTCTTTCAACCCGAGTTACAAACATGTACAGGTCTGCCCCGCTCTAATGCAAGCATAGTGTAATCAGGTTCACTCTGGGTGTCAAGGGATAGAGGTGAAATACGGCAGAAAACAGTTTGATTCCTTCTTTCTGCCTTGTTGGGAGCCTCCCTGGTCTCTGCCTTCTGGGCACCTCCAAGCAGGGTGTCAGCTCATTGCTTGGCTCTGATGTCCAGACCATGCCCATGTTTTGTTTCAGCCGCGTTCCTCTCAGTGTCTATGGATAGGCTTGACAGCTTAACAGCTCACAACTGTCTAACTGTTACTGTGTGAGAAGGGATCATTTTGAGGAGTTTGCCAGCTGCTTTGAGAAGGGGAGGAAACTGCATCCTGCTACAGTTACAAGGAGTCCGGCTGTGAGTCATCGTCTCAACTCAGGGGTGAGAACTACGGCCCGCCGACTGGGTCAGTTCTCTCCACTTTAGTAAAATGGATCTTGAGTAAGTGAAGCACACTTACTCAGCATAGAGTTTGTAGTCTTTTTACTCTCTCCTTGTCTAATCAGAACTGGGATACTTGGGGACAGGTAAGTTGCTTGCCTTGAAAGCCAGCAGGTTTCAAGCTGTTTGCATGTCATGTAACAATTCATCATCTGGGGTTTTTAAAAGACTTGCCAGGTGCCAAAATACCACTGAAGTGAGTGGAAAAGTGTTCAGAGAGGGTCCTTCACAAAGGAGCTTTCTGCGTAGTTTTATCTACAAGAGGGCCCTTGTTCAAAAGGCCTGAAAAATAACTCTTTGCCATGAAAGACGTTGCTTTCCACTGATACGGAGACTCAGAATAGAGTCAGATTAACCGGCTCCTTCCCCAGTGAGTCTCCCTCCTGCGAAGCTGTATTATTGGAAAATGGCAATTATCAAAAGGACACTTTTCTCAATTTTCGTGGATTGGATTCTCAGCTTCAAATTAGCAGAGGGCTTTTTTTTTTCTTTTTTCATTTAAATGTCCTTGCTTCTTGAAACACTAATGACGGGGAGAGGACAGTAAGTGATTGCACATGGAAAATGAAAATGCTCACTAATTTCGGCATGAAGGGTCTGGGGGTTCAAATAATTATGCTTGTGTAAGTGGTCTCGAGCTTTCACTCTGAATTTAGGTTACATTTCTTTACACTTGAGAGCTTTATTTCAGATCGCATGCTTACCTTGTAAAAAATTGATACCGTCTGCATCTCTAAAGGAAATATCCTCTTAGAAAATGCAAAGGCACGCTGTTAAAACAAGCAGAGTTTTTGTTCCTTTGAAAAAATAGAAATCATACTGTAAAACAGTATTCTTATGTCAAATTTCCTATCAGAAAACCTTCAGATTGGCTATTTTATTGGAAAATCACAGGGCTATAATATATCTTTGTTTATCTGTTTTTTGCCTATCAGAAAGTACAGCTTTCCACGCTGAGATCTGGAACACGTGTGACTGGCTGGTGATATTGGAAACTTTATCGGCATTCTATATACTTGTGTAACTTTGACTTGGAGCTGAACATATATACCTTTTCATGGGAAATATTTACATTTCTGAGGAACCATTTTAATTTAAGGATGTCATACAATTTGTGGTCTCAGTGTACAGACTCAGACAACTAAATTTGCAATTGCAGCTACAAATTTTGCTTTCAGAAATTATGACTTCTATTTGTTTTTACAACAAACACAGTGGCAAACCAAGGTTTATTTTAATATTTCTTTTTTCCTATAAAACAACAAAGTGGCAGCATCTCCTGGATACAGGTGTTTGCCTATCTATAAATGTCTATCCACTACCTGACCCATCAGCCTTCCTGACACATGCCGAGGTCCCCACAAGTGTGGCAGACGGGATTAAATATCATCTCTCCAAGGACTAATCAGAAGCATATTAACTGCATGATATTCATATTTTTTCTTTGCCTGTAACTTCGTTGAATCTAAATACTGAACAGTGATACAAGTAATGGTAATTTTGGGGATTTAATACGGCATTTTCTGTCAATAAAGTGTTTTATCACCATCAGATAGTTAACCTTCTAACACCACTGTGAACTAATTAGTTTGGTTGGGTTCATATCCTATATTGCTCAAAAGGAATTTTCTTATTATGTCTGTTGTGCAGTTGGAAATAGTACTGAAATCTTGCTTAGTGAGTGAATGCACAAATTGAATACAAAGGCAATACGTAACTCTGTGGTCCCCACGTGAACTTTTCAAATGAGTAGTATGTTAAACTGAAAGTGTAGTCTATTTGGAGCAGAAAGCCTTGTTTTGAAGGCTTAATATTTCTTTCTCAGTACTTAATTAGCTGTGTGACTTTTAGGGAATCACTTGAGCCTTCCTATCCTCAGTTTCCCCATCTGTAAAATGGTGATAATAATATATGTGATCTACTTTGCTAGTACCGTAAAGAGATCAAATAAAAATATTAGGGAAGGCACTTTTACCACTGAATCCTAATAATCATTATAAAAATCCAGCTGAAAGGGGAGAGTGGTTGTTCTTTCCCCACAATTGCTTTAGCATTCTTTGGCTCAGTGTTTTCTAATCTTTAGCTATTTGAAAATCGCATTCATACTTATATCTTTGCCTCGCCGTGCTATTATTTGCATAGTTATCTTCTTTAAAATATATTTACATTTTTTGAAAGGGAATTTTATGTCATTATCATAAAAGGGATTGCAATACCACCACTAAGAACAGAAGGTAATAGTAAAAATAAGTAAAATAAAAACCGCGTCAGTCCATGTTGCCCTGGATATCACCCAGTGCTATGCGCACTGCATTTTGAGAAGCACTGGTTCTGGGGATGGTGACGGTACTCACTGAGGCCTTGACTGTAGAAGTGGGGAGTCTGCATGGGTTAGGGAACTCGCCCTGACCTTCATGCTTAGCCTTGCCTGCCTTCGTCTTCTCAGCCAGGTTGTCTGGCCCTAGGGGTGACGAATTGGAAGCCACTGGGTTGTGACAACAGGGGAGCTGGAAGGGAGAGGTCGATGGCCAAGTAGGCCCTTCTCTTTCCTTATACATAAGGGATATTTTTGTGGTGTCTGCTCAATTGGAATGTGTGACTAACTGCCAAAGAGGGTCACAAGAGTAAAATAAGAGACACCGTTAATGCTTCGCCCATAAATAGAGCATTTTATTGGATCTGTGTCTGTGAGGCATACTGCACTCTGTTTGGAAAAACAGCGGCAGATTTGCTGTTCTCTATGTTGTAAAAAGTAAAAGATTTGCCGACTTCCAAAGTGCAGCTTTGAAAATGGAGAGAGTGCAGATGCATCTTGAAGCTTCTCGGCCACAGTGAGTCTGTTTCTATGAGGAGTACACTTTAAAATGTAAAGTTTCCATTGAGGTTTCCATTTAGAACATGATGGGGGAAAAATAAAGCCTTTCTTCTGCTGGGAAAAGTTTCTGTCCTCCTCCTGGCATTTTGTTGGAATGTGCACAGGGAATATAAATTTATTAGTCCAATTGAACATACTTAAAAAAGGAAATCTGCCGTTAAAATCACATAAAAATTTATAATCTGTATACATATAAATATAAACATATACTATAAATATTAATCTGTAAGCTTTTACACCATTATCTACTTTCAAAGGCTTAGAAAATTCCAAAATTCTGGGCCTATATGGCACAATTCTTTCAAAGAATTAAAAATGCTTTCATATCTTATCTCGTGTTTCTACAGTTCTGCAAAAGTAGAGAAAAAAAGATGCTGTAGTTCTGGCTAAAAATAGATACCATGATTCCACTTTGAGAACAGAAAAAACTAAGGTCCAGAGATGTAACATCATATTTCCTATAGTTAGTGTGGATCAGAACATGAGGTTTGATCCATCAGAAGTTAAGCTTTTATTTCAAAAATTATCCTTCCCGAAATAGGGTTGGCTGTCCTTCTGTTGAGAATCATAGATCCTCCGAGAGCTCTTGATATCCCTTCCACCCCTCTTGTTGTGATTTCAATAGGTTTTAGTTCATCCAAGTAAGGATTTTAATCAATTTATGTACCCATATAGTTTTGTACTCATTGAAGATACTTCCTAGAAGTAATCTCAGTGATAATAAAGAGTTCAGTATCGTGCTAACAGTGTCAGATATTTCAAACTTTGAGATATGTAGTATTTTGCAATTTGCCGTCCTAGGTCTTATGTGATATTTCTCCAAAATGCACGCAGACTTCAGCAGATTGTGCAAGCCCATCAAGGAAGTGAGAGTCAGGAGTCTAAATGTAGCTCTTATAGTAAATGGGATCCTCCTGCAAATGTTCATACATGGGATATGTGTGTTTTAAAAACCATTTATTCTTTTCAATTTCCTTTATTAACTCTTGAAAATGTGGCTCACTCAAATAATTGTATTCATGACGAGTTTGATGCAGTTATATGTTATAAAAGAACTAAAAGTCTTGAATTTCCAACACTTTATTACTTTCTTCAAGCCATTTTTAAAGGAAAATAATAATAAGCTTAAATTTTTGTTTCACTGTGCATAAACTACAAACCCATGAGCATTCATTATTAGTACACATTAAAAATTCATTGATGAAAGTTTGAAATTCCTTAAAATCATTTGAAATGCCAACAGGCAATTCTCTGTTACATTGCCATCAATTATAAGAATTCTAAAAATTATTTCCTTGACATCTGCCTGCCTAAAATTACATCCATTGGACTCAAGAAGTACGAATTAATTATTCTTGTTTTCAGGGCTAGAGCTGCAACTGCTTTGAAAAGAAATTGGCCCAATGTACTAGGCAGGCACATTACTAATTCGGAAGTGGAATAAAAATCAGTCTCCACATTATGAAAACAAAATCCATAAGCACAGGGAACATCAATTTCAGGCTTTCTTTGCTAGTTATATTTAGCTCCTTTTCTTTCTTGCTGTTATCACATGCAAGCATATCCCGGCTTGACTGAAATCTATTCTGCTTTCCTAACGAACTTACATACCATCTCTCCATAAGACATTATTTCTCTTGTATCCAGACAAGTCTCTGAGGCCCCATAAAACCACAAGACAATGGAAATGATATACTTTGATTGTAAGGTCTGATTGTTGTTATTCATGATTGAACTGGGAAGTATACTGGAGCTAAAATTACATGTAACAATTCATGAAGAAACGTTCAGATGAAAGTGAACAAAACAAAAATTATTATAAAAATTACAAAGCCTTATTAGTAATATAGTTTCAATCTTAATAAATAATGCAAATAAACAATAAAGGCAATGATTAACCTCAGAGTGAAGAGCACTGGCTATATTTTAAGAACATAGATTGGATAGAATTGTTCCTCTTTAATCAAAAAGCTTGAAATGATTCCCAATTTATCATATAAACTTTGTAAGGATATGATTGATTTCATTGTTTAAATTCAGCTTTATTGCTTCACAAAAATTCTCGTAAATGGTCTTGTATAATCATTTCCTTCTAAAGTAACATACTAATTAATTTCAATTAAATATATGTAAAAGAAGATATATTTTGAAAGATGCGTCTCCCTTGCCATTTGTTAATATATTGAAAAAGTGTAAACCTTGAAACATTTAGCATAGAAAATATTCATTTTTGGTAATTTCTCAAGGGGGCCATTTATTAAATGAAAGGCTTTTAACATTAGCTAAAAGCAGCCCTGTAAATCATGGGTGTCAGCAAACTGCTTCATCACTTCATTAATTTAAAAGATTATTATATGCGTAACTGACATAATTTTGAACAATGTTACATGGTTAATTTATTAACGTAGAAAAGCAGAAATGACACGCTGACTTGATTTATTTTTGTAATTGTATAATTTTAGAACTTTTGCCTATGACTTTCACTAACAGAAGAAATGATTCAGTGTCTCACTGCTAATTTTATTGAGGTCTCTTCCCTGCTAATGCTTTGCCAGTAGTAATGTCTTCTGGTCATTTAATTTTAAAATACATTTCTAAGAGTGCAAGACAAAGCCGTTAAAAAAACCCACTTCTTCTTTTTAAAGTCCAGTGGTCAAATATGATATACAACTTTCTACAATGTTAATTATGAGATTCTAATTTTAAAAAATGTTTTTTTGAGCTTTTTGGAGAATACCATATTATTAAAGTGGTATTGTTTTAATTATGTACATTTATAAGTCACTTCTGCTTTATATTTTACAATAATCTCTTTTCTAAACATCTATGTATTTTACGAAAATCACCTTGGAGACTGTGCATTGTAATGATCTGATTAAACGATTCTTTAATGATTCTTTTTCTTTTGTCATTGTAGTTAATAACCTTCCTGGGAATTTTGTGAAAGGCTAAAAAAGTAAGAGAAGTCATTGGGTTAAATTTTATCTAGGTCTACTTTTGATCATGCCGGAGAAAACGATTTTTTCCCCCTGTTTGATTCCAAATCTGGGGCAAATAATATAAATGTACCATTTTTCCCCTTTTTTGTAGTTATATAAAATTGATTGCATTATTGTTTGTAATAATAAGAAATCATTTTGAAATGTGAACTTGCAAAACATTTGATTATATTCTTATTTAAGCTTAAGTCTGTGTCACGTTGCAGCAAGAATGCAAGTCTCAGAGAATCTTCTGCCCAGTGTTAAATTTCTATAGGTCTTTTTAAGCTACAAAACAGAGATCAGGACAGAGGTCATAAAACCTGTATTTCAACTATAGAGCACTGAATTTCCCAAGTGAAATACACCCATCCACTTAATTCATAGACAGATATAATCAAATCAGTGACCAGAGGGAATGTTTCACATCTCTTATTATTATAAGTGCATACACAAAAATGGGGCAAAGAAAGCTGTGAAGATGGTAGGCACAATTTCTACATTCTGTTTATTTATGTGCATATAATAAATTCTACCTTTATGTCGTTTATTTGTCACATCTCTAAAATTATTGAAATCCCATTTCTGTGTTATGAAATCTCAGTTTGCTACTCTAGGCTCAAAAATACTACATATAACATAGTTTTAGATAGAAATTTCCAACAGCATATGATTGAAAATAAAAGTTCTAGGTAGTATTTAAAACAGTCTAAATTAGCTACTTACCCCGGTGTTTTGTCTATTGTTGTCGAAGCTCAAGTGTACGTTACAGCATCTTTCTTAGATTGAAATTGCTAATTATCCAAAGAGGCAGCCTCCGTGGATGGTAATAATTTATTCAATGATTCATTGTAAGCACTATAGTCGGCACAGTACTAGCATCTTCTACTGTGAAGGTTCGCTAGTTATCCTGAAGAAATATCTATCAGCAAGTTTGCATGACCAGGGAGAGCTTTCTACTAACCGAGAAAGATTTCCTGCATTTATTTTTCTGATTAATTTTGATGCTTCTCGGCATGTACAAAAGCAAAACAACTTTTAAAAATATTCTAACCAAACATGTTGAAAAAAATTCATTTAGCATTGGAGTGTCTTACTGATTAATTTTTTTTTGAGAAATGGGGTGAGGGAGAAGGGAATGAATACTTTTAAAATATATTAAAGATAGGAAAGGTTGTTTTCAAACATTGGTGGTCCTCAACAGGCTATGTCTTGCTCAATTAAGAAAGAAGGGCTACCTTTAGTTTCACTATAATCGATATTGATCAATATGTCCCTCCCTCCCTTCCTTCTTTCCTTCCATTGCTGTGTACTAGGGAATAGACCCCAAATGAATAATCAAAACTTGACTTAGAAAATTCCTACCCACTCCAATAGTTTAATGAAAAGACAGTGAACCACACGCATTGAAATTGGGAGGCCAGCGTGACAAACAGGAGGGAGCAGGGAATGACAATGGAAGATACATTGCTATTTAAGATTTACTGAACTCGTCAGCATAATATTGCTCTAAGGAAAACACCCTAAAATACATGGTGTCTGCCTTGAGGGGTTAAGATCCAAATTAGACAGATGAGACAAGCTAGACAGAAAGTCACCATAAGGAAACATCTACCTGCACAGCAAAATATTTTGAGGTCTATGCAGTTGCAAGATTCAACAAACTTAAAGTGGAATTCTGCCGAGAGGGAATAAAAACAATGTCTTAGTTCTCCTTACATGAATTTTCTTCAGCACAGTGTCATAGAAAATATCTTTTGATCTCAACAAATCTGTGTCTCTGTTCCACTCCTAAGGTGAGTTTGAGAAAATAGAAATTCTGTATTAATATATAGGACCGAGAATACATTTCCTCACAACGCCTCTGTGAAAGAGTGAACCTTGAGCCTCGAACTGAGGTGATCGCTCTTTGTGAACAGAGTTTAGCAGTTAAAACAGCCGAGTTGTGTGTCTTTGCTCAGGAAAGGTTGGCAATTATGCCAAATTATGTCTAATAGTTTTAGAATGTGGAATAGTGTTTATTAACGTCTGAAGGGAGGTCCGAAAACTCCTTTTCTCCCCAAACTCCAGTTTTGACTTTAACTGTCATTTTACAAGATGAAAGAACTGGGTTCATTAAGCAAAGGAGCCTTGAATTTCATTTTTTAATTTAAAACACGCCCGCACCACAACTATTTCTATTTGACAAGACTGGTTATCTTTTCTAAGTTTTCACCTCATTTGTATTTTATTGGATGTGAAACATGAACATCATTCGCTAGTTGAAACTATTTTTCCTTTTTCGTCCTTGTTAAGTTGCACTGTTGGCTACTGTCTAGTTTTTCACTCTTCTCGTGCTTATAAATTAATATTAAATATTTATGAATTTCATTATTCATTTTAAATGTTGAATTCCTTTTCGTGAACAGTACACACAAACTCTGAAAAGGGAGCAAGAAGCATACACACATAAATCACCAAACTAAAAAAAAATAGAATTCCTGGTCTTTTTGTTTGTAGTTTTTCAAATTTGCAAGTATATATCAGATGTCTGTTATGGCAAGGTTGTATGTGGGGGTCCCACAATGCAGTTTGACACAAAGTCCCTGCCCAGTCTGGAAAATAAGAAAACATAAATCAAATAATAAACAAAGATTTAAATAACTGATGAAAGCAAGAGAGGAGATGTCGCTAGACAGTCAACTTAAATGAGTAAACATGAACAGCTCTGGGTTAGAGAAGGTTAGGCTGAGGTGATCAGGAAAGTTTTAGAGCAAGTGGAATTACAGACTGATATTAAAATGTAGGTATGGTTTGCTGGGAGAAGACAAGAGGAAGGGCCAATGTTTTAAGGAAATAAGGTTCTTCACTTATACTGCATTAACTTCGACACCGCTAAGGGCTCTGGCACATTTGTGCAATAACAGTTAGGGCTCTTCATTGCTCCTTAAGAAACCCCTGATATGGGCCAGCCCCGTGGCTTAGCGGTTAAGTGCGTGTACTCCGATGCTGGTGGCCGGGGTTCGGATCCCGGGCGCGCACCGACGCACCGCTTCTCCGGCCACGCTGAGGCCGCGTCCCACATACAGCAACTAGAAGAACGTGCAACTATGACATACAACTATCTACTGGGGCTTTGGGGGAAAAAAAAAAAAAAAGAAACCCCTGATATGTGTTCCCCTAATCTGATCTGCCCTACCCACTGGGCAGGAAGGGACATTGGAAATTTGCGTTGAGTGCTCTACATGGTTCTCCATACCTTTTGATGGGAAAAATGCACTAGTCTCCTGAGTATAATAGTGCAGGGAGACTTTGCCCGTGTCTGTGCTGCACCTGTAAGGCCCAGTCGAGGGAAGGTATGTTAAGTCTCAGGAGTTTCGGGTTGTATAGGAAACGTCCTCTGCCATCTGTCTGGTTGGCTGCCTTGCAGTGTTTATGGGAAGGTGCAGAAACTTAGCCGGTGTCCGCCTGCTGCCCCAGTGCGGGTGTGAGTGTGACAGTCCACCAAGGTTCCACATGAGTGCCAGGTGCAGGGAGTCTCAGAGCTCTTCCCCATCTGCATGGAGACTCTAAACAAATGATTTGGCAGGAAACTAAATTACAGAAGAAATAAATGATTGTAAAAAAATGGAAGCAATCCCGAAACATATACAGTAAAAAAGTGCAAGTCTCTGCTACTATATCCTCCCATATTACTTCCCTCCCCAGAGGGAACCATTATTAAAAGTTTAGTGTTTATTTAAAACCAAGTAAAGCACAAATGGAATCATATGATGCATTTTTAAAAATTTAGCAATATAACTTCGCTTTCCACCTCAATACATGTAGATCTACTGCATTCTTTAAATGGCTGCCTAATTTTCCATAGTTTGGTTGAATGGTGGTTGATTTAATGCCCTTCATAATTGGTGGATATTTAGGTTGTATCCCAGTTTTCACTATAATAAGCAATACTACAATGAACATCTTGTACTATATTTTTGCTCACCTGTTCAAGAATTTGTATGTTTAGTTCCTGAGAGTGCTACATCACAGGGTATGGACATTTAAAATGTTAATAAATATCGTTAAATTGACTCAAAAAGGTTGCACCAATTTATGCTCTCACAAAGAGTTTATGAGAGGACCCATTTTCTCACATTCATGACAACAGTTTGTATAACCAATTTTTCTAAATTTTAGCATTCTGATGGGGGGAAAAGCATATTTTTTATTTAGATTATAATTCCCTTAAATTATGTATAACTTCACATGTGAGTTGGTAATTTATATTCCTTCTTCCATGAATTGCAAGTTCATGGTCTTTACAAAACTTTTCTGTTAGGTTCTTTGTCTTACTGTTTTTAAATCTTTATCCCCATGAATGTATTTTATATGCCCTTTCAGGACAACTTTTGGTCTCTGGGAGTCTGATTATCCGAATAAGAAGGCAGTTTCCAATGCTGGCTTTCCTTTGGCATCTTCTGGGATGCATAGTAAAAGCACTGGCCCTGGGGATCAAGAGCCCCAGGTTCTCCTCCTCCTCCTGTTATTATCTAATGGCGTGATCTGAGGCATGCCACATAACCCTATTTTTTTTGTCTCCAGTTTTATTGAGGTATAATTGACAAATAAAATTGTATATATTTAAAGTGTACAAGGTGATGATTTGATATATGTCATTGTGAAACATTTACCGCAATCAAGTTAATTAGCACATCTATCACTTCACATAGTTATCTTTTTTTTTAATGTGGTGAGAACACTTACAGTCTATAGCCTTAGCCAATTTCAAGCATACAATACAATATTAACTATAGTCACCACCCTGTACATTAGATTCTCAAAATTTATTCACCTTATAACTGAAAGTTTATATCCTTTGACCAACATCTACCCATTTTCCACATCATCTAGCCCCTGGCAACCACCATTCTACTTTCTGTTTCTGTGAGTTTGATTTTATTTTTAGATTTCACATATATGTGATACCATACAGTATTTATCTTTCTCTCTCTGGCTTATTTCATTTTGTATAATGGCCTCTAGATTCATCCATGTTGCTGCAAATGGCAGGATTGCCTCCTTCTTTATGGCTGAATAATATTCCATTGTATATACATACCACATTTTCTTTATCCATTCATCCTTCGACAGACGCTTAGGTTGTTTCCACCTCTTGGCTGTTGCGAATAATGCTGTAATTAACATGGGAATGCATATCTCTTTGAGATAACTGATTTTATTTCCTTTGGATATGTATCCAAAAGTGGGATTGCTGGATCATATGGTAGGGCAAGTTTTTTGAGGAACCTGCATACTGTTTTCCATAATGGCTGTACCAATTTATATTCCCATCAACAGTGTACAAGGGACATTTTTTCTCCACATTCTCATCAACATATAAGCCTCTATATTATAGTTTTCCTATCAATAAAATAAGGGGGTGAGACTAGGTGATCTATGATGTCCTGTATATGAATAAGTCCCAGATTCATAGTCTATCAATCATTCATTCATTTATTCTACAAATATTTAGTGGATGTTGAATATTCGCGAAGCACTATGCTTGGGGCTGGACATACAATAGAAAATGGATGTGACCCCTACCTTCATGGACTTTAATCACACAGGTAAATCTGTAACTATGTGCTGTGAAGGCCTCTTGAAGGAAAACAATAGGATTCTAAGAAAGCTTGTAACAGAGAGACCTGGCCTAATCTGAAAGGACAGTGAAGATCTGGGAATGCATCCAGGAGGAAGTAATATTGCAGATGAAGCCTGGAGGATAAGTAGTAGTTAACTGTTGAGGGGGGTGGGGAGAGTATAGTGGTCCAGGCAGAAAACAGCATGTTCAAAGGCCTGAGTGCAGAGGAGTTATGTCGACAAGCAGTCTTCAAAGTGGGCTGTGTAAAATGATCTGATGAGGCAGATGTAGGAAGAAAGTATAAGACTCTATAAGTGTTTTTTAAAAAATAAGAAATAAGTTAAGCTTTAATAGTATTTAGTGCATGGACTGATAGATGTGGCCTCATTCATTCATTACCACAGTTTCATGTGGTAAGTGAGCTCTCTAAAAAGGAAGGAAATTCCCCAAACCTCCAGGTCATCCACAGTATCCTTACTTGTTCTCTCAGCAACTACAGACGTATTGTAGTTTATACCTATGCATCTTAAGTGGCAATTACAGCTGATAATAACAGTTTAAATTAATTCTCACTAAATGGACATGTAGCTTAAAAAGAGTCCAGCAAGAAAATTGTAAACTGAAGGTAATACGGTACCAAGAATGAGTGCACAGATGAGTGACAGGCGTAGGGCAGAACCGGCCTTCTCCTGCTCCTTATACAAACTCTTCGTTAGTCTTTCTACAAGGTAAAAGCAATGGTGATCTAGTCAGTCAGATCTCACCAGAAGTTAGCAAAAAAAAAAGGAATCAAGATAATCAGGAAGACTACTTGAAATACATACTTAGATCCACTCTGAACCTTCCCTTAAGCTAAGGATGCTTTTAACACTAATGGAGAAGAAACTGTCTTTTGAAAGAAACTTAGTACACTGAAGAAAACATTTTGAAAATGATGCTTAGAGATATTTCCAACTTGATATGATTTTTTATTCCTGAAAAAATCATATGTGTCTCCTACGAAAGTCTTTGTATCTCTACAGTTTGGATACTTGGAAACTAGAATACTCTAATCTGTTTCAAAATCCTCCAAATGAAGAGTGCCAGTGAGCTTTGAACTAGTGTGTGAACAATATTAACATGCCACCCTTTGATTCCTTTTTCACAGTGAAGATGGAAATTCACTTGCCAGACTTCAACAAAAGCTCTTTGATAATTTGATAAAGGGTGTGACTGAAAGCTAAGTGTAACCAGTGATGTGCTTCTTCCATTCTGATTTACACATCTTTGCGAACTGTTTTAGTTTTGACAGACAATAAAATCAAGTATTTTAAAGCAAAACCAAGATTTTAAATGACAATATGAAATATTCAATAACAAACTATACATATTAATATTTTAGGTGAGAGCAAAATGGTTTTTTGCATTGTTAAAATAAAATAAAAATTACTTTAAATATTTATGTCATCTTAGCTCATCCTTTTCTAATTTCTATTTAATGTGTTTTATAATGTGTGCTTCTTAATTTACAAATTAACAAGTACAATATATTGATGGTGCATGCTTATTTTTTTAACTGACTTTAATCAGCAAAAATGATTGAAGACCACTGGTACTGGCCTCCATGTTAAGAGCTTCCAGAGGAGAGATGCCACTGTGGGTTCAAGGGTTCTGGAAGAAGGATTTAATCTATTCAGAAAGCATGGAGCAGCTGAATCAATTGTTCAATGATCTGGTCATGCTGTGATACCATTTATAGCTACATATAGATTCCTAATTCATAATTCACTCCACGCAGGACAATGAACCAACTGTCTGATGATAGCTGATGATAATAATTTACAAATATTTGTCATTTCAGCTCTCAAGCAAGGGTCACACTCCACCAAGCAAATGGACCATTGATCAAACATTGGTTTGTTCAGGTGACAACTATATTATAGGGTCTGTTTATCTCACTGGCACTTAGGAAATTCAGTCCCTAAATGGATCCAGATGATCTAGCTATTTCTCTTGTGTGTGTGCATGTATGTGTGTGTGTGTGTGCGCACACGCGCGTGTTGGGAGTTATACCAGGGAACCTAAGAAGCAAAGACTGCAGAAAAAAATAAGAGTATTAAGGAATAAATACAGTGCCAATACTTTGTCGGGGTGTGTGTGTGTGTGGTGGGGGGAGTCTTTCTCATTCCCATTCATTCCTGGTCCCTCTTTTCTGTATAGTATTTCCCACTGTTTTCCTAAGTGATACATTCCAGGGCGCTACAAGTCATACTCTCCTATATGTGCATGTCACATTGGGGGTTTAATCAATGTTAAAAATGGTCATGAGTCGCGTCACGTTGTTTTAATGTGTAGTCTCGGGCTGACAGAGAAAAGTCGTCTTCGTCATCCAGGCACTTTTCCATGAGGGTTAGCATCAGTCATTCACTGGGCAGCTGGAATGAGTCACAAATCACTTCATTTCCTACATGGAACAGTTTCGTCTTGGTGCTCCTCTTCTCCTCAGCCCTTCAGTTGCTAGGACTGATGACTTACTCTGGAGCTTTTGTGTCATCCTTCTTGGAGATCAGTGCTTTATAAATGACAATATCTCATCAAAATGATCTTGTGTCCTTTAGCTTTCAAACTGAATTGTATCTCATTACCAAGTGTTGTTTAGGGAGATTCTAGGTCATGTTTATTAGAAGTTTCATATAAATCAGGAAATGCAAAGAAAGATTTTAAAATCAGCCTTCCAGAAAACATTTTGATTTACAGCTAATTTATGATTGTTTCCAGATTGCTTCCTTCTTCCCCTTTCTCACTGCCCTTTCCAAAGAAGCTCACCAAAAGAACTTTGCTGTGCTTTAAATGGATGCCACAAAGATGATGTTAGAGCTGCACCTGAAGATCAGAGCAACACCAGGTTAAAATCACCTAACTTGTTAGAAGCAGAATTAAAATAGGAACAAACCAAATGAGTTGTTAAATTATAAGTAACTGTTTTGCCAAATAAATAGCTCCTTAAAATGCCACAGAGTCAACAGTAAGAGGCCAGGGCAATATCAAAAAGGTAAAATTTCTGGGCTGCTAATGAATAAATTTATATAAACATAACTTTAATGTAAATAGATAATTTCTCTGCAATCTTCCTTCTTCCTCCACCCCTTAAATAAAAATATCTGTAAGCCTGTTAATAGTCTATCTTGTTATATGCATAATAAAATAAAGCAGAGAAACATATAATGCTAAACAGTGGTTCAACTAAAATCTAATAATAACAATGGTAATAATAATAGCTAACTTGTCAAGAGTATTCATTAAACGCTGGGAAGCATGCTAAGAACTCGACTTCCATTCTCTTATATAGACCGGGGGACAGAGGTGAGTAACTTGACCAGTTAACGCAGCTGGTCAGTGGTATAGTGGAAATTGCACCCAGACACTGAGATCCCAGAGCTCATATGTTTAATTAGTATGCCGTTTTACCTCATCCACATTTATTTCCTGATGAATTAATATTGAGTGAGCAACACTTACCCCTCTGTAATATTTTCCCTCCTATAAGTAAGTGGTTGGCACTCACCAGTGTTTACAACTTGTCCCTCTTGTCTGGCCCACATTTCATAATTACTCACTTTCCAAGTATTTTTTTTATACGCTATCCATGTGGTTAATGCATCTGTTTCATCAGAGCTCTCAGCACAGTGCCTTGCACAGAGCAGCATTAAATTAGAAGTTTGTTGAATGAATGAGTGAATAAGTAGTTATTTCCAAGCAAAGCCTTCTCTTTCGTGTATCAAAGGGAACTATTTGGTTTGACCACTCTGCATTTTTAACTCCAGTTCTCCTTATTGATGTACTTTCCACTTATGAAAACATTTGAAACATTCTAATCTATTATAAAAATCAGTTCTTGCATGTAGTACTTTATGTATGTACACACACACACACACACACACACACACACACACACACACTTGCTTTAAATTTATTTTTTGCAAAAGTTGTGCTGGCAGTTTGCAATGGGTGTTTGAAGTCATTGCTGGCTTCCTGCTCAGTAGCCCCGGAGGCTGACTATATAAATTTCCCCCATCCTTTCCTGGGAGGGGGCACTCCTACAGCACAGATGTTTTTCCAATTTTTCTTCAGTTTACTAAAACTCAATTTATACCAATGATCTAACTCCAGGAATATATAATACGCACCGAGTAGCAGGCATCCAGGAAACTATCAGAAACTGTCAGGATTCCTTGCAGTTTTGAGTGAGTGACTGATTGAGCAGCCCTAGGTATTTCTGAGACTCAGTATGAAAAGAAATATCCATGGATTTATGTCACCTCGTGGAGTTCCTAGTGATTAGCTCTTGGGCATTGTTTAAAAACTCTTTTAGGATAAATGACGTTTGTAAATTGATTTGTGCAAACACATATATATTATTTATTACCTTGTCATTTGCATGATGAGTTAGTTTGTTTTCTTCTGCTGAATACTCTTCATTTCTGACAGTCCTGAAGAACGGTATCATTTGGAGTAGGAAGACAGAACCAGTGGAGGGGCTGTTGATGCATTGCTGATGCTGTAGTGGGACCCTCTGTTCTAAGCTACTATTTGAAAATATTCAACATATGATCGAATTTTGGAACTTTAATTTCTTTTTATTATTTTTTCCCCTGTGGATACTTTCATGTATATGTATATGCGTGAGTGTGTGTGGGATTAAAATTATTGTTAGAAAGAGTCTGATGACATACAACTATCTAGTGGGGCTTTGGGGAGAAAAAGAGAAAAAAAAAAAGGAGGAGGATTGGCAATAGATGTTAGCTCAGGGCCGGTCTTCCTCAGCAAAAAGAGAGGAGGATTGGCATGGATGTTAGCTCAGGGCTGATCTTCCTCACAAAAAAAAAAAAAAAGAGTCTGTGAGTGTATAAGCATGCTTTTCTACACAAATGGTAGCATATTGTACTCATGCCTCTGTACCTTGCCTTTTGCATTTAACAGAGCATCCTAGAAGTGATTTCATCCTCCTGTACTCCAGTGGACATCTATTGGCTCCCTTCTGGGCGTCCATTCTCTCCTCCTTTCCTGAAGTACTCAGGGTTTCATTTACTTGTCTATGCTACCCTATAGAGCTCCTGGGAAGCACGCCACCCTAGGCTGACTAGACGAAGCCAACCAATACTTTCCATTCTTATGGCTTGCCCAATCAAGATGAATTTAGGATTCTAGCTTGGAATATTGTGGCAGAAGCACTCTCTTCTCCCTTGGAGTGGAGCAAGAAACCCTAGTTATGGTTGATAAGTCTCCCATGACCATGAGAGAACCAGGCTTGGGATGAAGCTATTATCCTCGACAGCAAAGTGGAGAGAAGAAACTGAGTCCTTGAGAATTTCCCATTTATGTGACCCAATAAATCTCCCTTATTATTTAAATCAGTTTGCAGTGGATTTTCTGTTGCTTTCAGGATAAAGACTCTTAACTGATTCAGGTACCTATATATCTACCTCATTCTTTTTAAAGGCCTTAATACGAACGCATCACAATACACTTACTTAACATTCAAGTTATTCCAGTCTGCTAGTATTAACATTATTGCAACAAGTAACTGCATACGTATCTTCACACACATGTTCAAGTCTATCAGTAGGATAAATTCTTAGAAGTCAAACTGGAGATCCTGGGTTATGTGTATAGTTAATTGGATAGACTGTATTTGGAAATACAAACAAAGCACTCGTGAAGAAGTTGCCTGTAGGACATGAAATGTGGTGAATGGGTATCCTCCACATATTCTTTTTAAATGACTTTTTAAAAACCAAGTGGAATTCTATTTTTCCCAGAAAAGGAAAAAAATTGCACTTAGAAGCGTTAAATTGTGTACCTTAAAGTCATCCTAGAAATAATCAGGTCTAGCTGCTCCATTCTATAAGTGAGGAAGCTGCATTCCTGGGAAGTTCAGGGATTGGTCCACATAGCAGTTCAGAGCAGAGAGGATATGAGACTTCTCACTGATGTTCTTCCGTAAACAGGGAGCCGGGAAGCAGATTCTGTCCAGAGATGATGGAAGTTGTGCCTGTGTACAGAGGTGACATGTGTCGAGCATGAGTTTATCATCATTGGTACCCACGCTGGAGCCGCACCCGCCCTTTGTTACAGTGACTCAAGCACATGAATAAATCCTAGAACAATGAATTCCTGCCATGCTCCTGCAGGGAGGGGGCTAGTTCTGTTTCAAGGAAACTGGAGTTGAAATTAGTGCCATACCCAAGGGTGCACCGGAGCCAGGGCGCCAGCCAGTGGTGCCCCACACTGGATCTGAATCTGACATTTCCCAAGGGAGTCTCTCACTGAGAAGAGAAGTGCGGAAGAACGCTGGGCTTTGTGATGCAAATACAGAGAGAAGGGCCCTGGCTCAGCACGTCTTTTTATTGAACTGAATGTCAGAGGGCTCCTTGGACGTGTTTTTGGCAAAGATCTACCCAGACTGCCCTGCTACAAGAAGAAACAATCACAAGAATGAAACAGTCAAGCGGCTATACAAAGACTTGGAAAAATTAAAATAAAAAAAACTCATGCCTGGGAGAGGGAGGGTTTTTCAGGAGTTTACTTTAGTTAAACAAAAGGGCACAGGTTTGTTTATTTATTGGACAAATTAGAAAAATCTCTTAATATCTCTTGTCTCAAATTCAAATTTTCCTCACTCCAATAACTCATGCTAGCTCATTGGTGTTGCTCCCACCCTCCAATTTCTTTAATTTTGGAAATTCACTTGTTCCTCTCTTTGACCTCAAAGAAAATAAGGTTTTTAAAACTGGAAAGTGTTATTTAGTGCAACACCTTTCTTTTACAAAAGAGAACATGTGACTCCAGTGATTTAATGAATATGTAGCAAGTCTATGCGGAGCCCAGTCTAACAGCTAGGTTTTCTGACTTCTTTCCTCATACTATCTCTAAATATAGAATCATAGAATTAATTTTCTTTATTTAAGAAATAAATTATGTTCACCAAAGAATAGAAGCATCTAACCATAGTCATTTTTCTAAAACATAAAATATTGTTAGCTCTGCTTAAGTAAGAGAGTATCTAGAGGTTCATTATAGGTATGACATTTCATGATTATAATTTAAAATGCTTCAAGAAAAAAGATGAAGCAAAAAGGCAAAATGTAAACAATCATTAAATCTAGGCAATGGGAAAAGGGTAGTCCTTGTACTATTTTCTCTACGTTTTTTTATATTTGAAGACTTTTTATAAAAAGGAAAGAAAAATCATACTACCACATTAAGTATGTCCTAGAATTTAAAAGTTCCATTTTTCTAAATAATACATGTTCATTGATGAAAATCTAGAAAGCATTGGTCTATGAAAGAAAAGCTGTAACCTGCTCATGGTCCCTTTCAGAGAAAACCTTATCAACACTTTGGAGTATACCCTTCTAGTCAGTGTTCCATGTATAAATTCACATTTCTCTGAAAATGTGGATCATACCTTACAGCCCATTTTACAATCATGTTTTTAACTTAACATATAGTAAACATTTTCCTTTGTTATTGAATTATTGTCTGTATCTTTTCAAGGATGTATACTGATTTGTCATTATTTATTTAACCAATCTCCTATTTTAGGCCATTGTGAGATTTTCCCCAACATGTAACGATTAGTAGCAAATCTCTGATGAGCATTCTTGGAGTCCAAGTTGCACACATCCATGATTATTTCCTCAGCATCATCACAGTCTTTTTAATGTGCCAGGCACGGTAGTCAATAAAGTCTTTACATACATTACCTTATTTTATCTCCTAACCACCTGTGGTATATATTTTTACTACCCTCATTTTGTAGATAAAAATTTTAGGCCGAGAGGTAAGTACATAGACTTAAACCTGTGTCTAGTAGTCCCCAAAGTTCACATTCCAAGACAAGCTGCCCTGCTTCTGTGTCCTGAAAGTGGAATTGCTCTGAACCTCTCAGAGGTTTCATGTGTGTATCATCATATTGCCTTTCAGAAAGGCTGTAGCACTTATCTTGCCATGCTACAGATTTAAAAAAAAAAAGGTGCCAGATTGATTGAATTTTGAATTTTCTCATTGTTTACAAAATAGTTGACTTTTTTTAGAAAAAGTCTTTTCCCTTTATAAAGTCTCCATTTCATTGTTGAAACTAAGACCATAGGCACGGCTTGCTCCTCTTCACCTCCATCTCCTCCCTTACCTTTCTTGGCTTTTAAAAACCAACTAAGCGGTGTTCATTGGCTCAAATGTACATGTAAGTGGTCCTGGTATCTACCCATGATAATGTCGTTGCAACAGGATCTGAGTGTAGAGACTGCTAGTGGCTGATTAAAATCTGTGTTTTTCTCCTTTTTCCTGGGCACACAGCAAAACTATGTTTTCTAGGCTTCCTTGCAGTTTGATTGTGGCCATTTGATTGAACGATAGCCAATGGAATGTGAATTGACGTGGCCAGTAGACACCTCTTGTATACATTCCTCCATCCCTTTCTCCCCTCCAAATGATGGAATAGGGACAAGCTCGGGGGAGACCATGGAAACCACGTCTTGAAGATGGGACAGCATCTTTCAGCTGAGGTCTCTGAATAAAATCATAGCACAGAGCCCAACTGCCAGCTAGTTACACCAGCAGTGGACAGTTACATGAGCAAGAAATAAAACAATGTTGTGTTGTGCCACTGAAATTTTGCGGTTTGTTTGTTACAGCAGTTAACATTATCTTAACCCATACAAGGATTTTTGCTTCATATATTTTGAAGATCCTTGATGTCTCTGCTGGATTCTCTCCCATTTGTCAAGGAAATCTGATGCCCTTGCACTGATGCTCACTTAAATCAATGTTATATGTCTACCATTTGCTCTGAGAGATGTTATTTTTTGGGAGAGGAAAAAAAAGGACAGTCCAGTTTATCTCTGCTTTAAAAAATTTTTTTGTTTCTTTCTTTTGCACTTCAGGAGCAGAAAAGTAAGTTCATCATTGTCATTCAGATTGTTGCGTACTACCATCATTGGTTTCTGAAGGAGCCCTCACTTGTTATAATTACATTTTCCCTTCATTTCTGATACTCCTGTTTCTTTCTCTCTAGTAGATATACATTCTAAGGTGTTTGATATATTTATGTGGCTTTGTATGTATTCTTATTGCATTGGTTTGTTGTGTTTATGTGTTTTTAATTTACTTATACAAAATTGTGCTATAGATCTCATTTCCTTTCTTACTATTTTCACTCAAAAAACTGTTTTCATATCTTATCTATATTGTATATTTATCTCTAATTTGTTACTTCTACCTGTTGCATAGAGTACCATCCCATCATCTGTTGCATAGAGTACCATCCCATCTTCTCCTAGAGATGGACTTCTAGATTGCCTTCAACTCACCACCAGTACAAATAATACAGTGGTGGATGGTACAGGCCCCCTTATGGCTCTGTGTCAGAATTTCTCTGCAGACATGTGGGATTGCTGGGTCATGGGACATAAGTACTGCCAGGTTGTTTTCCAGAATGGCTTACCAATTTACATTCTCAGTGTATGAGCGTTCTCCTGGACCCACATCATCCTCCACAATTGGCATTATCCTCCCTTTCAACTTTTTTCATTCTGATAGGTGCAGAATAAAATTTCATCTTTAATTCACATATCTCTGATTAAAAACGAGTGTGCGCACCTCTTAAGTAACGTCTTAGCAATTTGATTTCCCCTTCTGTGAACTGCCTGTGTTTCTAAGGCAAAGCAGCAGAGCATTCCATTTCCTTATAATCCGTATGGGAACTCCCGGAGGAAGTGTGAAAAAATATATCTTAGCTCTTTCTGGGGTCCAACGTAAACTTCTCTTTAGATAATATTACAGGCTATCTATAAACTGATGGATTCATTCATTCTTTCATTCCAGAAATATGTGTTAGGCACTATATCACGTGTTAGGGATATAGAGGGGAATATAAGTGACATGGCACCTGGCCTCTTGGTATCTGTGAAATGATGGAAGAGATAGATCAGTAGTTTGTTGTTTTACTTTCTGGAGGAGTAAATATCAAGGTGTGAGCTACTTATACCTTGATAAATGATAAGATTACTCTCTCATCTTTCCTTTGCTCAACTGAATTGGCAGTGTCTCTGGTAAGTCTGAACTCTGGGTTGCTGGTATAGGTCAATGGATGCTACTAACAACTAACAAAAGAAAAAAACATACTGTTTGCAGTGCTTATTAACTCAAAAGCTCAGTGAGACATCTTTTCTTAAAAAGAAAATATTAAGTACCAAAATGTTTTACCAGTCTATACGCCTCCTACAAAAAAAAAAAAACCTGTAATCTAATCCACCACCACCCCTCCCCCTGCATTTGCAGTTGAGGGAATGAAGTTCAGAGGGCTCCTCAGTGTAGAGCCTTTTGGAGCTCTTCCCAATGCACCACCCTGGTTCCATTTTTTTAAAACGTTGTTTTCACTTGAAACTAGATTCATGGAGTTTGCTTGTGCAAAAGACAATGAAAAAAAAAAGGGGCTGGAAAGGAAGAGAAGGATTAAATAAAGAGTTCTGCTAGGATGTAGCCATCACGATCTAATGCACCATGGGCAGCCTCTCTTCAGGGAATACTGACTTTCAAGGGCTGGCGCTCCCAAGGACAGCTGGCACTCAGCTGGTCATGTTGCTGGCCTCATGTTGCCTTGGTGTCTCCCATAAACTCAACTGATGCTATTTAGCCTTTTTCTTTCTTTCTTTTTTTTTAGCATGCAGCACAGGAAATTTTTCCTCAATGCATGTAAGAGCTGTTTGATTCCCCAAAGACAAAGATTTGGCAAGTCAGTTAAGATGAAAGTAGAAGCACTAAACACATGAGCACATTTTAACAATGTCCAAGTGTAACTTTTACTGCCAATAGTAGACATGCGCTGGAATTTGAAACCCAGCCCAAATGCTAAAGGCAGTTGTTTTTATCTTCGGGGTGAATGGTGCGGTTTCATTCTGAGATGAGTCACTTTGTTCTGATTTACCCAGTTAGTAAATGTATCTGATTTGTTTTCATTTGGGAGTTGAAAGTTTGTTTTTGTTTTGTTTTGTTTTGTTTTTGTTTTTCTTCCAGGGAAGAAATCTATCAGGTCTGGTACGAGTATGAAGAAACAAAATTTTATTGAAATGCTCCATAAAGATAAAGCCAACATGTCACCTGACATGTACAATGAAGACAATTTGGAGTCTTGGCATTAAGAGGGAAACCTGGCATTTCAGAAGCCCAGGACTTTGCTGTCAGCATCTGACAGCATCTTTACGAGGCCGTCCTGGGTTGCCAAATCAACAAACTAAGCCTTTTGTACTGTGTGATCTTAATTTTGTCCAATCTATTAAATGATTTCATGACGAGGTCTAGGTGACATTTATACATTTACTAAAAAAATTGAAGTTTCTCTAGGCCTACTCTGCAGGACTAGATCACTTGGTGCAATTAATCAGCTAATTCATCAATCTGATAAGTATTAACTGAACGCCTACTACCTGTAGGTGCTTTACTGGTCAGTTGATGCTGTGACTTTGCTGGCATGCAGACACTGTGACCAAAGAATTCAGTCGCAGTTATATTAGTTGTTGTCAATTGTCTTCCTATGTCTTTTAGTACCCAATAAATTATGACCAACAGGATGGCGTTTTTTCCCATTAGCTTGTTTCTATTCTTTTTTTTTTTTTATAATTTTTATTTATTTAATTTTTCCCCCCAAAGCCCCCGTAGATAGTTGCATGTCACAGCTGCACATCCTTCTAGTTGCTGTATGTGGGACGCGGCCTCAGCATGGCCGGAGAAGCGGTGCGTCAGTGTGCGCCCGGGATCCGAACCCCGGGCCGCCAGCAGCGGAGCGCGTGCACTTAACCACTAAGCCACGAGGCTGGTCCAGCTTGTTTCTATTCTTATTCCTTAATCTAAAGCAATAGTGCATGATATTGTAAAATTTTCAATGTATATGTTTGCAAGACTGAAACCACCTATTAATTTCACCAATTTTATCTTACAAATAATTTCATCCTATAATAAATAGATTATATCACATAGATATATAATACAGGTTTTGTCATGTAATAAATGTTCTCAGTGAAGGAGAAACAAGTGCTGATCAATCCATGAAATGGGTCAACATATTTTGAAAACATAAAGTGATAAAGTGCCATTCAGAGTTTTCATTTAAATCTGCTGTGTTGGAGGGATATTAGATCCCAGCTAACTTTGAGACTGTAAACAATTTACTCAAATAGGAAAAAAAAAAAAAGGCAAACAAAATTCCTTGGTAACATTTTATTCCATGGCTGTTTTTTAAGGTCCCCTGGGATTACCAAGGTGTCCTGAACAATACCGTCTTAAGTTTAGTGGACTGGATTGCCGTTGTTGTGGCTTTTTCTCCCTGAAGAATTTATCAGTCTCTGGCCTCCATCCCTTGACAGAACAGAAAGCCTATTTCAATATCTCTAGGCACACCATAGGAATATTCTGAAATATTCAGAAAGGTAAGCCTGTGTAGCAGAGAGTTCCTCTCCATGCCCTGATGGCTGTACTCACCCATGTTTCCTCTTTTATCATTTGTTGGAAAAACCCCTTACTATCTCCTCTTAGTTCCTTGTCCTTTGTTAGCTACAAAGGGCAGATTTTCTTTTGTAAATCCTTAGTAATTAAATGAGCACTTCACTGGCTGTAGCCTTCAATGGCCTGTTTCCTAGGTTTTTGCCTTTGACAGTCATATTTTGCAAAGGCCCCTGAGATGACTCGGCATCTTCCCCTACTTAACACTAAACCAATTGAAGCTCGTGCTCACTGCATGGAGGAGGAAAAGATTCATTAAGGGCACTTCATTAAGGAGCTGAAATGGGTTGCTCTAAAGGCGCCTGAACCGACTGCAATCCAGAGGAGCTGTCTATTAGGGGAGCCACAAAGACAGTTTCGGAAACTGAACTCCAGCTCCAGAGCAGCGGATTAGGGAGAGTGACGGGATTAGTGGTTAATGACTTGGGGCAGGAGACAAAGGGAATTTCGACAAAGAGGCTTAGATATGGAAGAATTAACACTCTCTATTCCAACCAGGCCTCTGATGACTTCCAGCATTCTTTTCAGACTCAAAAGCCAAGGGAAGAAAAAAAAAATGAGCAAAGCTTTAATACTTTTCTAACTTTTTTTTATTATTACAACAACAATACAGAGGAAATAAAAAAATCCTCTTCCCTCTCTTGCACTTGAAACCACTTTTAAAAATAAGCATCTACAATTGTATAATTAGCCCCAAGGTGAGCTTGTCCAGGGCCTCAAGCATGTGCCTGAATGCCTCTCTGCTTCCCAGTGCTAGGGCAAGTTGCAGACCAATGCAGACACTGAAGCGAAACCAAGGGTAGCAGAGGCCCAGCTAAGTGGCTTTGAAAGTGCTTCTTTCTCCATGGCTGTTTATGTTACAGGTGTGACCAAAGGGACAGAGAAACTCTGTTTCATTGTAAAACCTCTTCCAGGCCCCATCTGGCTCAAACTCAAATGATTCCAGTGTCTATGGCCTGAGAAGTGCTTCATGAGACCAGGTGGTTATCCTGCCTATGTGAGGGGATAACTTCGGAAATGCGCTTAAAGGTTGAAAGTGCTCTTGAGAAAGAATCAAGTCAACTTGGAGTGGGGCAGGCGATGTTGGAGCTTATCTATAGCATTTCCCCCTGCTTGGACAGGAACACGGTGTCATTATCTAAACACGAAGCCATATTTAAGTGGCTGACCCTGGAGTGGAGTATTATTCCCTAGGCTGTTAAGTAAACAGACTCTGAGCACCGAATGCCTCCGAGCAGTAAGTGTGTGATTATGCCCCCCTGCTGCAAATGGCGAAATGCAGGTGCAAACGTTACTGTAAGCAAAAGCACAACCCAAACAGTGTCGTAAACGATCTCGCGCTGTGTCCTTATTTTTAACCAAACGAAATCACTTGCAGAAAAGCTGGGCATTCATTTCATGTATTGGCCCGTATGAAATGGTCCTGGAGCAGTTCTAGACACCAGGGCATTATTTAATCGGTGTGGTTTACTGGGACAATGGCAGCCCCCTGCCGTAATCCATTCAGGGGCAATACCGGCAGTCAGCATGAAATTAAATACATTACAGGGAAAGAGCCTAATGTGTTTTATAGGAAGTCGTTCATCCACATCAAACTTTAGTTTTTAAAATCCGAACATTTGATCCCACGACAGGAACCGTGCCCCAAGTCAGAGATCCCCACGCTGCACTGCGAGGAGCTAAGAAAGAGGCAAGGCCAAGACTTCAGTGAAGGTACAATTGGCTGATAGGAACCATTTCTAATCATCTTGGCCACTCGGATGCCAAAAGCCCAGGTAGCATTTGATCAAATTTCTACAGGGCTCCGACCTGCATTTATTGCCCCTTGCTTTTCTACTAACATTTTTGCTTGAAGGATCGATGTTTTTCTAGTGCCGTGGAGCTCCCTTTTCTCATAGCTAAACTGAAGTGGGGTATAATGGCTTCCCTTGCCTCGCTCCCAGTCCCTCCATAGCCCAACATGGTCTAGAAGTCTGTTCTTTGTTAAATTGAAAATGTGTAGAAATTTTTATAGAGATCTTCAGCTATATAAATAGCTTTGAAAATTGTTGTAACTTTAAAAACAGGTCCAAAAGGAAATTGAACAGCTAGTGAGTTTCATACTATCCAGTCAGCTTTTTGAAGGGCTGCATTGGTCTTCCTAGTAAATGGTTGCTTTTATTGTTGGGGTTTCCACCATTTTTTTTTTCTGAGTAGCTTTTAATAGAAAAGGGAGCTTTGGTGGAATTTTCTGATAGCATGTCAAATATATCACTAATGGTTTCTGGCACCCCATTCAAACATCAAGAGCAGTTTTTGTCTTGGGAGTGTGACCTGCATGTCACTGCACTGCTGAGCATCAGATTCTCCATGAATATCGATGACTTCCTTGGGTGGGTGGTGACCCCAATGTGGTTCCCAGGTAAGTTTCTGAACTCTCATAGCCCATAGGTGGATCCTGTGTCCTCATAGATGGTGGCCTTGTGTTTTTTGGAGCCTTCAGACCAAACTCTACTTCTTGGGGTGCAAAAGATTGTCAAAAGACTCTTTGATGGTATTTTTTTTCAAAAGTGGACAAAGAGTTTATAGCTCTTTAAAATATGGTGAAAGTTAGAAGTGCATGTTCTTTAGTATTGTATTGAAAGTCTAAGAGCTTGAAAACAATGACTCTCAACCTTGGATGGGGGCCAATAAAATTACTGCTAGAGGTCCATTAATCTACTTGTTGTGTAAGCATTCTCTAGAGTCTGAATAAATAATATGTCTCATACATAGATAGTTGTTTTAAAATAATGTCTACAGATGCTATTATGATTAATACGTTCAAAATTATTCTAAAAGCTTTACTGAGATTATAGCCGTTGTTATCATTATGTTTTCTCAAGCCACACTAAATATTCAACTCATGTCACATAGATGTCTGAAACTTTTTTTGAGGGGAGGGGTATGATGTGGAACTCTATCGATTGCCAGGAATAAAAACCCAACTCAAACTAGCTAACGCCAAAAAGGAAAGTTATTGGTTCAGGTAACTTAGAGACACGTTGAGCTCTGTTTGTCTTTGAGTGGCTTCATTCTCAGGCAGCCTTTGTCCATGGGGTGATGAGAGGGTTCTGGTCCTTGCTACGTGATTACATGGTCCTGAAGTCTTGTGAACTCAAGAAAGACTTTATCCCGCCATCCATATCAAACTCCAAAACAGAGTTTGGATTGGCCAGCCCTACTTCATGGATCTATCTCTGGACTAACTACAGGGGTTAAGGTGGAGAAGGTACTCAGATCGGTCAGCGTGAATCACATGCCCACCTCTGTAAGGGGAGAAGAGGTGGAGACCCTTGATTTATAGCCCCACCAGAGTCACATGGCGAGAAGGAGGGGCCAATTTCCAAACAAAAAAGGAGGTGATGAACAGCCGAGCAATGCTTACCCACTGCAAGATGGGTTCTCAAATTTACACTTACATTTACAAGGCTTGGGAATCATTGTTCTAGAATTATGATTATTATTTTTTGATGTTTTAACCAGGTATTAGAAGTAAACTAAACCCAGATGAGGCCAATGGGACTACCCTGGGAGGCACTGTTTTTGTACCCAATCCCAAGTGTGGTTTATGTGCCTGCATGTGAGTGGGAGAAGAGGAAGAATAAAGTGTTGGAAGGGGAGCTGGCAAAAAAAAAAAAAATAAAAATTCCCTTAAAATTCAAATCTCAATTCTTCCCTGTAAATTTAAAATACAATAAAATAAACTCATACGCACACATACCACCACTCACCACCACCACCACCACCATCACCATCACCATCACCATTACTGTGACTAAACAGACACAAGCTATAAGGGTTTATTCCAAGGAGACCAGGAACATTTCTTTCTAAGCCTCTCCATTTGTCTTGAATTATTGTGTTCTTTAGGTATGGGCACCTTGGACAGGGAAGCTCTTCTCTAAGGTCCAGAGCTCTGAATAACATGACTCTCCTTACTGCTTATAGATCTCCATGTCACATCCTGTCTATGCTGTTTTTCCTGGATAATCCATTCCTTTCCAGGAATCAATAATTCTGTAATTAGTGCCCACTTCTTTTCTTTATTTTTCTCTGACCTTTATCCCTTCCAGCATTACTCCTCATTTTCTTCATTTTCCCTATATTTTTTCCATTCTCTGAAATGAAATCATTCCAAGTCCTCACTTTGCCCTTCTCAGCTGCAGGCATTGTGGACAACTGGCATGATGTGAAGAGTTGAAGACCTGACTCTTACAATAATAATGATGATGAAAATGATGATGATGAAAAAGAACATTAATTGTTCCCTTATTATTTGCTAGACACTTTCTATATATTATCTTATTTAATCCTAACACCAACCCTATAGAGTAGTAGATCCATATTAGTTTTATTTGGAGAGTGCTTCAGCCTTTGAACTCATTTCTGATGTTTGAGAAATTTCCTATAATATAAATTTTCGTGGAATTTCCCAGTATGGAAGCCAAAAAAAGTTCAGATACTTGTTGGCCCGGACTCCCTCGCAGCTAGGGTGTGGACATATGAAACACACTCAGCCAAACAGAGGTACCTGCCTCAGGCTTTAAATTGGTAGCTAGAGATACAAAAAGCAGGAAAGTAGAGAATTCGTTTTTCGGGTAGTGGTGGCATAGGTGGCTTCAGCATTCAGTTCCCAGGGTCTGTAGGAGCTGCAGTGTTTACTGTGGCATCAAGTGTTCAAGGCTAATAGTAGTGGTGAATAAACTCCATTCTTCAGTGTCAGCTGCTCCAGTGACAGTCGTCTCCCCGCAACTAACTTCGTGGCATCATTTTGGCTGTGGTTCTGGCTATTGCCTAGCCTCCTTCTCTCTGCCATTTCTGAGTCTGGTTCTCCAGTTTCCTGATGTTTTTAGAAACATAAAACACAACTTGGGTGCTGCTCCTGGAGTTGAGCTGCGTAGAAGCCTTACCCTTGAGCTCTCTTATATTCTTGCAATAAATTCCCTCCTGCCTAAATCAGTCATAGTCAGTTTATATTACTCGAAACAAAAAATTCTGTTGGGTACAGGAATGTTATTTTTAATTTTGTTTTATAGATTTGTTTTATAGATTTATAGATTTTATAGATTAGGCTTAGAGAAACAAATACTGGGCAAGATCAAGCAAATAGTATTAGAGCCAGGCTAACTTGAGAGCCCGTATTCACTTACCACCCTTCATACAAGCAAGGAAGAAAAGACCAGTAAGTGAGATTGGTCTGAATATAACTTAGAAAGAGGTAGATGTCCTTGATTACAGTCTCAGTTCTGGCACAGTCCTTCCCCAAATCACAGTTTGTTTGGATAACCTTTCTTTGTCTAGAAAATGAAAAATTTGGTGGAGATCAGTGGCTTCTAATTATTGGAGATGGGGTCACAGAATGATACGAATACCCCCCAAAGCTGTGGATCTCCTTCTTAGCAAAGTACACATACAAATGTGTTACATTCAATTTCACCCCAAGCCCGTCCTTGGAACTCAATGGATCCAGGCTGAGAACTCTGAACTAGCTGATCTCTCAGTTTGGTCCTTCCAAGTAAAACATTATGTGATTCCATTGTCTGAGTGAATTTGCTATAACTAGTGAGCTCAATCAATCAGTCAATCTCTCTGTCTCTCTCTCTCTCTTTCTCACACATACACACACACACACAATCTCAGGGCAGAGGTTTGAGTTAATCACACTCTTTAGTTTATAGCACACTATCATCATTAAGACAAGTAATTTGAAAGGACTTCTTAAATAACTGAAAATGCAATTGAAAGTGGCTTAAGCAATATGACGTTTATAATCTCATGTAACAAGAAGTTTGGAGGTCAGACATGCAAGGGTTGGTAAATTCAGTTCAAGACGTGGTTTCCTTTTTTCTTTCTGCTCTGCCACTTTCTCCCAAGATATTGGCTTGTCCCTAGCTCCTCAACATGGGGTGGCATAGTTCTAGTGAGGATTTGCAGATAATAACATCAGTAATTTTTTTAAAAAGCATATTGACTTCTGCTTTTAACCATTACAGAGTCACTGGTATCAAACTTCCTCTCTCACTGAAAACAGGTATAAAACTGGACAAATACATGAGGCAATTATTTTCAGGCATTGGATAACAGGCATGAGACTGTGATCCTTGAGAGATGGGAAACACACAAGATGAGCCTCATTTTTCTGCCTGGGTCACTTTCTTGCTGCAACACGAGGAAGTGAAACCAAATAGAGCAATGGTCTCACTGAACTGAGGAAGCAGAGATCTGAGTTCCAGCCTCCTGAAGTAGATGGAATTTCCTGGGTAGGGTAGTGGATAAGAGGGAGCTGTGCAGAGGTGGCCTCCAAAGTCTGCATGTAAATTTATGAAAATTTTTTGGCTGGAGACTGGGATGTACAGATAAAGGTTGATATCCCATGAGACATAGCATAGACTGCTGTGGAGATAAAAACTGGATAGTAATAATGGAGGCCATGCAGTTTAGGAAGATGTTGGAGTTTTAGCCTATAGGACAAAGATCTTGGGTATTCAGGTGAGATGCTATTAAGGCCATGCTTTATAAAGGAGTGAGAACTATGCCCTATAGTAAGCACCTGCCCTAGGATTAAGTAAAAAAATGAAAAATCCCCCAAAACCAAAATAGACCACTCTATTAAGGAATAAAAACTAACATAAGAGGATCAAAAGAATCTACCAATAATTTAATTGTCTGACAGGACAAACTTGGTACCCTTTAAAGGAAGAAGATGTAATTCAGATATCCTATATCATATCTACCACAATATCTAGTGTATAGGTAAACATTCTTAAACATATAAAGAAGGAAAATATGACCCACAATCAAGGGGGGAAAAAGCAATAGAAAGAGACCATGAGATGATTCCTATACTAGAATTATCAGACAGGGATTTTAAAGAAGGTATTATGAATATATTTAAGGACTTAAAGGAAAAGATGGTCATAATGAGTAAACCTCCACAGATTTTATCTAAATTTAAAGTATCCTTTTAAAACATTGGTTTCAATAAAAAATGGTTTGCTGCTACTTTGGCTAATGTTGAGGTCTCCATTCCTGAAAGTGTTCACATAAGTGTTCCCTGGCAAGGATATTGTAAAGTAACATTCAAGTGACAGTGGGATAATGAGATAAAATATGGGAGAGGAGAGAGTTGGAGTAGATAATCCATAATCTCTTCTAACTATGAGAATCTATGTTACTCTCATCATCACCACTGGAAAAGGGAAATCATTGAATGCACAGGATGAACCGGGTTCTCTGGTCCTGCTGTGTCCTCTTCTTGTTGAGTTCCTACTGTGGTGACACTTCTCTGGGGGAGCAGGAACTTCAGGGTGAAATGAATCAGGTCATGATGGAGCAATGTGGAATTAGATTTACCTTAAGCCACATTGCTAGATGTGCCGGTCATAAACACCTGGAGAGCTTACCTGCTCCTGTGCTCCTAGATTATTACAGCCGCATTACTGGAAAGCCCATGAAACTTGTGTGACCAGATCTGAGTATAGCCATAGAGCTTCAAGTAGACCTTGGCATAATCTCTTGCTTACATGTCTCTCCTCCACTGTGAGCTCTTGAGGGGTAAGAACTATGTCCACATACCTCCATATTGCTAAGACCCAATACATCACCTGATTCATAGGAGATGCTCAATAAACTGTTGTTAAATGGATGAATGAATTTTAACCACCTAATGTATTTAACCTGGTTTGAACTTGCAATAAAGCTTACTACAGCTGCCAGCAGTCTCCAAAATGCACTAACATTCTCCCACCTAATTCCCCCAAAGAGTAAGGCTTTTCCTACAGAACCTCCCTCAGCATTTCAGTCCTGAGTTTGAGATCCTTTTCAAAAGTTCATGGAGAGATACATTAATGTATAGCAAAACCAAGGATGACTCTTGATTAGAGTTTAAGTCAAGTTTAAAAAAGTGATCATTTTTTCCCTTGTTTTTCTTTCTTTATATCTGAAAGGCATGGAGAATAATCACTCAAGTAGTAAAGAAATGACAGGAAGGCTCCCCCTTCTTCCTCAAACTGCTTCTGCTCAAAATATTTTCAAGAGGGCCTAGCATTTCCTCTCTATTCTCTGACTGTTGATGGTGCTAAAAGATCAAGACCAAAATATGCTCTCCCTCATGTTCATGCAGAGAAAGCAATCCAGGGACTGCTGTAGGAGAGACATGGAGACCCTTCCCCTGCTGCCACCTCTCCCTTGTCTTTCCGCTCTTCACTCCATCTCACAGTCTTTTTCCCTTGTCTTTCTGCATTTTTTTTTCCCTCCAAACCCTACCCAGGGTTTATAGTAGCTGTCAGAGCTGGGCATGCCCCTTAGCTGCAGGCAAATCTTGTTTGCAGGCAGGAAGCTGTAGGAATTCTCCCCTAGTGGTGTTTTCACTCTTTATGCGAGCTTAATCCAGGGGATTAACAAATGGATCAGCCGGAGACGTCCTCTTACCATGAAAGAATGGGCAAGTTCAAGCAGGAATAGTCTCTGAAATGTCTGGTTCTGCTGGGAGCTAACAGCACAACACTTACCAGGCACTGGGCAGGGTGTGTCCCCAGAGGAGGCCCAGGTCACAGAGGAAATATCTTTGCTGACATGGTGCCTCTCACTGCTGACTTCACATGTCCCCTCCTTCTCCACTCACTGCTGCCACTGTCTTGTAGCCCTAGGGCCAGCCCTCCCCACTCCTACCTGGGCCCTGAATTTCCCTTATCCCCTGCCACTTGCAACCTTCTCGTTTCTTCTGCTTCTCCCCTGTCCCCTAAAGACCTTGCCCAGAATCCATTCTCTCTTTTTTTTTTCACATATGAACATTTTATTTCTTTTTTTTGGGGGGGGGTAATTTTTTTAAATTAATTAATTTTTTTTATTACAGTAACATTGGTTTGTAACATTGTATAAATTTCAGGCATACATCCTTATACTTCTATTTCTGCATCGATTGCATCATGTTCACCACTCAAATATCCATTCTCTTTCTGATGTGTCCCATGTTCTATGGTGTCTTAACATGAGTTCCTTAAAAGCAGAACTCCAGGCGAGGATTCTTGGACAAGTGATTTTAGTGGGAAAGTGCTCTTAGGAGAAGAGAGCGAGAGAAGCGGGAAAGACCAGAGGAGGAGACCAAAGCAAGGGTAGGATCTTAGCTGTAGACCAGCTTCAGAGGATCCTGAGGGCAGCTCTGGAGGAAGAATTGCTCCACATAATAGGTTCTATCTTGAGGCAAGATTTTGGTATTTTGTATCTCTGTGCCAGTCATGCATTGATGGCTGGTGTAAGAGGAGAATAACCTCCCAGATGAGACAGCTCTATTCATCTACAATTCTCCACAGAAGAGGGCAGCTGGGGGATGGATGCACCTCCCAGTGAAGGAAATCTAGGTGGGACACTGCAGCATCCACTGTACATGGAATTCACGGGAGAGGTGGCTCCAGTGGCTTTAGATCAGTCTCAACCAAACCATAAAACGATCAGAGCACAAGGTGATGAGAGAGACAGAAAAAGACCAGCAGCGCTACCCAAGGAGTAGTGCCACTTTTGTGGTTCATTTCTCATAGGTGTATGATATTTTTCACTGTGTTTTGTGTAGCATGACTTCCCCCAACTCCATCTTCTGTTATTTTTTACACGAATAACAAAATCCCAGTCCTCCATCCTGCGTAACTCGAAAAAAATTCTCTCCCAAATATTTCTGGGCTTTTCTAAACAGTGCTACATTCTCCCTGCTATTGCGTGCCATCCCTCCATCAGAGCCACTGCTCCAGGCTTGTGCCTCATTCATATCTGCCCCACTAATAATTATTGCTTCCTATTGCTTCAAAAACATAACCCTCCTGCACCCTTCATTCCTCAAGTACTGAAGATGGCAAGTTGAAGATGACTCAAATGGATTACAAAACAAGAAAGGAAAGCTTAACCTATATATCAGACCCCCGATTCCAGCAGCCGTGCCCTTCACAAAAGGGCCCCTCTCCCAGGAGGTGTTGTTCTCCTTGCCCTCAGCTGTATGCCCCACAAAAACAGCCTTCTCTTTTAAGCCCTCACTCCCCTGGGACTCCCTGAATGCCAGTCTAAAGTTTCCTCCAGAGGAAAGAGCATGATTCAGTAATTCTTTTAGGTATATTAATCATATTTTGAAATCATATTTTAGTTTTGACTCATTTGTTTCTTTTTTAGTTTTAATTTGTTCTATCTTGTGATAATGTATGTATATTTGTTATCGACTTTAAGCAGAGAAGTGTGATTACCTGTTTAGGAAAATAATCTCTCCACATCTGCTATGAAAGTTATTTCCACTGATTATCTACTTCCACGGTGGTAAGATTTTTAGGGGAAATGTGGCCACCCAGCTAAACCCTACATTTCCCAGCCTCCCTTACAGCTAGGTGTGACATCCTGACCAATTAGATGTTTGCAGAAGTGATGTCTATTATTTCTCAATCATGTTAGAAGGAAGGCACATGGCTTCTTTTCTCTCCTCATACCCCTTTCTGCTAGCTGTAAGCCAGATCTTGTGTAGACAAATTAAATTGTCACAAGGCTTGTGCTTACAAATGGTGCTTAAACATGTGCCACCATGTCACCACCTGCCCCATCCCATCACATAAGCCCAGGTGAGAGCTCCACTCCTTCTGTGAGCACCTAGAGCTAATGACAGTAGTCACTCCATGTCCTTAAGAAAGAGAGAATGATGGCACTGCTCTCTGTGTCGGTAAGATTGACACCTGGGGATGGCAGAGCTTCAAAAGAAAGGGCCCTCGAGTTTTCAACACTGTGATGATGCCAAATCAACCATGAAAATGAGACAAACTTCTCCCTTGTCTAAGCCACTAGGTCTAGTTCAGTACCCCAACATGCATCCTAACAAATTCAGCCCAGAGGTGTTGAGCTTTGTTCAGAGACTGAGCCAATTGAATGGAAGTCATGATGACTGAGACAAAGAGGGAGTGGCTTGGGAAAATAGAAAACATTCCAAAATAATAAATGAAGAGATTGGAAGAGTAATTGTTTTTTATGTCAAAGTTGTCCCTCAATCAAATGTGATGTGGAAAAATACATACAAAGGAAATACACAATTGAACCAATAACATCCTAGCCCCTTTCCCCTGATCCATCTAAGTTATACTCCATTTTTCACATTTCCGAGAGAAAACAAATCCCTGTTGCAAGTTTATTAACAGCAGCAGCAGTTTGGTTTCTTTTATTTTATTCGATGTTGGGGCAATAGAAACAATATAAGCTCCTTTCGTCTTATTTTGCGTTTTTGCAAATAATATTACATTAATTTTTTGAGTAAAATCACTCCTTGTTGGGTCTTTAGCACTCAGGTCACTATGATGACACTTGGCACATTGTGATGATATTTTCAGGCTAGACCGAGACGTGATGCACACCCCAAAATGGCCAAAATGCCTGGTATTAACTGAGAGAACCAAGATGTCTACAGTTTCCATTTTCTCTCTACAGAAGGATTTTACAGTTTTATGAAAAGGGAATATGATCGGGGTTCAGCTAGGCATCTTTTGTTTTTTGTTTTTAGTTTTTTTAGATAAAGATGCCATTATATATGTATTTGTTATAGAGATGATCACATTTCCCCAAATGTCCTCCAAACAGGCTGGTCATCTTGTTTAACGAGGTTTATCCTGTTATACTGCCAACAGGGTGACTTAGAGCTGAGATGGACTCGTTTAGCTGGTTTCTTCAGTTCTGGAAGCCTCTCCCCACTTGCCACCCCCACGCCCATGCCTGTGTCTGCATTTTAAGTCCTGCAATTCCTCTTTCTGAACACCTTCCTACTCTCTTCTTCTCAGTCTTACCCTCTGTCTATTCTTTAAATTCTCACACCATCCATGAAGACTTCTTGTATTGTTTATGAGAGCTTTCTGATCCCATATGGGGTTTCTGAAGCCCATACTTCTCTGTGCTTAGAGTCTGTACCACGAGATTTAGCCCTGAGGTGCATCCCATGGCTGGTATTGATCAAGGTTGTTTCTAGTGTACAGTTTTCTCTGAGCGTCTGCTGGATGCATAGGCCATGCTCAATAGAGAGTAGTAGGTGTTCAACCAAATTGATGGATTGGTTGTTAAAACTTCCAAGTATCTTTAATTCCTTCTTCTATAATGTCTTTTAAAGTTTTCTCATCTTTGCATTTGTGTGCCTGTGCATATAAATGTGTGTGTTCATTCACCTGAAAATAATCTATTGAGTACCTACTCTGTGCCAGGCACAATGCTGGCTGCTGGTGATAAAAAATTGGATGTGACAAGACTCTGGTTTTCTTTGCCCTGAGTTGCTGAGGGAATGATTGTTTAGAGAAAGAACAAGTCAAGAAGAGGAGCTGACTTGGGTAGAAGAGCCAGGATGGTGCTTTGCTGTGCTCAAAGTACGAGGGAGGCATCCAGGTGGTAATGAAAATTCTGGGACTTTCTTGCGATTCTGGGAGCGCAATGGGGGATTCGGGCTGGACATGGATCTCTGGGAGACATTTGCCTGGAGATGACTGTTGGACCCTTGGGTCTAGTTAAGTTTTCTAGAGGGACAGGATGAGAAGAAAGGGCTGAGCAGACAACTGTATTGTATGGCAAGTAAAACATGTGGAAGGAACTCCACAGAGGTTTAGAAGCTGACCTAAAATTCTTATTTAATCTGTAAACAACATCTGTAGTAAGGGCTAGGAGAAATGGGGGCAATTTTGGGGCCACTGCAAGGAATCACCTGCCCCTCGTTGTCTGCATGCTTTGAACTCCAGTCTTATGGTGGTCAGCCTGGTTGGCAGATAGGCCAGAGGAGGGAGGAGGATGCGAGTTCTGGCTCAACTCTACCACAAGAAGCAGACAAACAAGAAGAAGAGTCCAAGGATCCTGGACTACCACGTACCTGAGGAACAGAATGAGGGTTTCAGACGTTTTCCTTTTCCTCTCTGGGTCTTAGATTATATCTATAAGCAGGAGTGGTGAACTTAATAATCTTTAGGACAACTCAGCTCGCCAAAATTCTCTGGTTAAGACAGATCAGATTATGTGAGACCACTTTGGTTTAGGGTTGTCTCCTGACCCTCAGACCAGGCACAAATGCATCCTGGATACTTGTGGTCCCCTAGACAGTCTTCAGTAAAAGAAACAATCAGACGTCTTGCCTCTCCTACAGCTGAGAAGCTAGAAATCAGGATGCCAGCACTTGGGTTTGTGTGCATCTTGGGGCCTAGCGATATCTTCCTTGCTGCCCAAATTGATGCCTGAAGCTGCATCATTAGAAAGGGGTTTTTTGTTTTATTTTTTTATGAGGAAGATTGGCCCTGAGCTAACATCGGTTGCCAATCTTCCTCTTTTTGTTGAGGAAGATAAGCCCTGAGCTAACATCCACGCCCATCTTCCTCTATTTTGTCTATTTCAGATCCCACACCCGGGGTCTGAACCGGCAAACCCCAGGCTGCCCAAGTGGAGCACACGAACTCAACCACTTCGCCACTGGGTGGGCCAGAAAGGGGTTTTTAAGAGTTCTGTTTCATGACTTCGGGTCTTCAGACCCCTAGGTGGTAACTGAGGTCGTTCACCAGGTGGTATGGAAACTATAGGAGAAATGCTGTGAATCACCTCAGGGCATCAATTTAACGCAAATTTTTAAGAGAAAAGGCAAGTTCAAGTTAACACGCACACTATGGAGTAGAATACAAACCTTGTATTGGTCCTAAAGACTGCACAAGAGATATAAATAAAACTTGGCATTTTCTAGTTGTTCTGGGCTGCTTGCTGCTTTCACCAGGACCAAAACCTCTCTCTTTTTGTCAGGAAGGCCTGGCACTGTTGTAAGACATGTCTTTGCTCAATGGATCTACTGGGTATTTAACACTCTCAAGTACCTGAGAATTTCTCCTTGAGCTAGCACAGTTCATGTTTTTTGCCCTTTGAAAATGCAAGGTCCCAAATCTGGGGAATTTTGGCCGACATTATGCTAACAATTTCTATACCTTTACCAGAACGTTCTCTTGTGGAGATGTTGGGGCAATTTAGCACTGAAGGATCTGGTTCCATTAATTACATAATGTGCTCATAAAAGGGTAGCTGGGTATGGGTTTAGAAGACCTACAATTCCCTTTAGGTCATGATTTGATGATCATCTAGAAAATGCAGAGTATCTAATCATTTGGACTCAAATAGTTGATTTTGCTCTCATAAACTGCTGATGAAAGCAATTATTTCCCAATTTTTAGAGACAAATGAACCATACAAGAGCAGCTGTAGAACTTGTTGTAAGTAAATATGATAATTACCAAGTTTGACATGTGCTATGACAACAGTCCTTTGCTAATCAACAGCTTCACTCCTAAAACAGTCATTGAAAACATGTTGGGCAGCCAGTTCTCAATTCTACATGCCAATGGGAGGGAGTGGTAGTACAGAAAATCCAATGAAACAGATAATCCCCAAATCATTGTTGTTTGGCCTCAGGAGGTATCATGTTTTTAATTTTTAAAATTTTTTGGCAGCAGATTCACATCCCTTAATTAGATCCTATGCATGTTATTGTCAATATTAGCTTGACTTTCTGAACAGACACTCATAGCTGGCAGGAAAGGCCACCATGGGCAGCAGGAGAAATTCATTTGGGGATTAAAAATTAGCAGGAGACAATTTTGACATGGATAATTCCTGTGTGGATAATTGAGTGCTGACTGGTATTTAGGGAAATGCACATACAGCAGAGGACAGTGCAGGACGCTGTTGTATAATTAGGTTGGTAGGAGGAAAATCTTCACTTCTTACAGCAGAGAGTTGCTCAACAAATGCACAAAAAAACTGAAAACCAGCAGCCTAAAGACCAAGATTTCAAATCATGTGCTGAAGCAACATTTGAGAATATCTCAACCCAAGGGTGTTATAAAAGCTTGAGGTTGGAGGGGAGGAGGTGCTGGTGGTTTCATAGTTTTCAAAGTATATTAAATATTAATCCAACCATGGATCTTTTCTGAGGTCTCTCCATTATCTAAAGCCCTTCTGGTTTCCTTTCTTTATCTCTGGCTAAGGCTTTACAGAGAGATTTTGTTTGATATACTCAAAGTAGCACTGGGGCAACTTAGTGAGGAGAAAATGGAACATGGAGAAATGCTGGCTTCCCTACATTCTCCTACTCTGTACAACGGGGACACTGATATCTATCTTGCAGGAGCATCATAAGGATCAGAGAAAATGCCTGTAGAGCACTTGGTCCTGCTACATAGTGAGTGACAAATCTGTAATAAGTATGTCTTACTCTTGTCAATAATTAGAAATAAGAATGAAAAATATCTTATTCTTATGAATGATAATGATATCCCAATGGCAATATCACCTTCTACTGATGTGTTGCGAAGAATAAAATAATCTAAAAGACATGCTTTTTGAATACACATAGCACTACTCTGTAGAATTAACTTTTCATCAAATAGGCCCAGTGGCAAAATTAAGATTTGGGACTATTTTCGTGGAGAAAGTTTAGATATATGGGTGCTAGCTGGAAAATTACAGAAGGTCCTCTGCAAATTTCTTCGAGGAAACAGTGCCCACACATCCAGGGTAGACCAAGGGTAGTTGTGACTTCTGGGTATCTCCTTGTCATCCATTCTCTGTTTTTTTCCTGGCTACTGCTAAGAAGGCAACCACTGGAACTTAGATCTGCTGGCATATGGGAAATGCACTAAATACAGTGTGTTCAAATCTGTTGTTCATAATTCATTCATTTGGAATTGTGAAAAATAGTTCCTGCCACATATATTCTCATAAATGTGTTGAATGAACACAGGAAATGCAAGAAACTAACCACTAGGTGTGTGACTATGGAATCTTGATACTGAAAGGAATCTCAGAAATCATCTATTTCAAGTAAAAAACAGATCAACAATTGCTTTAGTCTGTTTGGGCTGCTATAACAAAATACCACAGATTGGGTGGCTTATAAACAATAGAAATTTATTTCTCATAGTTCTGGAGGCTAAATGTCCAAAATCAGGGTGCCAGCATGGTCGAGCGAGGGCCCTTTTCTGGATCTCAGACTTCTCATTATATCCTCACATACCTGGAGGGGCTAGATAGCTCTCTGAGGCCTGTTTTTAAACAGCATTAATCCCATTCATGAGGGCTCACTCATAACCTAATCACCTCCCAAGGACCCACCTCATAATACGATCACTTTGGGCATTAGGCTTTTAACATATGAATTTTGGAGGGACACAGACATTTAGACCATAGCAACAATTTAAATATTTTCAACAGAAGATGAGTAAAATAAATTATGCATAGCCATTTAATGGAACACTATGTAGCTGTTAAAATGGTGTGCCTGTATGTACTGTCAAGGCAAGGTGTTCACTACATTTTGTTTTAAAAAGAAGTCAGAGAAAGGTACTATATAATTCCATTTGCATTTTAAAGTATAATATAAAATGTTTGAATAAGCCCAGAAAGTGTTTGGAGTGATAAAAAAAATTTGAACAGAGGTTATCTGTGGGGCATAGGTTGAGGAGGTGGATAAAATAATAGAAATGGGGGAAACTGTACCATTTTATTTCATGAAATATTGTGCTGTTTGATTTTTTAAAACAAGTGTATATTAATTTCATAATAATTAAAAGGAAACCAAAAAACTCCATGTAATTCAACTTTCTTCTTCTTCTTCTTTTTTTTTTTTTTTTAAATTTTTATTTATTTTTTTCCTCCAAAGCCCCAGGAGATAGTTGTATGTCATAGTTGCACATCCTTCTAGTTGCTGTATGTGGGACGCGGCCTCAGCATGGCCGGAGAAGCAGTTCGTCGGTGTGCGCCCGGGATCCGAACCCCGGGCCGCCAGCAGCAGAGCGCACGCACTTAACCGCTAAGCCACGGGGCCAGCCCTTCTTCTTCTTTTTTTTTTTTTTTTGGTGAGCAAGATTAGCCCTGACCTAACATGAGTTGCCATTCCTCCTCTTTTTGCTGAGGAAGATTGGCCCTGGGCTAACATCTGTGCCCATCTTTCTCCATTTTATATGTGGGATGCCTGCCCCAGCATGGCTTGATGAGCAGTGCGTAGGTCCATGACTGGGATCCAAACCCAAGAACCTGGGGCTGCTGAAGCGGAGCGTGTGAACCTAACCATTACGCCACTGGGCCAGCCCCTCAACTTTCTCCTTTTTTAAAACTTCTTACAAATTATTTTTTAGTCAGCTTTATTGAGGTATAATTGACAAATAAAATTGTAAGATATTTAAAGTGTACATCTTGATGATTTGATAGATGTATACTTTGTTAAAGGATCCCCCCATCTAGTTAATTAACACATCCATCACCTCACATATTTTCTTTTTTTTTGGTGAGAAGATTTAAATTCTACTCTCAGCAATTTTCCATTATACAATACAGTGTTATCAACTATAGTCGCCATGTTATGCATTAGATCCTCAGACCTTATTCATCCTATAGCTGAAAGTTTGTACCCTTTTACCAACATCTCCCTATTTCCCTCACCTCTGGCAACCACTTTTCTACTCTCTGTTTCTATGAGTTTGACTTTTTTATTTTTTAGAACACATATAAGTGATACCATGCAGTATTTGTCCATCAATGGATGAATGGATAAAGAAGATGTGGTATATAAACACAATGGAATATTACTTAGCTGGGAGAAAGAAGGAAATCCTGCCATTTGTGACAACATAGATGGACCCTGGACCCTGAGGGCATTGTGCTGAGTGAAATAGAGAGACAAATTCTGCATGATCTCACTTATATGTGGAGTCAACTTTCTCCTTTTACAGGTGAAGAAACTAAAACTCAGAGAAACTCGTGATCATAGAAAATTGCAACTGAAAGACAACTAGCAATTGTTGTGTCTAACCTCTTCATAGTACAGACAAGGAAACTGAGGCACAGAGGAGTGAGGTGAGTTATAGTTTTGAAGACTTAAGCCTGGGTAGAAAAAATGTTGGATACATTGGTGGTGAAAAAAATGTTGGTACTCAGCACACCCTGTAAAATCTATTAAAACTGACTCATTTATTTTGGATGAGGTAAGTGTTGACATTAGACAATTTGGTGGGCAGCATTTATTTTCCTATTTATTAAAATGTCAGAAAGAGTACAGATGGCACCTCCTAAAAGGCTCGCAGGTGGTGGTCCTCAAAACACAATCCTCAATCCACAAAAAGGATAAAAACTAATATTAAAAAAAAAAAATACAAAACCCCACCAAAACCAATATTCTAGCTTAATGATAAAAATAAGGCTAAATACATTCAGGATATCAAAGCAGGGACAGTTCATAAAAAAAAATCTGTGCAAGTCAAGGACAGACATATATATATATATTTATTTATATAACTTTATAAAATACATGTACAACAAACCACATTTAAAAGTTACAGAATATTAAACTAGAAAAAGTCAGACTTCAAAGAAATTCTTTGAACAATTTCACCAATGCTCTACCAATAATTTACTTCTTCTCAAGTTACATTTTGTGTATGTCCCAGAGGAAGACAATATTGCCTCTGAAATTTTAAAGGGAGCATAGAGAAATCCAAATTTATTTATACACTCCTGGTTAACCGGTCATATTAATGTAAGAACATAACGGCCATATTTTGATGCAGTAGGATTGTGTCTCATTACACACCGCAAACCAATCTTGGAGCAAAAACACGTCATTCTGGGTCCGGGGAGCTGGTTTTGGTCTCGTTGGCTGTGCACATGCTTTTGTCTGTGTTCCTCGCACCCAGAGAAGTGGAAAATTGAGACCATTCCCTGAATAGCTCAAGCCTCAAATTAACATTTGTCCAATAATCTGGATATTTGGATTGTAATAGAATAATTCCCAATTTGCCCCCAATTCTTCACCTCCCTCTGCCCGTGCAGAACATAAAATAAACCAAGTTTACGTAAGGGCCCTGATTGGAAGAAAGCGTTCTGAGAAGCTAATGTATCTACATAACGATTCAGCCCAAGGTGCCAACGCAGTCCCTGTGTTTAAAGGATCCCTCAGGGTCAGGTTTGAGCAGACGAGCTGTGTCCGCTCCACGCGGACTCTCCGAGCAATCTCCCCAGTGAGAAGTCGGCATTTTCACGGGGCGAGAAAATAGAAGCCGGAGTCCAGAAAACCGCAACATCTGGAACAGGAGGAAAGATTTCACTGGAAAGAACTTGACAAACTCTGAAAACAAAGTTCTACACTTGACTAATTTATTTTGGCTGCAAAGCCGAGCTCAATGCGAAGCTCAAAGAGGATTTGTCCGAGCCTCCTTTCAAAGAAATAAAAAGCCAACCCGCACTAAAATTAATGCAATGAGTGCATAAACAGTCGAGATAGTTATCTGATACTGAGGGAATAGAGCCACGCTAGGCCTTTTTGTTATTTATGGGATTATTATTGGAGGAAACAGAAGCAATTAGATATCCCCCTGCTTTCAGAGCAGGGGAAGGAAAAAAGGTGTCAAACATGGTTTTTCAATTTGGTCTCTTGATCATTTCGTTTTCGCTACATCTTAAAATCCAAATATACATCCACCCCCAGTGCCCCACTCACTGGCTTCTCAGCTGTTCCTTTGACTGTTTCTCCTTTATCCTTTGCAAACTCCATGGACTTTGCAGGATGTATGGAAAGACTTAAATATACCTTAAAAATAGAAGTTGCACCTTTAAAAACAAAGTACTTTTATTATTGTATGTGATTACAAAAGTAATATGTATGTGTATATGTATGTACATTGTAGAAAATAGAGACATAGGAGAAGAAAACCTTTGCCATCCTCTTGTCTGTCCAGCTTTCGAAGCCATTTTTGGGGAGCATTCCCCAGAGTGTGAGTCTTTTCAGCAGTCAGCGAGGTTGTGGCATGTACCCTTTGGGCCAGCAGACACCTGCTCCTGGTCAGGTGTTTGAATCTGGACGGAGTGACAGAAGAAGTGGGCTGAGTAAGGAGCTCGTCTTGGTGGTTGGAGCAGTCAGTCCATTCTCAGTGCCCCGTGATGGGTGTGGTGTCAATCCAGTGCTGGCAGTGGCCATGATGCCCGTTGGAACATCCAGTGTCAGACAGCAGAGGTAATGGGCTTCTCACCCCGAGACCCTGTGGTGTCACTTTGGCTGTGGTCCTGGCTGCCAGGAGCTTCCCTTGTGTCTGCCTGTTTTCCAGGCCTGTCCTCTAGATTCTCCAATGCTCCTGTGGGCTCCCCAATATTTATTCACTAAATTCTTTTTCTGCTTAAATCAGGCAAAGAAGGTTTCAGCTGCTTGCAGCTTAGAACCTAGACAGGTTCTCCTATAATTCCTTTACTAAGAGATATCTCCCATGAATATTTTAATGAATAGTTTCTAGCCTTTTTTCTGCACCTATAGATAGTTTCATTTTGCTATGGTGAGGGCAGAGTTGTTGATACGTGGTTCAGAGAGCAGCGAGAAAGATTTATCTTGCCTCGGATGTGTGTACAGGGGGTTTGTTTCCCACTTTTCTCAGAGGTACACAGGCATATCTGTAATTTCCCTTGGCTTCTGGCTAAGGTGACTGGTGCTATGAAAATTTCCAGAATAGGCACTGGGACACCTGACGCGCGTGGTATTTTTCTCTGATCATAATGGGAATAGTTATGATTTCATTTCTGAGTGCCTACTATTCACCAGGTCCTTTATTAAGGGCTCTACAGAGGTTAGTGCATTTGTTCCTCATAAAATTCCTATGTAGTGGTGATTGTTTCATTAAATCCTCACAATGTTCCATGAGGTAGACCTTGTTGTTACCCCATTTTACTGATGAGTAAACCGAGGTTTAGCAATATCAAATAACTTGTCTGAGTTCACAAGCAGGAAGAGGTAGTTCCAGAATTTGTTCCCAGGTTGGCTGACTCCAGAGACTTCTTCCCTATCCCCATCACGATTCTGCCCCAGGTAGGGCTGCTCGGGCCCTTAGGTCATTGGTATGCTGGCTTATCCCTACTTTCTACCACTGGTTAGTTAGTACAGGGGTGTTTACTATAATCTGGCTCTGTTTTAATGCTAATGGATGATGAAGAAATAGAAGGCATACTCCTTTAATTCAAGGCTCAATAATAAAAGTAATATGCCTTTAGAGGGTGCATTATGGTTTACACAGCATTTTAATACGGATGATCCGGGCCGGCCCCGTGGTTTAGCGGTTAAGTGCGCACGCTCTGCTGCTGGCGGCCCGGATTCGGATCCCGGGCACGCATTGATGCACCGCTTCTCTGGCCATGCTGAGGCCGTGTCCCACATACAGCAACTAGAAGGATGTGCAACTATGACATACAACTATCTACTGGGGCTTTGGGGGAAAAATAAATAAATAAAATTAAAAGAAATATGGATGATCTCACTTAATGTCATGAAATGACTGGAGAATAATTACAAAGAATAATGCCAAAATATGCAAAGTAACTTGGGGCTTAGAGAAAAAAGTGAAGAGAGGAGGTGAGGTTAATGAGGGTGAGATTCTGAGGGAAAATGGATTTTTAGGAATTTCTGGAAGGTGATTCTGGTGCTTGATGGTGAATAGCAAGGGAGAGGGTATTTTACTACCGAGTTGTTTATGCATATAACTGCCAGCAGATCTGTATTGAGTTTGGTGGGATGTGTTTTTAAATCTGAAGTGATTGATGGACTTGGCATTCATTGGTTCCGGTTAAAATGGAATCTTTTGCAAGGATTAGTTCAACAAGAGGGCTGAGTGGATGAGCTTAATAAAAACTCCATCAGATCCATGATGTGCCATCGCCCCTTGGATCTATAAAACAGCCCTGACGTGAGGTCTTATTAGTGGCTGATGGTGATCCCACGATGGACACAAGCATGCTGTCCTTGTCCTCAAGGAGCCTTACATTGGGGAGAAAGAGATAAATGTGAAGGAATTTGGGGAGAGGATGAAGTACTCATGCTGTTCCGACTCTGAGGCAGGCTTCATGGGGGAAGTGTGATAAGGAACACCTTCTGGTGCCTAGAGTAACAAAACTCCCTTGGAAATATGTATGTTCTAGCAAACTTGGGGCTTTCAGGTCAGTTATGATAAGGCTCCCTTGGTTATGTGTAAACAGAATGTCAAACAAGGTTGAAAATCATTGCCAGAGAGCTTAATGCGCCCATAATTTTAAAAAGTACAATCCAAGTATAATTGTTCTGCATCAGAATAAAGGAATTTCTTGCTAAAACAGAGATGGTAAAATGCTTGCCTTGTCCTTTTTCTTTTTCTTTTTTTTCTCTAAATTGCTTTCTTTCCCTCCAAACAATTAAACCTGAGTAGCTGAGAGCAATCAGGTGGCTGTAAGAGTAACCAGTCTTCCCTCCCTCTCCTTTTTCTTAATGAGCTTGCATTTTTCTTCATAAATACGCTTGAAAGTTACATTTTCTTTTCTTTGAGACTTGAACCAAGATGAAAGGAGACCAGTGTGGCAGAAGGTGCATATTGGGCAGGTGGTGGAGGGAGCTGGCTTCAAAGGGCAGCCCTCTGGAGGGTGACTCATGATGCTCCTCACTTTTCCCGCCAGTGGTTTCCTCCCTGGGTGAGAATGCAGCCAAGAAGCACAAAGGCCATTTGGAGGATTGAGCCAGGTGCCAAATCTGAGTATCTAGTTTTAATTGGACACACACTAAGACATTCCCAAGGGAAACACTTGATGATGATGATTATTTTGTCAATAACTCACCAGTGTCATGCAAATTAAATACACGGACATTGACTCTGGAGCCTTTGCTGGGTCTATGTAAGTGTGGGTGTTGTGCTGAGGCCAACTCCTGGTGAATGACTTTGCATGGCAAAAACTGTGTCTTTCCCAACCATAGCTCTGATTTACTGCTGTAGCCCTTCCTGCCCCACAGTTCGTGAACCAGGAGGTGCTGCTCATTAGAAGGGAAGCTGTCAGAGGAGAGGGAATTGACTTTGTCTTCCTTGTTATGATGCAATGGCTATTTTGCATCAGCGGCTGTCCTATGCGTATGGCTTTCTCTGCAATAGACTGAGGCCAGAATTGGTGTTGGCAACCAGAGTGTTCTTCTCTGGGCTCCCTTGCCTTCTCTGGGCATTTAGTTCACAGTCAGATGAAAGCTCCACAAACCTCAATGTCCAAAGGGAGTTTCCCCCAGGGAAGAAAGCGCTGCCCGTGGCTCCAGCTCCAGAACAGAGAAGGTGGGATACAGGGCATTTAGATTGGAGATGTTCAGCGAAGAGCGGGAAGGAGCCAGTATTCTTCTTTCCTCTGGGAGTCTGCTAGGTGCAGCACTCAGCGAGCTGAATATAAGAGCTGGGCTCTGAAACAGTGACTTTCCATGTCTACTTCAGCACCCGAATTGAGGTGGCAATGAGGAGATGCTTCCTGTGTGGCATCTGCTCCTCTGTGCCCTGCCTATCCTTTGAGGATCAGCTCTTGTCACCTCACCACACTCTACAAGGGTATTCTTCTCCTCTGAAATCACACACTGCTAACTGTCTGAATCACTCAGACGACAAATGCATTATGAGGCAATATATCATATCTCTCCAATCTCCCGGCCTTTCAAAATGGAGGTAGTTCTCTGAGAAACAGCAAAATCTAGCAATGTGGTTACCAAAGTTCCATCATTTGTGATTTTTGCTATTCAATAACTGCCCAAAAGATCAAACACTTGATATTTTTTACTTATATTAGCTTTCTCTTTTTTTGTTTTTTATTTTATTTTATTCATTTATTTTTTTTGGTGAGAAAGATTCGCTCTGAGAAAACATCTGTTGCCAATCTTCCTCTTTTTTTTTTTTTTGCTTGAGCAAGATTAGCTCTGAGCTAACATCCGTGCCAATCTTCCTCTGTTTTGTATGTGGGTCACCGCCACAGCATGGCTTGATGAGTGGTGTAGGTCTGTGTGCAGGATCTGAACCTGTGAACCTGGGCCACAGAAGTGGAGCACGCTGGACATAACCGCTATGCCAAGGGACCAGACTCTATATTAGCTTTCTTTATCACAGATTTTTTTTTATTGTTTTGAATGTTCCTAGTTTTAAATTGAGCAATAACATAGAGTAAAATGAACTGATCTTAAGGGTACTGCTCAAGAATTGAATGTGTGTATATACATATATGTGTATATATATACACGTATATACATACAACCTCCAGCCAAACCAAGATATAGAGCATTTTAATATTTTTTAAAAGGAAATGTGATATCTCTACCAACAATATCTTCAAAAGTGTGGTGTGGTGTGCTTGTTTAATTTTTTCTAATCTGCACTAAAATAAATAACTGTAAATTATAACTACTTCTGGTTCACCTGAAAGTGTCTTGTGGAGCACTGGGTGTTATTATGTCATTCACTTACTCTTCCATTTGATATTTATTGAGTACCTACTGTGAGTAAGGCATTGTTCTAGGCATGGGGTAGAGGGAAGACACAGCTTGATCTCTAGCCTTCAGGAAAGTCTAATCTGGTTGGGGTGATGAGAATAGTATTCACAAATTATCCAGTTTTCTTTTAGGTGAATGGAAGGATTTCATTTCCCCACCCCTTTGAAGTTAGGTGTTCGTGTGACTTGCTTTTGCCCATGAAATGTGCATGCTAGTGACATATGTTAATTCCTGGGGAAAGCTTTAAGCACCAGTGCATAATTTTCCCCAAAGCCAGTGCTGAGATAGAGTCTCTATCAGCCTGGGTTGCTGGATGACTACAATGAGATAAGCCTTCGTACCCATCTACACTGGAGATGGGGCATGAGCAAGGAATGAACCTGTTGTGTCAAGTCACTGAGATTGGCGGTCATTTGTTTCTGCAGCTTAAGGTGCCCTATCCTGACTGAAACCATATATAAAACAGAGACCACAATCTAGGATTGACACCACTTCCTTATAATAGTGGTAACAGGAGAATAAAGCAAGATAACATTCTAGGATAAGGGAGATGTAAAGAGAAAGATATATCATCATTTTGTTCGACAAGAATTGAAAAACACCAAATATATCATGGCTTTATGAAAAAAATGTATTTCAATCAACACATAAATTTCTTGAACTGCCATTTACATTCAATTCTAAACTAAAATCAACTAAAAATCTGGAGAAATTTTTCAGAAAATTACAAGTCGATCTGAAAACATTTTCAATGCTTGAAAACACATCTTTCCCTGTTCTTGAACTTGTTCTTTCATGGATTTTGTAAATTAGCACTTATGATTCAGTTGCAGTTAAAAAAGAATTAGAATGGTTTAAGACTAAAAGCACGGATATAGGAAGACTAAACCTATTACCAGAATAGAATATAGATATACTGTGTATTACTAAAGGAAAAAAGTCTTGAGATGTGTCCGTCTAAAAAGGAAAATATGTTTGCTTTTAAAACTTTGCACTAGCCAAATTCAGGATGCAAGTGTCATACTTTCCCCAAATAAACAGGAATTTAAGAAACAACTCTTGGACCACTGGTTCATGGCTCGGTGAGAACTCATTTGCTCCTCAATTATTGAGCCTTTCTTTAGCAGTAATTTTGATTCCTTCTATCATGCATTTTAAATGCCCTTCTTCCTCTGACTCATTCCATCATCACAAGCTGTGGAAGAAGAACATAAAGTTAGCATTACTTGGGGGTTTAATGGTGTCGCTCTAGAGAATTTTTATCTTATAGCATTCATTCCAAACCAGGACAGAAGAGATTTAATTTTTTTGTGTTGTGCCTCTATTCTTTCAGATCTGAATAAAATTGCTCAGATCTGTGCCTCACTGAATACAATGTGTGGCTCTACAAGGGGGAAAAATCCTATTTTGCAAAGACAAAGTAATGCTAAGGAATTTATTTTCAACTTTCCAAAGAAATGCATAATTCCCTTCAGAAGCTAAACTTGATTTTTTTAAAAGTGTAAAGTTTTTATAGAATGTTACTTTAAATTCAGAATGATAAAAATAGTCTAAACATGGTAGCAAATTAATCTTAGAGTCCGCACATTTCAATTTATTTCCCTTTAACCTTCAGTAATATTTCTATTTTTGGTTGGATTTAGTCAAGCAAGTGTTGATATCTTCCATTTCTCAGATAATCTTTTTTGCCCCATTGAATTGCCAACAGATGAGAATTTGCCAGTACAAACATTTTCTTTTTTCACTCTCATTCACTGACAGCCTTTTTGTATTCTCTTCTTTTCTCCTTTCATATTGTCCCCATCTGCCATCCCTTTCATTTGCTTTGAAGCTCTATATCAAAAAGTTGTTGATTCCAAGGATGATATTTGCTTTGATTTGAGGACTTTCAATATTCACTAATGGAGAAGAAGACACCAGTGACGAGGTTCCCCAAATGGGAAAAGTCAAGGAAAAGAGCGTGGGTTAACGTGCGCAGAGTGAGTGGTCTCTGGAGAGCATGGATTTTGATCTCCATCCTGGCTCTACCTAGAGACGGCCTTGCCCGGGGAGTGGTCCTGCTGCTCATTTTCCCCAAAGCTCCTCTTTCCCCTCTGTTCAGACAGTGGTGGCCCTGACTTTCCCCTGCAGAGGGAGGCTGCTACTGCTGCCCATGTTGTTCCCAGACTCCTTTGCTTCTCCCCTGCCGTTGGCTCCTATTTTATCCTGGAGGTTTCAGATCCCTCCCCGCTGACCCACAGCCTTGCTTAGATCCCATGCTGGCTACCACCTTGCTTAGCTATCAGCTCAGAGTTGGGAAGGGTAGCCCCTGCCTCTCTGTGTCAACCTTTTTAAGCCTCTTCTTGGTGTTGGAAGCACGCCTTGCTTAGGTACCATTGTCTCTAGTAAATCCATACTCAGGGACTGATCAGGGAAGCCAGCTGATTCACAGTGAATGTAAATGGAATTTCAAGACTCCTTAGGAGGCCTCTGTACCACTAGCACAGGAGCACAGAGAAGGAAGTGAGCAACCTGAAGTTACTCGGCTGTGGTGGTGGGATTCAGATTCACCTGGCTCTGGTCTTGTTCACCTGATGAGTACCTTCTGCCTTTCTTTCTTCCCTCTGGACTATTAAGGAGTCTTCTAGTAGAGTTCATTTGTTCACAGCAATTACTTCTGAGTGGCTGGGAAGGAAGAGAAAAAGGAACAAACCAACAACAAAAAAAAATGTCTGAATCTCCTGAAATTTTCCCCCGAGCTTATGAAAAGACTAACTGAAATGTGAATGAAATCTATGTGTTCAGAAAATCACGAATGCATCTATTATCTTTAATTTTAACATTTAAATTCCTTTGTACACACTTAATGCTTTTTTTTTTAGCTGCAAAATTGTAGCTAAACCAAGAACTGGCTCAGCTATGAAACCATGAAACACTGTGAACCAACAGTGTAAAGTGCTCTTCTGGTGGCCCATTTAGCCATGTGTAGGGTCCAGGTTAACTGAAGTTGGGGAAAATGGAAATGTTGACATTTCTTTAAACAATAAAAATTACAAGTGATTGCCAAAGTGCCACGAGCTGACATTTACGGAGATTGTTCGCCGATTATATATATGAAATATCATAAGTAATTAGCTCGTAGCAATTACCTGCCCTTCGTTATTTTGCTTTTAGAATATTTTTAAAGCTTAGGTTACTAAAATTTCAAATAGTCCTGGGCTGTGCTGTCATGGGTCTTTATCCAAATGAATCGTGGTCTCCTGTAAACAGTCCTATGATCTGATTTCCATTGGGACAGGAGTTGTAAAAGGCCAGGGATTTTCGATGGATTTACACATATACTGTTTCAGTTAAGTTACCAAGGTCGACTTAACAGCCCTTTTCCTCGGAGTCTTAAATACACTTGCCACCCAGTCTCTTTCCACCACGTTCGAGGGAATGGGTGATGAGATTAAGAGGGGCTCGACCGAGGTGGGGGTGGGCGAAGAGTCTGCCTCTGTGAAATTTCCAACTAGAGTTCCTTTTACAGTCGGTGGTCTCAGTTAACTAGCTTGGTGGCATTTGTTGCTGGAAAGCTGACTCTTAAAGATATGTCAACACGGAGCCAGGCGCTGGAGCATTTTCTTTTGGAAAGCTTCCTTCTCCTGATACCATTTTGCAAGGAAGAGGTGCTTGGGAAGAAAGCTGGCAGCTGGAATTTGGTTGTCCAGGAAGGCATTGAAGCAGGGCAGCTTCGATCCCCCAACTTGGTTTCTCCCCACTTCCCAAACACAAAAAGAGATGGGCTGGCTTTCTTGAGATTTGCTCAGCCCAGGCTGGAATCATTACAAACAAATATTAATGACACTCCATTACTGGCTACATTTTCAATGAAGTTTAAATAGTCTGAGTTATGATGATTAGCGAGAAATGTACAGATAATAAAGGTAAATGAGATTCATATTTAATCCCCAACTCTAAATGACTAGTTTGATTGTCTCATTCACTTGGCAAACAATTTCATTTCTAAATGTTATTTCAGCCCCAGATATAATTTCTTTAACACAGCAGAAAGGAGGAGATTAAAATATGAGATAGAGGCAGCACTTACCTTACACTGATTAATAGGCTCTGGCTGGTCCCCTGCCGCCATGCTTAAAAGCATCAAGACATGCTTTGCTATCCCAGCGATATATATTGATACCTACCAGGTGCCAGGAAAACCTCTTTGATTAGTCATACTAATCCACCACTTAAGTGGTGTGCACGCCACGGACCTACACTCTCCTTAATCAAGTCATAAATTTGGGTACTCTCAGGAACAGCATCCCCTGCCCTGAGGAGGTACGGAGGAGTCAGGTTCACTGGGACTACTCTCACCCTTAACCCGCCATTCTCTCCCTAAGCTACTGGCTGTATGGGCCAAATCACAGAGCAATTGGAATAAAAAATCTATGGAATTTCATCCATATGGTCTGATGAGGCCAATGATTCAAACTAAAAAACCACCTTTGCATTGATAGCAGAAAGGGAGATGAAAGATCAGGGGCTTCTACATTTATCTTAAGTTTTACTTAAAATTGGCTGAAGTCACAGACACTGGGACCATTACTTATTGCTTAAAGTCAGAAAGTTTGACAATGGGTTTCTAGCAAAACAGAATGGTATGAGTGCTACGAGGTCTAATTCCTATCTTTTTTTTGGGGGGGGGGAAGATTGGCCCTGTGCTAAGACCTGTTGCCAATCTTCCTCTTTTTTCCTTTTTCTCCCCAAAGCCACAGTACATCGTTGTGTAGCATAGTTGTAGTTCTTCTACATGGGACGCCGCCTCAGCGTGGCTTGATGAGCGGTGCCGAGGCCTGCGCCCAGGACCCAAACCAACGAACTCTGGGCAGCCGAAACAGAATGTGCAATCTGAACCACTATGCCATCAGGCCAGCTCTCTCTAATTCCTATCTTAAGGGAACTTCTAAATAATCTCATTCGTTTTTACTGAGGCATGCCTTTCTAGGGACTATAGAAAGAAATGCCTTTTGAAAAATTTCCTAGGAGCTTGCCGTTCCATTTGGCTTCTAATCCCTACAGTAGAACAGGAGAGTGAGTTAGCTTTTTCAATCTCCCCATCCCCTCTCCTGTTTCTCTCCATGAAATTTCCCCATCAAGAGTATCTTTCCCTCCCATTTGGCATCTCTGAGAACAAAACATCAGCTCTGAGTAATTGTGACTGGCAAATAGTGCTTTGAACTCCCTTTGAGTATGAGAAGCTGGGAGAACTATAAAGTATTCCTCAACCCCATGGTCGAAAATGACAACATTCTTTAAAACTCTGCATGAAATTCAATCTAATTCTTCCTTTCTCAGATTACGGGATCCATGGTGTAAAATATTACATTTTTTAGCAAAAGTGCAAAGTTAATCTATCATAGCACACCTCCAGGTGAGATTTATTACAGATTGCTCACTAAAAATGGTGTGCTCTCTCTGCATATGTGGGCCATATTCATCTTATTATTATCCAGTTGAAAAATCCCCAGCGTATGCAACGCCTGAGAAATAGGAGTGGGGAAGCCTACAGAATATGACATTTATGCTAATCTGCACCCTGCTGTGGAAAAACATACACAAGGATTCCATTACCACCTTCATTAGGCTGCAGCACACTCCATCGTGAATAGGGATTATGAACCACAACAGACTGAAAGTAGTTGATTGAGCCCACTTAGCCAAATCGTTCTGACATTGGCCAAAAATGTTGGCACCAGGAAGATGATCAGCTCAGACTTTGCAGAGGATGTCACTGGTTGAAAGTTTGTCCTTCCCTGTGACTGTCATATCAGTCAGCTCATGGCATATACCCTCAGCTCAGACAGTGAAAGCTGGAACTGGCAATATATTTATGATTGGAGTCTGGAATGACAGTTTGAAAGGTGCTACCCAAATCGCTCTGTGCACCTGTTGTCTGGTGCCTCTGACCCTTCCCCATCCACACTTCTTTCCTGATTACATTCAGAGAATGAGTTGTGTGGTGATAAAATTACATAGCTAGAAAAGAAATTAGAATCAGAAGGAATGCCAGTTCAGCATGCAGCTTGCCCAAGTATCTATCTGGTTTCCTGGGCTATTGGATGCAGTTGGTGGCTATCAGCCTGATCTTTCTGCAGTGGCAGAAATATTTGCCACTGGTGAGCTAAAAATATTTTAAATATTGTCAGAAAGAATAAAGAAAGGAAAACAAGTTACAGCCCAGGAGATGTTATGGAAATCTGGCTATGCAAGCAGAGGGAAAAGATTTAAATCACGTCCACGTATATCATTAAGAAGATAATAATAAAAACCTTCTGTGTGAAACAGATTTGCAGCCTTAGGTTCTAGGAAACTTTTGTCTAGGCTTTTCTTTTTCAATTTGGTTGTTTCACAGGAAGTTAAGAGTGGTTGTACTCAATGCCTTGATTTATATCATTGATGTGTTTCTGAAAAGCTGCAGATAAATCAAACTTTGTTTTGTAAACTGATCCTTACAATGCTCCAGGTAGCTTCTTTTGGCCAAAGTAACTCTGCAATGAATCCCTACGTGTGTAAAGTGAAGGATATAATCTTATGCTTGAAATGCGAATAATAATGACTGAGTTTATCATCCATCTGATATGTTCCAAGTTTACCTTATTGCACTTTCCAAAAGAGGACTCAGTCTCCCAGAAGAATGAAACAGGAATGAGGGGGCGCTTGAAAAGTGGACTGTTGAACCGAAACGATCACAGCTTTTTATTTTTCCCCCCTCTTGAGAAAATGGAAATGTCAGAGAATGGCGAGCCTCATTTTTCTTTGCATGCTTAGGTTGCATCATGTATTTTGGAAAGGCATAACTAACCTCTGGAGTTTTCTAAACACAAACTCCATCAATACCGGGTTATGATGCCCATAAATCCAGGGGAGGAGACCCGGCTGGCACACAGGCACCCTGCCTGCTTGCACAGCAGAGCTGGGTCATTGCTGAGAGGCTGCTGGCCCCGGCTGTGCCGCTGCTGCTGCTCCCATCTTGGAAGGCTGTCCGCACTTGGCCCTGACAGCAGCTCTCCAACAGAACCAGACACACGCAGACAGGCGAAAAGAAGAGCTTCTGGAGAGGCGTTGGGGCTTTTCTGTTCCACGTGATGCAGCTCCACGGCCCCACTTTTCTGGACCATTCTCTTAATGGAGTCCTGCCTTGCATCTTCCAGCTCCCTAAGATACCAGGACGCATCAAACAGGTTGAAGCAGGCTCTGTTTTCTTGCCAGGGGAACATGGCCCTTTGCACCGCGATTGTAATACAATCTTTCCTCTCTGGGGCTGGGAATGCTACAGTGCAAAACCGTGTTTGAAAACCTCTTTTATCATTCATCGTCTCCAGACTGAAATCATTTTTGACAACCTCTGCAGAAAACAAGCAGCTTTCTGGCTACTGGCGAGTCGATTAAAGGGAGGAAACACATGTTCACTGTCAGACGAAGCCCCTGGAGAAAGCACTGACAACCTTTTAACCCCCTTTCCCAGGGAAAGGGCCCAAATGTTTCTCTGGAACAAAATCACCACATTGTCTTAAGCATCTTTTCATTTCATGTATCTTTTCATTTCTTCCTATGGCGAGACACGTAAAAATAATAATCCTTGGCACCTCCATTTTTATTTTGGATGTTAGCAGATCTGTTTTATACCCTACTTGGGAAGACAGGGAAGGAGTACCATTAATGAATGTCTTTTATGAACTAACTCCTCCTTTCATGTTTTTTCACTGTCTGAACACAGTTTAAATACCAACACACTGACGAGTTCACTCACCTCGTATAGTGATTCCTCGACACCAGCCAAGAAGCCACAGGAGTGAAATTTTCTGAACAGTGGGAAAGCCCGGCTAGCCGACATTATTAACAAGCTGAGCAATCAGACTGGGCTGTGGAAACTTTTGTGCAGCTCGAGATCCTGAGCCAGAGACACCCTTACATCACTTATGCACATGTTATCAAGCAGAGCCATTTCCATAGTGCCTAATGAGAAGGAACCAGGGCGGCAGGCGCAAGGTTCTACATAAAACTGAGTGTTAGGTGCATGGGTTTGCTTCTTATAAAAAAAAAAAAAGTAATAATTGTTTTTAAATGCCAGTCCTATAATCATCAAAATTACAAAAAATATCTAGCTCTCAGTTCCTTAACCTATAACCTTAGTATTTTTTGCCTCAGTATCTCTGACCCAGGTGGTTTGGTCTGTTATGAGAAAAAGATCCACTTCACCCCCGCTCTCCTCAAGATTGCATATTTGTTTTTACAGCCAAAAGGCAAGATTGGGGCCAGGGAGGGCAAGCTTTAAAGTTGCTGCCTGGGAGGCTAGCTGGGAGAGGAGGCCATGTGGGGACCACCATGAGCACAGACAACATCTCCAACGAAAGACCAGAGAGGAACAGCTCCGCCCGTGGGAATTGATACAAGGGGCCTTGTCTCTGCCACATTCTACCAGCCCTCTTATTATTATTATTATTATTAATTGTTTATAAATTCATTTCTATTTATTTAATTATTTTTTGTGTTGAGGTGAAATTCACGTAACATAAAATTAACGTTTTTAGAGTGAACCATTCAATGACATTTAGTACAATTCATAATGTTGTGCCACCGCCAGCTCTATCTAGTTTCAAAATATTTTCATCACCCCAAAATAAAACCTTGTACCCATTAAGCAGTTAATCCCCATTTCCCCCTCCCCCAGCCCCTGGCAACCACTATCCACTTTCTATTTCTATAGATTTACCTATTCTGGATATTTCCTATAAGTAGAATCACACAATATATAACCTTTTATGTCTGGCTTCTTTCACTTAGTATAATGTTTTTGAGGCTCATCCACATTGTAGTTTGCATCAGTGCTTCATTCCTTTTCATAGCTGAATTAATATTCCATCGTATGTATATACCATAATTTGTTTATCCCTTCATTCGTTAATGCACATTTTGGATGGCTATTGTGAATAGTGTTGCTATGAACATTCGTGTACAAGTATTTGAGAACAAATCGAAAATAGTTAATAGATGTTTTCAATTTACTAGGTCATATCTCAATTCTATGTTTTACTTTTTGAGGAACCGCCAAACTGTTTTCCACAGTGGCTAAACAATTTTATATTCCCATCAGCAGTGCATAATTTCTCTACATCTTCACCAACCCTTGTTACTTTTTCTTTCTTTTCCTCTTTTTATTATAGCCATCCTAGAGGACATGAAGTGGTATCTCGCTGTGGTTTTGATTTGCATTTTCCTAATGACTGATCATGTGGAGCATCTTTTCACTTGCTTGTTGGCCATTTGTATATCTTCTTTGGAGAAATGTCTATTCAAGTGCTTTGCCCATTATTTGAATAGAGTTGTTTGTCTTTTAGTTGTTGAGTTATAAGAGTTACTTATATATTCTGAATACTGATCCTTATCAGATATATGATTTATACATATTTTCTTCCGTATTGCAGGTTGACTTTTCGTTTTCTTGATAATATCCTTTGATGAACAAAATTCTTAATTTTGAGTAAGTCCAATTTATCTATTTTTGCTCCTGCTTTGGAGCTGTCATACATAAGAATCCATTGCCATATCCAAGGTGATAAAAATTTACCCCTATAGTTTCTTCTAAGAGTTTGATAATTTTAGCTCTTCTATTTAGATCTTTGATCCATTTTGAGTTAAATTTTGTATATGGTCTGAGGTAGGAGTCCAGCTTTATCCTATTGCATGTGAATATCTAGCTGTTCTAGCACCCTTTGCTGAAAATTCTATTTTCCCATTAAGTGGTTTTGATACTCTTGTTGAAAATCAATTGACCATACATGTATAGAGTCTCAATTCTATTCCATTGGTCTATATGTGTATCTTTATGTCAGTATCACACTTTTTTGATCACTGTAGCTTTGTAATAAGTTTTGTAATAAGTTTTGAAATTGGGAAGTGTGAGTCCTCCAACTTTCCACTGGCCTTCTTGATGAGCCTATCATAGTGAGCCTATCATTCAGGCCAGAACTTTCACTCCTTCTCCACTTCCCTCAAAAGTCTTTAGACCTAAAACTTGAATACATCTCCAAACACATTACCTTTAGACTATCATTAAAAAAGTCCTTAACCCTTTAAAATTTTACAGCCAACAAATACATCCCCATTAGAGATTCTTTTTGAATTCTGAAGTGATATTTGTCAAGGAGTAGCTTCAAAAGCAGTTGACTTTCTATTATTTGAAAAATACATGGCCTCATTTGTTTGCAACACCACATTCAGATTGCTTCTCTGAATGGCTTCAAAGAAACATTACTGGTGTTGGTCACTAGGAGCCTGCAGAAATACCGATGGTTTTTTGGGGAATGAACTCTGCTGTAATGTTTTTACTACAATACTATCTTCTGCTCTCTCTATTGTCAGACAAATTGGGTATATCCCAGTTTCTATGCTGAGCTTAGTAAAAGATTCCTGGCTCTGTGTCATACCAAGTCCTGTAAAAATGTGACATACGTACTCCTCTGTGTTCTGGGTCTCCACTTGCCTTGCAAGTGAAAGCTGAAAGGAGGGTTCCCAGTGGGTGGCGGGAAAGGCATTCCACTTCTTTCCCCCAACTCTGTCCTCCCAGCTGCTTCAGTATTCCTTCCCACTCTCCCAATAGTTAGTCCCCATGCTCCCTGCCCTCGTTGGCCTGTTGATAAATGACATGTAGGCTGTGCAAGATGAACTGACAGGGCTGTGCACACGTGTTTACAAGCAACAGACAGTGGAAGTAAACACAGCCAAACCATCTTTCATCCATAGCACATATTATTGATTTTTCTTTAATTAAAACAGTCACAACAGTCATTGTTGTCATGCCCATGGTTCTCCTCTTTTATATTTTTAAATAGGAACCAGCTTGCCTGGTAAGAACCCAGCAATCCTCCTTCTTTCATCCCTCTCCCTTCCTCCCAGTTGAAGGCCATCTCTTCTTAAGGGGTCTTTTTGGGTCTGTGGCACTTTTCTGATGTAAAGATCTCCACTCTTGTCAATCTCCATTAAATCTTCAAGCTGTAGGCTTCCTCAGCAAAGCAAAGGGTGAACTGTGGGCCTTGGCACTGAACCCCCTTCACAGTCACCATAACTGGGAATGTGAGACATCTGTTTCTGTGACTCCTTCTTGTTGACTCTCATTTGCATTAACAGCTGGACTTGCGTTCTGGGAGATTTCTTCATCAGCAGCGATGCCACAGGCTCTGCCCTGTCATCCCCTCTCCCCTGGTGGCCCAAAGAGAGCCAGAGGCAATGAGGGAGGGCAGAGAATTTCTGCCCCAGTCTGGAGAGCAGGAGTGGAGCAGTTGGTCTTCAGCTCCTTTGGGAAATAAACGGCCGTGGGTGGAGACCCAGGAAAGGCATCTAACGCCATATCTTTATATGAGCCTGGAAATAATGCACCTTTGGAACTCTGGGCTGGGCATCAGTGACAAAAATGTTAAAAAGGAACTAATTTCCTGTTTGATGCATAAGCAAATAGGAAGTCTCCTGGAGGAATGGATTTATCTGCTGCTAAAGGCTTCTTGGTGGTTTGGCAGAGTGGAAAGCAAACCAGGAACAGAGCCCTGGCATCCCTGCCACTAACTGGCTTTGTGGCCTTAGACAAACGCTGGAGATTTCTGACTTTCAGTTTTGTCCTCTGTGAGAGGAAAAGATAGCACCTGTGAGTAGTTTTTAGCATTCCATGGAGTCCTTGGAGGATGGAGGAAAGGAAATGAGGACACAGAGGGCTCTGGATCCTACAATTCTATAATCTGCAACAATTTTATGTCTAGTTTCTAGGCCCGAGTATATATTGGTGAATGAGAGAGATAAAATCCATAACTTTAAGGAGTTTACATCCTAGTATGTGAGACAGACAATAGACAGATAAACAAATTTATAATATAATGTCAGGAAGTAATAAGTGACATGCAGAAAGAGAGAAGTGTTTCTAAGATTGACTGCCCCTAAGAGTTGGGTATTTGGAGCCATCCCTGGGGCATGTAGAGCTCAGAGCAAATCAAATTCTGTGAGCCCCATTTCCACACCTACCAGTGAGCAGACATTTTCATAAATCAAAGGCAGACTTGAAAGCAAAACTGCTGTGTATAAAGATCACATGCAGGATGAACCCATATGATTAGAAGAGGGGAGCTGGTCCATCTGCTTTGCCCTGGAGACCAGAGGAAGTGGAGAGACAGTGATTTCAGGCTAAAGATACAAGAGCTTCAGGTGTCAGCACGTAGATAGCTCTTCTTTTTGCTAAGGACTGTCTTTCTGAGCTACTGCCTTATATGAGGTCCCGAATATTTGGAGCCTGAAGCAATTGCCCATATTCTGTGATTGTTTATCATAAAAGGGTTAGATTAACAAGTTGTGATAGATCCTGTCAAATCCATAAATTTGAATGGAAATAACTATGTGTATTATCAAGAGGCAAAATATGTTGAAGATTGGAAGTGCCTATAACTCATCTCTTCCAATCTTCATTTTTCAGCTGAAGATCTTGAAGGGCACAGAAATTGGAGGAGCAAAGCCAAGAATGCACAGTTGCTTGGCCATGTCAGAGCTGAGTGACTCCAGGCCTAGCTGCTGAGATTATCAACACCCCTCAGCCATGGCCCTAGCTATTGGCTTTCATATCAGTTATGCAAATAGTTAGAATCAAAGTGTTTTCCTAGGTGACTGGTCTGCTCAATTATCCAATAAGAATCAGTGGCTATTCACCCAGGCTTGGATCTTTAATACTCTCGTAATTTAATTCTCTTCTGGTTATTCTCATCTGGGCTATTTGTTCCTCTTTACAATGGAATCTAAATTATACATTCAGATCCATCTCTTGAGCCGGACCAGGATCTGAGGCGTCAAAGAATGACTTGGCACTTACCTGGTACAATTGGACTGTAAAGATTTTCCATTTAAATGATGCAGAAAGAAAGAAAGAAAAATGCCTCTGGATGAATCAGACACAGCAGACAGCCATGATTTCAACTCTTCGGTTTGTGGAGTTGAACCCTTTAAATATGCAAAACAAGCCCTGTTGAGATAATCTGTGCTTGGAAGTCTCCCAATTCTCTCTCTAACTGAAAAGAAGGGATACGGATCTGCAGGAGGAAGTGAAGACCCACTGTAAGAGATTATATGGACTGCTGAGTTTAAATTCAGAAAACAGTTCCTTATATGCACGTGATACTTTATGTTTTAGAAGACGCTTTATGGTCTCTTCAGTCCTTAGAATGGGGTGAGGATGTTTCTAGGGGTATAAGTGGCACATAGAAGTTTAAGAAGCATTTATCAGAAATACAAGATGTACATATCAGAGGCTGAAGCCCAGAATTATAAGATTTTTACTTTTGGAAAAGATCTCATACATCGTTTACTTAAACCACCTCCAATCCCAACAGTAGCAGTGACTGTTTTATAACATCTCCGAGAGCTTGCAGCTATCTAGTCTGAACATGAGTGTCTTGGAGATGGTTGCTCAGAATCCCACAAAACAGTTCATTCCACTAAAAAAGTAGTTCAAGTTGTTAGATTTTTTAAAAATTTGAGCTCAAATCTATCTCTTTGTAGCTTTTACTCATTGGTCCTGACTCAGGCAACCAAGTGTTATGCAGGGTATTAATACTAGCTACCACAAGGAAAGGGTTTACTTTGTGCCACGTATTGCGTTATGTTACTTCCAATTCTTATGACCTCTCTCAAGATGAATATTATCTTCCAGTTTTTAAAAATAAGGAAAAGGATGACCAAGGTTAAATTAAGTGTGAAAAGACACATAATTAGTGGCAAAGCTAGCATTTGAACCCATCCATATTGCTCTACCAGAACACGTTGCCCAAGTTAGGTCTAATCCTTTTACACAGTGTTGCTCCCCAATATTTGAAGACGATTTAGGAAATCCTGTCAACATCTCTGTCTCAAGTTGGATAGAGTACCCCTTTGCCTGGTAGGGTTTTTTTTTTTTTTTTGGTGAGGAAGATTTGCCCTGAGCTAACATCTGTTGCCAATCTTCCTCTTTTTTTCTTAAGGAAGATTTGCCTTGAGCTAATATCTGTGCCAATCTTCCTCAATTTGGTATATGGGTTGCCGCCACAGCGTGGCTGACATGTACTGTAGGTCCGTGCCTGGGAACCGAACCTGCAAACCCAGGCTGCCAAAGTGGAACACACCAGATTTAACCACTATGCCACAGGTCTGGCCCCTGAAGAAGTTTTTTTTTTTTTTTTTTTTTGGTAGGGAATCATAAAAATGCACACATGTACCTAGCTGTAAAATATACATCTTAGTTCAGGTTAAGAAGCCACGACTATTCCTCCCACCATACTTCAGCAATGTGAGTTTTTGACTCATTGTTGTCATGGTCATGGTACTCTAGAGCTGTCCTAGTTTGTCAATGTCCCTCATTTTATGTGGTGCCCAGACCTGGGCACACTGCTCTAGTATTCTAGTGCAGCCCACTGGATGGGAAGGTATTCCAAATCAGCACCACCGATGCCGCTGTTCCACACTCTGTTCCCGTGAGCTCACCAAAGCTGAGTGACTTGTGCAAGGACATCTGTAACTCCTGGTTTGCTGTAAAGCTCAACATTTGGATTCCAGCTCCAGGGCTTTTTCCTCTAATGAGACGAAGTTCACACCTGGGTAATAAGGCTCCTTCTCAAGTCATATCCAAAGTCATGTAGAAACTTTCTTTGAACACAGTAGAAATTGTTTTGCTTTACACTATTCCCTGACACTGCAGAAGAAAGATGCCTGTAGTACACAAGCCCTCACGGAATCTCTGACCAGCACAGATGTCCACTTGGTATGGGAGCATGTTTCTACTAGTCTCACTACCTCTGTTCCCCCAAGAAAGACCTCTTAGGATCTCTGTTCTTTTTCACACCACACACAAGAGAGAGAAATGCTTAAGAGAGTAGGGGTGGCCTTAAAAAGACAGTAGCATGACCTTTCCACATAGAGTAATAATTTATTTTTTGCTTTCCAGGAAATGAACCCCAAATTTTGCTATAAATTCTGAAGGCTGGGAGCCTATCTCATGACCAAATTTTCCTGGATTTACTGGTGTCTCACCTTTAGACAGATCCTCCTGGGGTGGTTTTACTCATCTCTGTGTTTCTTACTGGAATAGGGGAGAAGAAAGGAGGAGCAGTAAGGAGATGGAGTCCGTGTTCCATAGATCAAACAGTGCTGTTGGGTCTCATTCAAGGACTCAGGTGATGCAGCTGTCACTCTCTCTTCCTTTCTTTGCTTGGCTTCCAATACAACACTCTCTCTTGGTTTTCTCTCTACCTCACTGGTTTTTCTTTCTCACTTTCCATTCTTAGTTTCTCCTGTTATTCCCAAACTTTCACTGTTGGAGTGGCTCAGGGTTAGTCTTTGGTCCTCTCCTCTCTCTATATTCCCTTGGGGATTTCTTCTAGTCTCATGGTTTTAAACACTATGTATATGCAGGTGACTCTCCAAATTGTATTTTAACTCCAGACCTCTCTCTTAAACTCCAGACATATGTACTCAACTCCCTACTTAACATTTCCACTGGGGTGTCTAATAGACTTCTCAAACTCAACAAGTTCAAGACTGAATTCCTGATCTTACTCCATTTGAGCTTTCCCCATCTCAACTGATCTTCCTTGAAGTCAATTTTGACTTCTCTCTCCAAGCCAACATGAAATTTGTGAGCAAATCGTGTTTGCTCTACCTTGAATATATATCCAGAATCTGACCCCTTCCCACCATCTTGTTCTATGTCGCCATCATTTCTTGCTTGGAATATTTCAATACACTCCTAACCAGTTTTCCTGCTCCTCCATGGATCTCCCTATAGGCTACTCTTAACTCAGCAGCTGGTGTGGTCTTCTTGAAACATTAGATCAGATCATGTCACTCTTCTGCCCAAAACCCCACAACAGCTCCCCACTTCACTCAGAGTAAAAGTCAGTCCTTACATTGATTTATATGATCTGGCCCCATATTACCTTCTGCCTTCCTGTTTTGCTCCTTTTCCCTCTCATTCTCCTCTAGGCACACTTACCTCCTAACTGACTTCCTCAGCACCTTCACATATTTGCTGAAATGTCACCTTGTCCCTGAAGTCTACCATTCCTCCAACCAGCGCATACACATCCCACACTTCTGATCCCCTCACTCATCATTCTCTTTTCTTTTTTGTTTCCCATATGCCTAACATTTACTTATTTGTTATGTTTATTGCTTATTGTCTGTCTTTCTCCGCTAGAATGTAAACTCCACAAGGGCAGGGATATTTATCTGATTAGTTCATTTATGTATCTTGGCAATGCCAACAGTGCCTGCTCCAGAGGAGACAATCAATAAATACTTGGTGGGTGAATAAAGCAATTAATGAATAAATGGACAAAGATTTTGTAAACAAAAAGCAAGAGGGTCCAACTTTTCTGTTCTTAGATACGCTAATTAAAAACTACAATAACCTATCTGGATAAAAAATAGTTGTATGTATATTACAGTGCTGTTTTTGATGTGTGACATAACCATTCCATGCTTTCAAACTGGGGTACAAGTGTCCCCAGGTGAATATGGCAGTGTGCTTGGGATACCAAAAGCCTAATATAAGCATGGCATGTCTCCCTTTAGTTTCTAATTTTCTTAAAGATTTGGGCAAAAATATCTCTTTCATATTGATACAAACATGAAAAAAATGGAATACAAACTTTGGATGAATCCTGAAGATGAAACTCAAGATTTCATAAAAACAGCTCTGCTCTAGATTCCTCCACCACATAGGTTTGCTGTCCTCTGCCCTAAATGGTAACTTAGGGAAAAACACTGAATAATATTTTAATATTAAGCCAAAGTCTCAACAGAGTAGTTTTCCCCATGTTCCAGACATTCAATGAGTTCACCAAATACTTTGCAAAGCATCTTATTCTCAGTCCTACGGGTCACAGGGCCTCCTATCATCACAATTAGCTTAATATCCTCTCAGGAACATTCCTACTATAGGAAACCAAGGCCACACCAAGGGCCAAACATCATACAGCAAATCAGTAAAGGAGAACACAAGCTCCCCCCTAAGTCTCATACAGAATTCGTGTCTGATTCTTTAAATTTTCCCATCTGAAAAAAATGAAAGGTGTTTTAAATCTTTATTACATAAGGAATCTACACAAATTGTGAATTAAAGCCAGAGTTCTTTTCTTAAAAAATTATTTTATTGAGATCATATTGGCTTGTAACATTATTATTACAGTTGTACATTATTACATTATTATATGCCAGTGTACATTATTATATGCCAGTTTCTGTATAGACTGCATTATGTTTACCATCAATGGCTTAGTTTTTATCTGTCACCATATATATATATGCCCCTTTACCCCTTTCGCCCTCCCCCCATCTGATCCCCTCTGGTAACCACTAATCTGTTCTCCTTATCCATGTGTTTGTTTATCTTCCACATATGAATGAAATCATATAGTGTTTGTCTTTCTCTCTCTGGCTTCTTTCACTTAGCATAATACTCACAAGGTCCATCCATCTTGTTGCAGGTGGTATTATTTTGTTTTTTTATGGCTGAATAGTATTCCATTGTATATATATACCACATCTTCTTTATCCATACATTTGTTGATGGATACTTGGCTTGCTTCCACTTCTTGGCTATTGTGAATAATGCTGCAATGAACACAGGGATGCATAAGTCTCTTTGAATTGTTGATTTCACGTTCTTTGGATAAACACCCAGTAGTGGGATAGCTGGATCATACAGTATTTCTATTTTTAATTTTTTGAGAAATCTCCATACTGTTTTCCATAGTAGATGCACCAGTTTGCATTCCCACCAGCAGTGTATGAGGATTCCCTTTTCTCCACATCCTTTCCAACATTTGTTATTTCTTGTTCTATTAATTGTAGCCATTCTGATGGGTGTAAGGTAATATATCATTGTAGTTTTGACTTGCATGTCCCTAATAATTAGTGACACTGAACATCTTTTCATGTGCCTATTGGCCATCTGTATATCTTCTTTGGAAAAATGTCTATTCATATCCTCTGCCAGTTTTTTGATCAGTTTGTTTGTTTTTTTTGTTGTTGAGTTGTATGAGTGCTTTATATATTTTGGAAATTAATCTTTTGTTGGATATATGATTTGCAAATATTTTCTCCCAAGTGGTGGGTTGTCTTTTTGTTTTGTTAATGGACTCTTTTGCCTTGCAGAAGCTTTTTAGTCTGATGTAGTCCCATTTGTTTATTTTTTCTTTTGTTTCCCTTGCTTGAGTAGACGCGGTTTTCGAAAAGATACTGCTAGGACCGATGTCAAAGAGTATACTGCCTATATTTTCTTCAAGGAATTTTTTGTTTTTAGGTCTTACATTCAAGTCTTTAATCCACTTTGAGTTAATTTTTGTGTATGGTGTAAGGTAAAGGTCTACTTCCATTCATTTGCATGTGGCTGTCCAGTTCTCCCAACACCATTTATTGAAGAGACTTTCCTTTCTCCGTTGTATGTTCTTGGCTCCTTTGTTGAAGATTAGCTGTCCATAGATGTGCAGTTTTATTTCTGGGCTTTCAATTCTGTTCCATTGATCTATATGTCTGTTTTTCTGCCAGTACTGTGCTGTTTAGATTACTATAACTTTGCAGTATGTTTTGAAGTCAGGGATTGTGATACTTCCAGCTATGTTCTTTTTTTTTTTTTTTAAACTCAGAAAGGTTAGCCCTGAGCTAACATCTGTGCCAATCCTCTTCCACTTTATATGTGGGTCACTGCCACAGCATGGCTGATGAGTGGTGTAGGTCTGTGCCCGGGATCTGAACCCGTGAACCTGGGCCACTGAAGCCACACTTAACCACTATGCCATTGGGCCAGCCCCTAGCTTTGCTCTTTTTTTCCTTAGGATTGCTTTGGCTATTTGGGGTCTTTTGTTGTTCCATATAAATTTTAGGATTCTTTGTTCTATTTTCATGAAGAGTGTCACTGGGATTCTGATTGGGATTGCATTGAATCTGTAGATTGCTTTATTTGCATGTTTGATAAAACTTACTAATTAAGCCAGTTGGGCAAGGTGTTTTCTTTGTGGGAAGGTTTTTCATTTCAAATGCATTTTCTTTAACAGAAACGGGACAAATCAAGGCTATTCTTGAGCCAGTTTTCATAAATTGTGTTTGTAAGGAATTTGGCCTCTATTCACAGGCAAACATTTTTTGTAATATTTCCTGGCTATTTTTTTTTTTTTTTTGTCTGTACGATCTGTGGCAATGTTCCTTTTTTCATTCCTGAAATTGGTAATTTATGTTTTCTATATTTTTAATTTTATTTTATTTTTGAGTAAAGGTATACCAGTTTTGTTATTTAGGGAGCTAATTTTTAGCTTTGTTGATTTCTCCTGTTCTTTGTCTGCTTTCTATGTCATTGATTTCTCCTCTTTTATGTTATCTCCTTTTTTACATTTACATTTGCTCTTCTTCTTACATGGAAAGCTGAGGTCATTGAGTTGAAAGTTAGTTTTCTTTTCTAACGTAAGCATTTAAAGCTATGACTTTCTCTTAGTATTCTCCCAGACATTAATATATTCTATTTTCATTATTATTCAGGTTAAAGTATGTTATAATTTTTCTTCTGATTGTTTTCTTTGATCTATGGTTTATCTAGCCATAATTTTATTGATTTCTAAATAGGTGGGAGTATTTTAGATATCTTATTTTTGTCTACATCTAATTAAATTACACTCTAATGTACACACATTAAAATACACTCTAATTACAGAGAACACACTTCTTGTAACATTAATTCTTTGACATTTATTGAGATTTATTTTTTAGTCCAGTATATGATTTATACTGTTGATGGCTCCATTTACATTTGGAAAGAATGTGGATTCTATAATTATTGGCTATAGTGTTCTATCAATATCAGTTAGGTCAAATTGGTTCATAGCATTGTACATGTCTTCTTTATCCTCACAGATTACTTTTCCACTTACTCCATCAAGTATTGAAAGGGAAATGTTAAAATTCATAACTATAATTGTGGATTTATCAATTTGTCACTTAATTTCTGTCAATTTTTGACTTTCATAAATTGAAGCTCTGTTATTAAGGGCATGCTTATCTATGGCTTCCTGATGAATTAACCCATTTATCATTATTATGTCTACCTCTTTGTGTTTGGTAATACTCCTTTTTCTGAAATCTACTTTGTCTGATACTGATATAGTCATTCCAGCTTTTGTATGATTAGTATTTGCATGATAGATCTGTCCCACCCCTCTACTTTAAAAAATCTGTATTGTTGTATTTAAAGTGCATTTCCTTTCAAACAGCATATGGCTGAGGTTTGCTTTTTCATCCAGTCTAAAAATTTATACTTATTAGTCGTAGTGTGTATTCCATTTACATTTCTTATAATTGTTGATATGGTTGAGTCTAGTACCTTGCTATTTTTTACTACTAGTTCTATCTGTTACTTATTCCTTTGTTCCTCCTTTTCTGTCTTCTTTTGGCTATATATCTTTATTTCAGTTTTAAAAATGATTTCTCTGGGAATTAAATACACATTCTTAAATTATCAGTTTGCTTGAATTAATGTTATACGATTTCGAGTATAATATAATAACTGTGTATCACTATACATCCATTTACCTCTCGTTTTTTTAGGCTATTTTTTAATTACATTTTGCTTTTACACATATTATAAATTCAATGAAACATTACTATTATTATAATTATTAGTTATGCTTTAAACAATTGTCTTTTAAAGAATTTAAAAAGAAACAATATATTCTTATTTACCCACAATTTTACCATCTCTGTTGTTCTTCACCCCTTCCTATAGATCTGATTCTCCAGTTACCATTCAGCCTGAGGACTTTCTTTAATATATTTTTTGTACTGTGGGTTTTCTGGTGACAAATTCTCTCAGCTTTTCTTTATCTGACAATGACTTTTTTCCACTTCTGTTTTTTTTGTGTGTGTGTGAGGAAGATTGGCCCTGAGCTAATATCTGCCAATCCTCCTCTTTTTGCTGAGGAAGATTGGCCCTGGGCTAACGACTATGCCCATCTTCCTCCACTTTATATGGGACACCGCCACAGCATGGCTCGACAAGCAGTGCATCGGTGTGCACCCGGGATCCAAACCAGCGAACCCCAGGCCGCTGCAGTGAACGCGCGCACCTAACCGCTTGCGCCACCACGCCAACCCCCTCCACTTCTGTTTTTGAAGAGTATTTTCTCTGGATATATAATTCTAGTTTTATGTGTTTTTGTTTTTTAGTACTTTCGAGATGTCTTCTGGTTTGTGCTATTTCTGATGAGAAGTCAACTGTTTTTTCTTATCGTTGCTTTCCAGTATGTAATGCATATTCTTTTCCTCTGGCTGATTTTTGGAACTTTTCTCTTTCTCTTTGGTATTCAGCAATTTGATAATGATGTGCCTAGGAGTGACTTTTACTTGTTTGTTTTTATTCATCCTGTTTGGGGTTCATTGAAATTCTTGGATCTTTTTTCTTATTAAACTTGGGAAAATTTTGGCAATTGTTTCTTCAAGTATATTTTTCTTCCTTATTCTTTTTCTCCTCTTCTTCTGGGTCTTCTAATATATGTATGTTAGACTGCTTGATGTCATCTCGAAGATTACTGACATTCTGTCCCTTTCTTTTTCTAATTCTTTATCCTGCCCTTCTTTAGTTTGGATAAATGCTACTGACATGCCTTTAATCTCACTTTATCTATATTCTACACTGTCCAATCTGCTACAAACCTATTCAATGGATCTTTTATTCCAGAAATTGTGTTTTTCAGTTGAAAAATTTACACTTGTTTCTTTCTTATACTTTCTATTGCTTTCCTGAAATACTTCATCTCTTTACCCATTGTATCCACCTTTTCCTGTAAACTCTTTAACATATATGTATTGTAAAAGTTCTTGTCTACTAATTTCAATAATTGTGTCATCTCTGGTTCTGCTTTTATTGACTATGTTTTCTTTTAATTATGGTTGCATTTTCCTGATTTTCTGAAAATTTTATACCTTTAAAGTTTTCTTCCAGACATAGTGAACAAAAGAATAGTGATGACAAAAGTATAATATTGTTTTGTTTTGCTATTTATTAGAGAGTGAAATCCCTTTCCTCTGTTTGGCAGTTGGGATTAGGGTTGATCATTTGGATTTCTCCTAGAACCAAACTGAATGGTAGCTTTAATTATATTCAGTTCACCTATGAATAGCTCAACACCTAATTTCTCTCATGGCTATCTTTTTGATCTCTTCATTATTGGAACTGAGAGGGATTTGTGCTGCATTTCAAGATAAATTTGGTTTACCTTTGGACTCAACAGAATCCAATTACTGTGAAAATGAGGAATACTAGACTTCCAAACCCCTTCCATTTTTGCTTTCTTGGCAAAAATTCAGGGATATGGTAAGGGAAAATATTTGTCAAGGCTACCAATTTTGTTTTTGCAAAATTGAGGGTTTTCCAGATTCCAATATATCCTGCCAACTTAATGGTATTCTAACGTTTGTCTGATTTCTCCTTATCCATGCCAGGTCTCTCTGATTATGGGAGGCTGGCTCTTCCATTCACTTGTCCCCAAATGGTCACACTTTAGGTATGGAAGATTCCATGGCTTTCTGCTCACTTAAAAAGGAATAATTTCCCACTAGAACTCAATGTATCAACAGTTTCTTGTCTGTAGTATTTTTTGTTAGCTGATTAAAATAATAAAACATGATTTTAATTTTATCTGGGTTATTCTTATTGTTACTATTGGAACAACAATCTTTTGTGTCCTCTAGATCCTAACCAAAATAAAAAGTATTTTGCATTTATTTTTGAAAAATATTTTATGTTAATATAGAATTCTAGATTTTCAGTTATTTTCTTTGAACACTTTGAAGATGCCATTCCATTATCTTCTATTTTTCATATTTCCTGTTTCAAAGTCAGTCATATGTCTTACTATTGTCCCTTTGAAGATATGTCTCTTTTTTTCCCCATCCAGCTGCTTCCAAGATTTTTCTCTTTGACTTTGGTTTTCAGCAGTTTTACTAAGATAAGCCTAGATATGGTGCTATTATAATAATCCTAGGAGAGAATTTGTGGTGGACTTGCATTACCATTGAACTGCCCTTGTAGCTTGTTAAAAAAATTAATTGACCGTATATGTGTGGATATATTTCTGAATTGTCTGTTCTGTTCCATTGACCTACGTGCCTATGCTTTCACCAGTGCAACTCTATTTTGATTACATTGCTACTATTTTATACTTTTATACTTGCTCCTATTTTTGTTTTAGACAGTCAATTAATTTTGGAGCATTTAAAGTTTAGAAAAAAATTACCTTTACAAATACTTCCATTTTAACTATTTCCATGACCTCATAATTCTTTTTGAAGATCAAAGTTTCTTTCTTACATAATAGGAAAGTTGAAGGGTTTTTTTCCATAGGGGAGAGAGGTCTGGGCAGGGCCTGGTGTCTATCTCACAGTGAATTCTACTCTCCCCCACCAGGTCTGCACCAGAATGGAGGCTCTCTTTTGTCTCCTGCCCTATCCTCATTCTTTCTCCTGAGCATCTGGGTAAGTTCCTGGGTGAAATTGATGGAGAGCATCCTGTAATTGGGTGTAAATTACCCTTGTATTCTGTGGCAGTGATTCTGTATTCTCACAATAGCCCACACTCAGCCTTTACCAATTCATTAAAAATATTGGCTAAATTTTTCTTACACACTTGTGTGATTATCTTTTCTTCCTCCTGTGCTGTGCCTAGGTAAGTCAGTTCTTGTATCCTACTTTCTCTGTGGAAGCACTCGTCTTTCCTTACATGTTTGTCCTGCAACCTCCGCTCTCTCATAGTTTCAAGAAAAGTTATGATTTTGTAAATATTCTATCTTTTCCCTGTTATAGCAGGGGCAACAATCTTTCCAGCTTTCTATATCCCAAGCAAAAGCTGGATGCCCCTATTTTATAAACTTTTAGAATATTTGCATATTACAGATGGCCCCCAACTTACGATGGCTTGACTTAACAATTTTTTGACTTTACAATGATGCAAAAGTGATACACATTCAGCAGAAATCATACTTTGGATTTTGAATTTTGATCTTTTCCTGTGCTAGCAAAATGCGGTATGATACTCTCATGTGATGCTGGGCAGTGGAAGGGAGCTGCAGCTCCCAGTCAGCCACGCAATCACAAGAGTAAACAACTGATACACTTACAACCATTCTGTACCCATATAACCTTCTGTCACTTTCAGTACAGTGTTCAACAAATTACATGAGATAGTCAACATTTTATTACAAAATAGGCTTTGTGTTAGATGATTTTGCCCAACTGTAGGCTAATGTAAGTGTTATGAGCACGTTTAAGGTAGGCTAGGCTAAACTATGATGTTTGCTAAGTTGGGGTGTATTAATTAAATGCATTTTCAACTTATGATATTTTCAACTTATAATGGGTTTATCGGGACATAACCCCATCATAAGTTCATGAAGATCTGTATTCTTCTAACGAATAATAATAATAAATTTTAAAGCAAAAACAACAATTTTTAAGCAAATGGCTTGTCCCATCCTGAAATTAGTGACTGAAGTTCACCTAAACTGCAACTCTTGTACAATTTCTAAGATATGAGTTGGCTAGCATTTGTTAATTGTTTACTATTTCTCTGGTGTGGGAAGGAATTGTGAACATTCTGATTCATAACAAAGTCCAACCATCTTAGCCTGGCTTCCAAAGCTCTCCTTTCCTGGGCCTTACCACACTTCAAGCCTCCATATTATCACAGTCCTCGACAAGAATGTTCAGGAACATACAGGATGCCCTCCTTAAACATGCTTAACCTGCATCTTTTCTAACTCTGATTTCCATTTATTCAGAATGCCTTTCCATATTACCTTTGCCTTTCTTCCCTTTTCCTCTCCATCAAGGCCCAGCTAGACTTTATGTATATATTTGCTAATCAACAAACAATTGTTGAGTGCCCACTTTATGCTGCACTCTATACTAATTGATAGAAATACAGTGGTAATTGCCACAACACTTGCCCTCAGGGAGCTCACAGTGTTGAGTTATGCTCTTCTCTAAACAAGTGATTTGTCTGCGACGGTGATGGTGGTGATGATGGAAATGATGATGATGATGATCATCATAGCTAACCTTTATTGAGTACTTACTATGTGCCGGGTACTTTTCTTAATCTTTTGTATCTATAAGCTTTTTTAATCATCACAACAACCCTCTGAGCTAGTTACTATTTTTATCCCGATTTTTCAATGGCGAAATTGAGGCGTACAGAATTAATAAATGAATATATAAATACACAAATGAGTTTTGCTTCCTAAAAAATTCAGCCACATTAAGTAAGGCACTGACATTTTGGAAGCTCTTTGAATCTGAACTATTCCTTCCTTATTGATACTTCCCTCTGATAACACTAAAGAGAAAATATGGACTTGTTCAAGCATTTGGTGTTCTGTTCTCCTTTTTATAAATGTATATTCTTCTCCTGGAGTTCTCTTTAAACCCTGTGAACTCTTTGAGTAAGAAAAGAGACAAAGAGATGGTGAAGGAAAGACCCACGGCCTCTCCTCCCAACCACATGGTCATTTTAGTTAAGATTCTCTGTTGCAACCACAGTTTTGAGTCTGCTGTGGCTACAGACCTGGACAACTCTATAAAGCAGGCAGGGTGCCCATCAGCAGTGTTAGGTTAGGTCTTAATATCGGAAGAATAATGTTGGAATGGCCGATAGAGCAAGGGAGCAGTCTGAATGTTTATTCACTTTTTTCCACAAATATTTGTTGAATGACTAATATGTATCTGGCCTTACGTAGAGTGCCTGGCATATAATGGTAAACAAATAGACATAGTCTCTGCCCTCATAGTACTCAGAGCCTAGAGAATAATCCAAGATTAGGCCTTCCATAATTGAGAACAATGAATGCAGTTATGTTATGCCCTGAATTCCTTGTATTCTAGTTTCAATCACTATAGACTTTCAAGCTGTAGTCTTTCAGCCAACCAGTCTGACCAAAGACACTAGTGCTTCAGGAAACTCAAACCACAGTAGTGGAACTAGCCTCCAGTTCTAAGGCTGGAGTCCTATCTGGGCTTGGAGACAATCTCAGCCTTCTGTCCTATGCCACCTTCCCTCTGAGATGGGCTTGACCAGTTTCCATGATCTGCACTGTCACCATTCTGTTGAGACTGGAGTCTGCCCTGAACCCCAGCTTACTTGGCTGAGAGATGAGTATCTTACCTTGTTCTTCATTATTGTACCCAACATATGCCAGATATAGTTCTAGTTCTTGCAAGCTTCTTCTGCTAAGAGCTGAACACTGTTTCTGGTAACTCCAGCTGCCGACTGGGGTCTTATTCCAAAGCAGATGGACCACCCAGAACCATGACATTGTCGGCTTCCTGGCTACAGGCATCACTGCTCTCTGGATGCTGCTGCTGCTGTGCCATGTCCTCCAGCTCCAAATTCTCCCAAATGTTAGCAAGTGCCTTGTGGGAGACTGTCTGCTACACTTCTCAGTGCTGGTGGCCACTACCCCACGGGACCAACTCTTCAGATTGGGTAAAGCTCCAACATCAGTCCTGTCTTTTACCACTTCTTCTTGGTCCCCAACAGCCAGTTGCTAAGTCCCAGCATGCCTCTCATCAAAGCCTTCCAGAGATGTGACAAGCTTTTGTTCCTGGTTATTAATCCTGGTTTTTATTGTCTTGTGATCTCATACACCAATGTCTGGCAATTTATCCATTTACCTCTTCTTATTTTCCCACAGCAACACAATGATTTTCCATAGAAACTCTTTTGATTCTCATTGCATGTCTTTTGACAGAATGCTTTCTCCCAAGGTCCAGTAGTGAAGTCTGGAATCAGTGTGTGTCAGGAGACCTGGGTTTCCTCACTGTATCATCATGTGGCTGTGTGGCCTTGGGCAATTCAATTCCCTTTGCTGTGACTCAAATTCCTAGTCAGTAAAATGAAAGGGGTTGGCTATAAGGTTCCTGATTCCTTCCAGCTCCCAAATTTGTTGACATTAAGTTGGCTGAGGATAACTTTTTCAAGCAGCTCCTGACTTGTTTTACTCTCTCAATTGCCCATGAGAAAGCAATATCCACTCAGCTAACACTACTCACTTTTCTCCAGTTTTTGATGAAGTATATTCCTAAATAAGACTTATACATCCCTTAATTTTGACTTCCATGTGCATTATACTTTATACATTAATAGTATCTTGAGTTTATAGAATATTTTATTCTTTCCAAGTCCTTTCGTGATTATTGTCCTACTGGATCTTCATAATGACCGTATTTATTAGGAAGGAAAAGGCTTTCCATTCTCTCTCTCTCTCTTTATCACTTTTTTTTTTTTTTTTTTTAAAGAATCAGGCATCTGATGTCATTGAGAAGCAAGATATTTATTTGCCCAAGGCAGCACAACTAGTTGGGGCAGATCCTGAACTAGAATTCAGGTCTCCTGACAACTAGTTTAGTAGGTCTTTGACTTTTCCATGTGGCACTCCCCTCCTCGTTGAACTTTTTTATAGCTACTGAATTTAATTCCTCCAATATTGCTAATGTTCTGCCTTCTTACATGAGCCAGGAGAGTCTGAGTACTAAAAGAATGGGTGAAATAAATTCTTCCCTTCTCTAAGTAGAAGATCTCTAACAGCATGAATCATTTTTGCAAGGTACCCATCTCTCTGGGTTGTAAAGACTGTCAATATGTGGTTCTCTGGTCAGGTATTCTGATATTTCATCACATTTAATCAACTCATCAATTTGATAAATCCTAAGATGTAGGAAGAGAAGAAATCAAAGAGGAGTTTTAGGCAACAACAATGGCCTAGTTTCACTGGCTGGGCCATAAGCTACCAAGGTTGCATAATTTAGAGTTTTCCCAAGAGCTGAAAGAACTGCGTGTGTTCCCTACTCTTCCGTATCAGGAAGGAGGGATTAAGTGAATGTTTTCAGTTTCACAGGAAAAGGTAATAAAAATACAAGTATATTTTGGGTCAAGTTCAATTTCTGCTTGGTTCTTCCAAATCTCTGCAAAGAAAATAGATTGTAGCACAACAAAAATGTTAACACCCAAGCAGATAAGATCCTTTAGCACACACCAGGTAGTTATCAGTTCCCCAATACAAACCTAATTACATACAACTACTAATATCGCAAGCCTAATAAAAGGGGGGCAAGTTAAAGATAGTGTCAGGTCTGTCAGTCATAGTAAGACCATCATTAGCTACTATTTTAATGGTTCATTTGATTAAATGCTAAGCTATTGTCTTGTAATTATGTGTATTCAAGGGAAAAATACTCAAGTTCAATTAGGAATGTATCTTTTACTGCACTATGTTTAATGAAGTCGCAACATTGCCATAATAAGCAAGGAATAATGAAAATCTTCTTTTGAAATTGAAATAGAAGTATTTGCAGAGAAGTAGCTGGCATGTGTAATATGAGGAGTTCCCTTAAATGGCTCAACTGTTGATCAAAAAAGCAAATTATATAAGTGGATACTGCGAGGCAGAAACATGTGGACACAGCTGGAGTGTCATGTGTCACGGTTCCAGTCATTGCCAGCTGGCGGTCACACAAAGGCAGGCCAAGCCAAACAATTACTGTTATTCATAAGAGCAAATGTGCATTCCGAACACACAGTGCAGGCTTTATGAAATAACTGAGCATTCAGATGCATCCAGACAGCCGAGCTGTTTTTTCATCACGTGTCCCTGGGTGCCAGGCCAATATGGCAAACTGACTCTGCTGTTCAGAAACCCTTATCTTTACCCAATTAACCAAATCACTGTGACGTTTGAGAGTTCTTCATGCACTTTGCTGAGCGCGTCAAACCAGCAGGCTTACCGGGCAGCAGATGCACAGTTTCTGGAAGCAATCTGCTGTCTGTCCTTTTTTTTTTTTTTTTTGAGCTGTAAATACCATGTTAGACCACTGCCCATTATAAGCCAGAGCTGGGAATCAGACTAACATCTGAACACCCAGTGGTCCCCTGTGTTCTCAACTCTGTGTGCCTGTGTGATGGAGGTCTTCCAAGATGTTGCCTTGGGAGGGTCAAGGATGGCCAAGAGGCAGGCAATAGTGATTCATCCTCTTGTTTAGGGGAAAAAATAAATTAAATGAGAGAACATTCTTGAAGACAGTCTGGTAATGGACTGAAATGAAAACCCCTGGATTGTCTAAATATAGACACTAAAGGAAGGAGAAGTAAAATGGAGCTGTTGTCAAGTTTTCATCTATTTTCTTCAAATAAAATGCAGCCATAGCTCCCTGCCTATTATTTCTTTCAATAGACAAGGTCACAGGCACATGTGAAAATGTGTGCCATCATGTTCCTGTTCACAGCCATGTCAGAATAGGAAGAATGCTGGAGAGGAAGGTGTACAATTGCGAGGGAAGTTTCACTGCAATAGAAAATGAACAGTTCTATCTTAAACCCTCCAAAGAAGAGACAGGGTACTCTGTTAGACGAGCACTGTCCACTAGAAATATAATGTGACCCATATTTGAGACTTTAAATTTTCTAGTAGCCACATTCAATAAAGTAAAAAAGAAACAAGTAAAATTAATTTCAACAACATATTTTATTTAATCCAAATATCTAAGATATTACCATTTCTATGTATAGTCAATATAAGGAATTGAGAAATTTTACGTTCTTTTTTTGTACGAAGTCTCGCAATCTGGTGTTTTTACACTTACAACACATCTTAATTTGGACTAGCCACATGTCAAGTGTTTAATAGCCACAAGTGGCCCGTGAATACCGTTTTGGACAGCACAGTGCTAGACTTCTGGCAGTGGGAATTTCGAGTATGCCTCAGCACACTTTGTCCAGCACCAGGGTGGCATGTCTGACACACTGAATGAAGAGTCAAATACCGTTTTTGGTCCTAGCTCTACTTTCAATCTTCCTCCTCCTCAGTTAATGCAGCCATAAAATGGAGATAATAACATCTGCCTTACCACCTCCAGTAAGTTTTCTATAAGAGTTCAAATTAGATAACAGATGCCTGTTTTGAGAAATAGACAGTGTTCTATAAACACTAGATTAAGCAAACCTCTGACAACTTGTTGACAGTAGCTGAAAGTTCTAAGAGGTGAGGAAAACCATTCTTTTCCTTAATTTTCTGTGTCCTGTTATTCCTTTCACAGGATAGGTTTTAAAATCAGATATGATTTTAAAGACTAAAGTCCTCCCCCAACCCCGTTACCTCTAAAGGTCTGTGGAGGATTTTTTAAATATCCAAGATTTTTAAAACCACCAAGATATGGTCACATTCTTTCGTATAAGGGGCTTTCCTTCAGTGGTTGATGCCACATAGGCACGGATTCCAGTTTTCCTTTGAAACCCTAGACAACACTGGCAGCACATTGCCCAGAAGATGCTAGGCCTGTGAGGTGCGCCTTTACCATTGTGCTTCATTTGTGATGCTAAGTATCAGATCGCTTAGATTCCTGCCGCCATTTTCCTCAGCCATGACTGTCTCAGAGGCCACTGCCCCTTGTACCTCCTCTGCTGTGTTGGTTGTGTGAAGACAAGGGAACTATTTGCCTTTGGATTTTCTGTGTTGAAGTATATTGGCCCACAGGAATATATTGGCCCACAGCAGCTCCAGCCCGTAAGGCACCCCATCAAAGTCCACCAACCTGGATCTGCCATAGTTACAATACTTAGCATTAAATGTTTGCCAAGACTAAGACTGCTGGTAACAGTGACAAAGATCTTTGTATGTATAGGGACTAATTTCTTATTTAAATTCAAAATAACAATCATGATGGTAATGCTTCCATGCAGTGCCTTGAATTTTAAAAGGATTTTCAGATTGCTTAAATTTATTCCTAAGTATTTTATTCTTTTTGATGCTATTGTAAATGAGATTGTTTTCTTTTTTTTTATATAATTTTTATTATTATTATTTATTTATTTTTTCCCCCAAAGCCCCAGTAGATAGTTGTATGTCATAGCTGCACATCCTTCTAGTTGCTGTATGTGGGACACGGCCTCAGCGTGGCTGGACAAGTGGTGCGTCGGTGCGCGCCCGGGATCCGAACCCGGGCCGCCAGCAGCAGAGCGCACGCACTTAACCGCTAAGCCACGGGGCTGGCCCTGAGATTGTTTTCTTAATTTCTCTCTCTGATAGTTCATTGTTAGTGTATAGAAATACAGCTGATTTTGTGTTCTGCAACTTTACTGAATTTGTTTATTAGTTCTGACAGCTTTTGAGAGGAGTCTTTAGGATTTTCTCTATATAATATCATGTCATCTGCAAATAGAGACAGTTTTATTTCTTCCTTTCCAATCTGGATGACTTTTATTTCTTTTTCTTGCCTAATTATTCTGACTAGGACTTCCAATACTATGTTGAATAGAAGTGGCAAGAGTTGACATCTTTGTCTTGTTCCTGATCTTAGAGGAAAAGCTTTCAGCGTGTCACTGTTGAGTATGTTATCAGCTGTGGGCTTGTCATATATGGCCCTTATTATGTTGAGGTATGTTACTTCCATACCCAGTTTGTTGAGAGTTTTTATCATAAAAGCATATGGAATTTTGTCCAATGCTTTTTCTGCATCTATTGAGATGATCATATGGTTTTTATTCCTCATGTTGTTAATGTAGTGTATCACATTGAATAATTTGTAGATGCCGAACCATATTTGCATCTCTGGAATAAATCCCACTTGATCATGGTGTATGAATCTTTTAATGTATTGTTGCATTTAATTTGCTAATATTTTGTTGAGAATTTCTGCATCTATGTTAATCAGGGATAGTGGCCTATAAATTTCTTTTCTTGTAGTGTCCTTGTCTGACTTTGGTATCAGGGTAATGTTGACCTTATAAAATGAGTTTGGAAATGTTCCCGCCTCTTCTATTTTTTTTGGAAGAGTTTGAGAAGGATTGGTACTACTTTTTCTTTAAATGTTTGGTAGAATTCACCAGTGAAGCCATGTGGTCCTGAACTTTGTTTGTTGGGAGGTTCTTTGATTACTGATTCAATCTCCTAACTAGTAATTGGTCTGTTAAGATTTTCTATTTCTTCATGATTCAGTCTTGGTAGGGTGTATGTTTTAGGAATTTATCCATTTCTTCTAGGTTGTCCAATTTTTTGTCATATAATTGTCCATACTATCCTCTTATGATCCTTCGTATTTGTATGATATCAGTTGTAATGTCTTCTCTTTCATTTCTAATTTTATTTGAGTCTTCTCTCATTTTTTTCTCAGTAAGTCTAGCTAAAAGTTTGTCTATCTTTCCAAAAAACCAGGTTTTGGTTTCATTGATCTTTCCTATTGTCTTTTTAGTCTCTATTTCATTTATTTCTCAGTTTGTTCTTCTTTTTCCAGGTTTTTGAAGTGTAAGGTTAGGTTATTTATTTGAGATCTTTCTTTTTTCTTAATGTAGGCATTTATTGGTATAAACTTCCTCTTAAAACTGCTTTTGCTGCATCCCATAATTTTTGGTAAGTTGTGTTTCCATTTTAATTTGTCTCAAGATATTTTTTTTTTTTTTAAAGATTTTATTTATTTATTTTTCCCCCCAAAGCCCCAGTAGATAGTTGTATGTCATAGCTGTACATCCCTCTAGTTGCTGTATGTGGGACGCGGCCCCAGCATGGCCGGAGAAGTGGTGCGTCGGTGCGCGCCCGGGATCCGAACCCGGGCTGCCAGCAGCGGAGCGCGCGCACTTAACCACTAAGCCACCGGGCCGGCCCTCAAGATATTTTTTAATTGCTGTTTTGAGAATGTTGTTTAATCTGCACATATTTGTGTATTTTCCAATTTTCTTCTTGTAATTGATTTCTAGTTTCATATTATTGTGGTTGGAAAAGATGCTTGATATGATTTCAATGTTATTAAATTTATTAATTTAATTGTTTTTTGGTCTAACATATGATCTTTCCTGGAGAATGTTCTATGCATGTTTGAGAAAAATGTGTATTCTGCAGCTGTTAGATGGAATGTATTGTAAATGTCTGTTAGGTCCATCTGATCTAACAAGTAGTTTAAGTCCCATGTTTCCTTATTGATTTTCTGTCTGGGCGATCTACCATTGTTGAAAGTAGGATATTGGAATCCTCTACTATTATTGTATTATTTTCTATTTCTCCCTTCAGGTCTGTTAGTATTTGCTTCATATATTTAAGTGCTCTGATGTTAGGTGCATAAGTATTTACTAATGTTATATCCTCTTGATGAATTGACCCCTTTATCATTGTATAATACCTTCTTTGTCTCTAGTTACGGTCTTTGGATTAAGGTCTGTTTTGTCTAAGTATAGCTACCTGTGCCTTCTTTTGGTTTCCATTTGCAAGAAATATCTTTTTTCATCCCTTTACTTTCAGTCTATGTGAGTTCTTAAAGCTGAAATGAGTCTCTTGTAGGCAGCATATAGTTAGGTCTTGTTTTTTCATCCATTTGGCCACTCTATGTCTTTTGATTGGAGAATTTAATCCATTTACTTTAAAATAATTATTGATAAGTATGGACTTACTATTGCCATTTTGTTAATTGTTTTCTCGTTGTTCAGTATTTCTTGAACCAGTGAATGGATGAATAAATGAATTAAATACTTATTAAACTGAAATTTCTTTTACCATTCTTTTTCCCTAAATCATTCGTACAAAGTTTTAATCAAATGCTTGTTTTTATTCCCCAAGTGATTACAATGCAAAGACATTCATCTTTGAAAAATCACAGCTTGGTTTGCAAAAGGGCTTTAAACCTAAAGGTAGACCAACAGGAATTGCCAGTGGTAGCTCTGCTGGAAGCGTGTAACACCTTAAACTGTGTGGTATGTGGCCTAAAACATGGGGCACTCATGCCTCTTGTGATCATTCATTCATTAAACAAATACTGCTTGAGTATGCTGAATGTGTAAAGGCCTCCACTGGGCACTGGGGAGACATTGATGATCAAAACCGCCAACACGTTCTCTGTCTTCATTGGACTTACTATCTAGTTGTTGCCTTCAGAATCTTGGGCACGAGATGTGATAAAATTCCTGGGTTTCTGTTAATCACAAGGGGAAGATGAAGCTTCTTTTGTCTTTTGCATTAAGAAACTAAAATCCCACTTTTAACTCTCCCTTCCCCACCCCTACCAGCCCCTGATTTTAGAAGTTTTATTAATAGCCCTTATCCATGAAACTATTCCAATAGCCACTCCTGATGCATGTCCAAGTTCATTAGAAATGAGTCTCCCCTCCCCTGCCTTTCCAGTAAGGAATAGCCAAGGAGACTGAAGGGGAGGTTCACACTCAAACTGTTGTGGAAGGACCCCAAACCCACATCAGACATCCTGACTCCCAGACTAAAATCTAAACTGCTTTAGCCACCACTCAGGATGCCCAAGACTCAGTCAGAAACTTGAGCTTAGTGAGGACAGCCCATCTCCAAGTGCTCCTTCTCTTCTTTCACATTTTTTTCCACAGCTTCTGACACTTCTCGGCCACCCATCATTTTCCATTTAGTTGCGGGCAGTTTTCTTATCTTCAAAGTGTTTTCCTTCTCCTTGCAGAGGGAAGCCTACCCCTAAATAAAGGTCTTGGTTTTCTGTGTGTGTGCAGAGAACCTTTGCCAGGAGCCCAGCTGCTTTCAGACCCTTGCCACCCAGCCCCGGCCTGCACTTCCGAGTTTCCACTATGGGAACAGATTTCTTGAAAGGAGACTTGCTTCTTTTGGGCCATGAGGCCTCCTTTCTGAGAGGGGAGACAGAGTGAAATAACCCAGGGGATAGCTGGCTCAGAGGTTCCATGAAAAAGGTTCTTCAGGGCTGGCTTGAACGGTGGTTTTGTGTGACAGAAGAATCCCTCAGTCTTTCTGGTTTTGGCCAAGGCTCCCCGCTTCTTCGTGGGTTGTTGATGAATTTGTGCCTGGTTCCTCTCTTACGATTACCTCTGTGTTTACACTGCGGTGCCTCGGAGTCACTGCTGTATCTTGAATGCTCATTCAAGGAGAGTAACTCAAGGGCTGACAGCTGGTGAGGTCATTCTGCAGTCTAGCCAAGGCCCGTGTGCCATTACAATGAAGTAATAATGTATTTATAACACACCTAACCGCTGATGGCTTCTATTGCTGTGGCTTTTCCCCCTGCATTTGCACAGATGTTTTTTGAGAACTCAAGAATTGGCCTCCAGAAACAACCTCCTAGCAAACAAACTCTGTCTGTTGACTCTGGCGGGTGCTTATAACGAGAGTTGTTAGCACGCGGGATTTATGTTTCAAATATCATTCTAATTTCTCAGGCAGCATTTTTACCACAAGATGTTAATTCACTGGTGCACTTGAATCCCAAAGCCTTTCTCTCTCTCACTCGTGTGCTCTCTCTCTCTTTCTTTTTTTACTGAAAATATGGACTTGGTTTCTAAGGAAATATTCTCAGTGCTTGATTCATTGAAACACAGTGCCTTCATTTTCCATGAATTTACTCTGAAATGCCATAGTCTTTTTATTCGATAAATGATGTACCTTTGTGATTCGTTAAGCCCCTGTCCTTATCCCCTAGTAGTACCCTCTTTGTCACACACAAGGACTCTGCAACTAGTTGCAACAGGAGCAGCTGGTCTTCCCGACAGACACAATCTGCTTTTAGCATTTATCAGAAGATGATGGGAAAGCATTTAAAGACGATGATGCACACACTAGGTTGACATCTAGCATGGGTTTCTATGAGAACGGTTAAGTCAATCTTGTAAATCTTAATATTTCTGGATCCTGGTGGGTTTGAGATAACGCCCCTAATTGATTCCACAATTAACATTCCAGATATTTAAAAAATTAAGACAGTTGGAGACTTTTGTTCCGACAATCTTGTACTGTGCCTTCTTCTCTTTCCTCTCTCGCAATCCTGATGCATTTTATCCGTGCTTCTTAGTCGTCTGGCTGAATCAGCTCTGGAAGGTATTACCTTACGTAAAGGCATACACTTGGTTCACAAGCCACCTCCCAACTCTCCAATGCAAGAGTAAATATTTCTAAATTCACACACATCTTTCCTGTTTTTTCACCAGCTCTGAAACAGGTGACATCAACTCTGGGACTTGAGACAAAAAGGGTAAAAGCCTTCCTACTCTCCTTCACCTCCCGTGCTCTCTGTAATCCGGTGCAGTTGGCTTTTGACACACAACAGCTCCATTGATGCTTCCTAACAGACAACTCCAAAGCCTCTGCTTGGTCCTGACCCTTGACCTCTTTGAAATTCTATACTCTGTGGAGCACACCCTTCTGGTACCTTCTCCGCATTGATTTCTGCCACACTCCTCTGGCTGGGTCCTCTCTAACTTCTCTCACCACTCTCTTTCCTCTTTTGTTACCTGGTAAATCTTGGGCTGCCTCCTGGCTCTTGCTCCACACACTCTCCTGGGCAATCTTTTCCAACACCCCCTAGTCTGTGGTTTCAATCATATCTTTGTTTCCAGCTCTGGCCCTCACTTCTGTCTACTGAACTGCAGGTCTCTGGATGTTCAGGAAGGGGTGAATTTCCCACCCACTGCCGGACTTGTCCTTTTTCCTCCTGTAGTGAGTGCTAGCTCACCAAACATCCTAGCCCTTCACTCAGGAGGCCCAGTTAGAAATCTTAGTGTCATTTTTGTCATCTCCTCCTTTTTTGCCCCCAGCCCTTCCTGCATACTGGTCTACCCCTTCACCATGTCTTGTAGATTCTTCCTCTTTACCATCAACGAGAAATGTCAGAATCACCTGGGAGCTTCTAAAACAAACTTGCTGGGCCCCTCCCTGGAGAGTGTGATTCAGTATACCTAGGGTGGGGCCCGGCATCCATGTTTTGATGAAGCTCTGAGAGATTTGGACAGGCAGCCAGGTGAAGAAACGTGGCTGGAGAGACTGGCTCTTTCCACAGTGCCTGTCCTAGGTCAGGAGGGCCCCTCGTCACCCTCCATCTGGTCTTGCCCCTGCCTCCCTGGCTTCCTTCTTCCAGACACCCTGCTACAGCCAGAGGAGCTTTCTAGACACGCATCTAGTGATGTCATTCCCCTGTTTAAAAATGTTGGCTGCTGCTTTTCACCTGCAGGTTCCACACCCCTAATCATGATTTGTCATTTACTTTTTTTCCCCTAGCCTGGGCACCTTCCTGATAACTTTCCCACTTTCGGGAAGACACTCCACCCCTTTCTGTGCCCTGTGGATCATTCTTGCAGCACATATATCAGAGCTGGAGTAGTTTTTCTAAAGCCAGCTCTCTCACCTGCTGGGGGAAGCCCTTCTTGGCCAGAAACACTCCCTCCTCTGTGTCCCCACAGCACTGTGAACCACTCCTGCCCCAAGCCTGGTGCTTCCTGGGTTTATTGCATGTGAGCCTGCTGCTTGTCTGCCCACCACACACAGGGGAGGAGTTCCTTCAAGGCGGAGGCTGCAGCCCGTTGCCCCTCATGCCCCCTCAGTGCCTGGCACGTGGACGGTGCATGCAGAGACAAATGGACGTCAGTTTTCTCCGAGACTCACACAGTGTTGGTTCAAGGTGAGGGATAAGGTAGGGTGTTCAACACAAAAGACAGGAATAATGAACATTTTTTTTCCTTTGTTAGAACCCTTCCCCTCTTAATACCATACTCAGTGTGTGGTAACTATTGGTGTCTATGTTGATTTCCTACTGGCGTCCCACTGGTGTGGGAGAAGGACAAGGACTCAGAGAGAACAAGGTTCAAACCCAAGACCTGCCCTTTCCCTCAGTGTGACCCTGGACCAGGCATTTAACATCTTTGTACCTTAGCCCCTTCATCTGTAAAATGAGGTTAATTACATCTACTTAACTGGGTTGAAATGAGAGTGAAATGGGATAACCTATAAGAAAGTAGTGGCCCATAGAAGCTACCTCACAAATGTCATTTTCCCTTTCCTCTCCAGGAACCAGCACGCATTTTAGACAGTCAAAGAGCACACACAGGACAGTCCTCAGCTCCCAGAGCTGACCTATCTGCATTCTCTCGCCTTTGTTCAGTCCCTCACCCTTCCTTCCTGCCTGCAGAGTCCTGTGTGTGGTGGTAAAGCCATGAATGGAAGGCACAATTTGGACTCAGACTATTTTAGTTACTGTCTGACCCCATAGAAGTTACTTAATCTCTGTAGACCTCAGTTTTCTTTTCTGTAAAATTAAATAATAATAATAATGATACCTATCTGACAGTTTTGTCATGGGGAACTAGTGATATAGCACACATAGAGCATTTAGTACAGTGTCTGACACAGGAGGGCTCAGTATACATGTATCAATTATTGTTATTAGGAGAGAGAGGCAAGAGTGCTGTGAAGTCCTAACCGAACTATCAATATTTGGGGGCATAACCAAGGAAAAAAAAGATATCCCTCTCTCACTGATATTTTTCCCTCCCAGGGCGTTGGGGTTTCCATTCCTCATCTGACAGAGAATGGCTTAAATGCCTCTATCCTTTTGGTAAATTTTCATTGTGCTATGCAATTTAATGCAATTAATTATAGGATTTAATATAATTATACTTGTGTAATTAATTTAATAATCCAACTCAATCTAAATTGTCCCTTTTTTTGCACAGAGTGTGTACCTCCTCACCCAAGCCATAGCCTCAGGCTTCCAAGAGAGAACTTGGCTTTCTGCCTCTCTTCAGTGTTTTGGAAAACAGGAGAGGAGAGCCCTGAAGGTGTTATTGGGTCAACTCCCTTCTTGGATAATTTAAACGTGAGGCTGCAAAGTAGCCTGTGTTTCTGACCGTGTTCTTTTCTGGGTGTTTCTACCTTTGGAAAAAAACAGAGGGCCAAGTTCTAGAGACCATGCAGGTGAAGCTTGAATGACTGGGCTTGGTGGGAACTCCCTTATGTAAGCCACAGCAATCCTCTCCTCCCCATGTGGACAAAGGCCATGTTGCTTGAGTCTTTCTCTGTGGGATTTCAAATCCTAGAAAATTTTTTCAACTGAAGACAGCCTGGTAATGAAAGATTACTCAATAATTGTTAAAAGTGAAGGACCTGGCAAAAGGTGGGCCAAGACTCATGGAACCATATTACACCATGTTACATGTTGAATGACCTCCCTGCCCCCTCAAATCCCATCTGGTTTCCTTTAAAGCAAAGGGTTATTTTATCCCTCAGATTGGGGTGAATTTGAAGTTGGACTACTTTTTCCTGATTCTTCTTTCTCTGAAGGAGTAATCAGGCCTTGATACTGTGGCCAGTAGAGTCTAAGCTTGTGTAACACTGCTCCCTGTGGCAAGAGAATCTTCTCTCTTTTAGAAGTTGCACAGACTGAGGAAGACCCAGAAATCCTGAGGATTGTTCATGGGCTCTGTCATGGTGAAGACTTTTAAATCAGTCAATATTTACCATGTTTCTAGCACTGTAATTAAATAGCCCTCAGTAAAAAGAACTATTCAGTCAAGGTATCCACATCAGTCACAGACACCCAACAGTTAGCATTTATTCTCACTTATGCATCTGTGGATGAGCTTGCACTGATCTGATTTACGCTAGCTTTAGCTGGGCTTGGCATCAAGCTCCAGATTGGGTCTAGGTGTGCTCCACATACTTCTAATCTACTTTTGTCCAGTGGTTGCTCAAGGCACACAAAGAGCAGTCCAACTGTGTAAGCATATTTCATGTCTGTGCTCGGAGTCACACCTATTAACATTCCATTGGCCAAGGAAGCAACACTGCCAAACCCAAAGTTAGGTGGATGTAACTCCACCTGTCATGAAGCCAACCAAGTCACAGACTGGAGAATGGGGGTGGAGGAGATGGGAAGGAGTGATTACTTGCTGGGCAATAATATAAGCTACCACAGTAACCTATTTACTTTATGTGTAGGGCAAGGAATTCAAACTTATCTACTTTAGTTGTTTTAGTTCAATTGTATATGAGTAAAGGGATAATACACCACCTTAAATAATTTGCATTGTGAATCTTTAGTTTAGTGAGGGTAGCACAGGGGTAGGAGACAGAAGACCAAATCCTGTCTCTGTAACTTCCTGACAGGGTGACCTGTGGACAAACGTGTTTACCACCCCGAGCCTTAGGACCCTCACTATAAAATGCAGACAATCCTTCAGCCTGACTCCCAGTATTTCCACAAGGATAAAGTGAAGTAATGAAGTTGGAAGTACTTTGAAAACTGTGAAGTGCCACTGAAATTATTGATTTTTGTTCTAATTAGCAGAATAAGAACCCCTTAACTAAAGTAGTGCTAATGCTTTTTACATAGGGAAAAGGAGGTTGGTCTTGGGATAGAAAACTTGGAGTGGAACCTTGACTCCATCAATTACATGGCCTTTATGAACCTCAGTTCCCTTCTCTGTAAAACACAGATCATAACGTCAACTCTGCTTACTTCTAGTGTTTTGGAGACATCAGATGAAACAATGGAAGAAAAACTTCATAAACCGCAAAATGCCATGTCACATGCAATGGGAGCTCAGGGCTTCATTTTCAGTGACATCAATGTTTATTTGTCATCTGAATGAGGGGGAGTCACAGAGAATTACAGGTTCGAAGTGGTTCTTCTTTACATGCAAAGTGGGTTTGGAAGGAGAAGTGGTTTTGTGATAAAAATTTGAGGAAAACTGTGTCTTACAAATCTGAAGGCAAAGAGAGAAATCCTGTGGTGGAGTGGGCACCTTTTGGAGGAACTTTGAAAGCTGAGATTCTCCTCTGGGAAAAGGTAAGCAGAGGGGCTACAGAAGTGCCAAGGGACTTGTCTTGTGGGCACCTTATTGCAGGTGTCTCAGGTTGTATTTCAAGTGTCTTTTCTGTAGATCTTCCTAAACTTTGAATTTAAACCAGGGTACTGAACTAAAGGGAAAGAGGTGAGGCTAGTGGTTAAGAGTGTGGGAAGATAGGTCTGGATTTATATCCCGGTTGTGCTCCGTACAGTGGAGCAGTATGACCTTGGGAAAATTACTTAGCCTATCTGCATCTGGCTTTTCTTGGCTCTACAATGGGATTGAGCATCCGTGCCTAACTAACAGGGAGTGTTCAGCACCTGATTGATGTACCCATCAATCAGTAATATGGCCACCAGCCCCTGTAGCCTCGGGCCCATACCTGGCAGGCCTGAGGGAGGAGCGGAAATAGAAGATGGGGTACTTTCTTGGAGTAAAATGGTGGACTGGCTGGGACCCCAGCGTGGACCATCATATAGGGTGATCCTCTATCTTCAGGAACTTCCTCTAGTTTCTCAATTTAGCTCCCTTGGGCAGCCTTTAAATATCGAAATGTCCAGACTGTATTCCAGACCAATGAATAAGAATTGCTTGGGTTTTGGTCCAGTCATCAGCATCTTCTAGCTCCCACTCCAACCCCTAGATGCTTCCCATGTGCAGGTGGGCTGAGGACCACTGCTCTGGTGCAATAGGCAGCTTCCTCCAGTAGGGCAGGTTAATATGGTTGTCAGGAGCACAGGGATTTGTAATTAGACACACCGGAGTTTGAATCCTGGCTCTGCTGCCTACTAGCCGTGGACCTTGGACCTCAACTTTTAATCTGTAAATGGAGACCACAGTCCTTACTTCATGAAGCTGTTGCAAATATGAAATGAAATAACAAATGTGACCTGATAGGTATATAATGAGTATTTAAAAAATTGTAGCTGTTATTATTAAAAGAAGCCTTCTCTGAGCAATCACTCCACTTAATTTTTCTCCCCTCTGACCCCACTCTACTCTCTACCATATTACCTAATTTTATTTCCAAGGTAGCGTATAAGAGGATCTGAAATCATTTTTATTTGTTTGTTTATTGTAATATAGGTACTATCATGATGGGGATATTGTCTGTCTTGCTTGCCTCTGTGTTCCCAGTACCTAGGACAGTGCCTGGCATACAGTAGGCCTTCAGTAAACACTTGACTGAATGAATGAATACATGAACGTTACCTACTTTTGGAAAATCTGATCCAAATACTGTCCCTTCCTGCCCAACTGAGAGGTTTTAACTATTGAGTTCCCCTTAAAAGAGATAATTGATTGCAACTGCAGAAAAAAAATTCTAGAAACTCATGGTTATTGGCATAGAGTAGTTCTGGGAGAGGTCTGCTTCTGAGAGCCCTTCTCCTTTTGCTGCCCTGGAGGCTGGAGAGAGCACACCTGCTTTTCTTTTTCTCCGTGATTGACTGCAGACAGGGAGATTTGGAAGAGGCTCCCCTCCCCCCAAAATGAACTCCATCCCAGGTCACACGGAGGGGGCTGGGGTGAGAAGCAGGCATTGTTTTCTCTCCCACCCTCCATATCGTCCACCCGTCCCCTCAGGAGCCTGCCTATATCTATCAAACATTCACTTACCTTTTGTTAACCCTTGAGCTTTTCAGAGCAAACAAGCCTCTTAAAAAGGAAGAAATGCTTCCAGGCAGTTAACATGAATACTTAAATGCAAAACTTACAAGTTTGTGCTCATTGGTAAACTCAGGTGGATGACTTTTATAGTTGATTTAACCCAAAGAGAAGGGTCAGGCGAAGTCGAGGCTGTTGAATAATCACACTTTGAAGGTGGCTTTCATCAGGACCTTAGACAAGCACTCCAGGTGGTAGACTCTACACTTGGGAGACTCAACACTATGAAACTCTAAAACAGCGCTTTCTTTCTTGAATCAAAGATTATAAACCTGGGAAGGACTTCAAAATTTACCTTGTGAAGAACAACCCCTTCAGGTTGAAAAATGTGGAAACTGAGGCTTAAAGTGTTTAAACCATGTCCTAGCTGGTTACTGTGGACCCAAGACTAGAATCTCCGTCTCTCAACTCCTGGTTCACTTAAGTGTCCACAACCCCACATCTGTCCTCTTTGTTCACTGAAAAAGAGCAGAGAGAAACAAGAGAGTTTGGTATCTTGACCGAAACAGAGAATAAAGGGCTTGGACCCTCTAAAAGCTGAAGTTGAAAAGTAGGGGGAAAGGACAAGGGTTTGAGCAAAGCAAACTGCTCAGATGAGTGAATGTCTGAACCTTGAAGTGACTTTCTGGTCAACCTAAGCAGCAGAGAGAGTCCCCCCCCTCCCCCCATGAACATTCTAGGCTGTGTGGGAAAACATTGTTTATTGTTGTTATTTGTTTCCCTAATGCCTGGAGCTATACTTGGGTATAGAGAATTTGTACTTGTCGGAAATTCAATAGAACCTTTAATATTTCATTTGAGTGAATCTCTAGGAAGGTTGGGACTTGAGCAAAGGTATGAGCTAAACCAGGCAGTGTTCACCGGCTGTGTTGTGCTTTCTTTACCTCATGCTTCATACCTATATTTGCTGTTCATCAGGTGAGTAATTTCTTCTGGATAAGAAAATGTCCTGCACTCTTTGTTACCCATGCATTATTTAGTCTGAGGTACACATGAGTTTAGTGCATTCACAAAGTGCTCTAGAATCATTTTTGTTAGATATTCTTCACCAAGCCACCATGGAGAGCATTGAAACACAGACTCAGAGACAGTGGAGACTGCGCAGTCACACAGCAATCTGTCATCCTAATAAACAGAGAATTCAAGCTGATTAAATCTATATTTTATGAGTTCCATTGATTCACATTGTTTTGGAGTTCATCAGAAAGCAGAGTGTTATTGGTAAGTTGTTGTCATTATTCCTAGAGTGAGACCATCCTATGATTCGTCTGATTCTTGGAAAATATGCATAACCAAATTGACTCAAGAAGAGCAGTAAACCAAAATGGAGCAATAAATAAGGAATAAGTTCAAAATGCTGTCAAAGAATTGTTTTTGACAGAGACTTTAGCCCAGATTATCATTCCAAGTAATTTTGTCAAAGTTTTAATGAAAATTCCTATTATGTATAAACTGTTCTAAACAAAAGGAAGAAAACCATTGCAATTGATTTTTCAAGACTAGCTTATTCCTTATATCAAAACCTGACAAAAATGGCATTAAAAAAAGCCACAAATCAATCTCAGGAATAGTGAGAAGTAATAATTCTCAATAAAACACTAGTAAATTGCATCTAGTAGTGTATTAAAAAATGATTCATCATGAACAAATAGAGCTTGTTAAACAAATTAAAATGTTTTACTATACGCAATCTACTAATATAATGAATCAAATAAGAAAAAAATATAATATGACAATTCCTACAGATTTTGAAAAGCTAAAATTGAATATTCATTAGTGATTCCCCAGAATCAGAGATTCCTAAGAATAGAGGGAATTTTTCTTAATTTGATATGGAAAATCTAACTCAAACCAAGAGACAATGCCATTTGTGAGGGTAAAATGAGAAAGACATTCTTATTAAAGTCAGGAACAAGGAAAGAGGCTTAATATCACCATTGATATTTATTATTGTTCTGGAAATTCTGACAAATGAAACTGGTAATAAAGAATGAATGCACTTATTGAAAAGGAGCATAAAAGGTATCATTATTTGCACATTACAGAAATGTCTACCAGGAACAAATTAGCAAGTTCAAAATATACATTAAATAAAATTGCATTTATAATAGAAAAATTCTTAGAAAATATACAGCAAAAAGATTATATTTACAATAATAACAACAAAATATAAACTAGTTAGCAATAAATTTACAGGTTAATTTGGATCTATTTGGGAAAAAACCTACAAAACTTCACTGAGTGTCATAAAAGAAATGTGAATAAATGGAGTGGTATTAGTATATCCATATATTTGCTGATTCAATATTACAGAATTTCAATTTCTTTAAATTAACATATAAGTTTAATGTAATTACAAAAATCGTCCAGATTATAATTCTCATTTTATTTTGGAGGCAAGATTTGATAAAATGAATCTAAAATTTATCTGGAATGGAATAAAAGATGGATAAAAATCCTCAAAGAAATTTTGAAAAACAGAAAGTAATGGAGGGGAGCATTTGTGTTGCACAATATTAAAATATTTTAATTTTACTGTAATAAAATGGTTTTATATCAGTGCACAAATTGACAAAAAGATCTCTGGAAGGAAATAGAGTCCAAAAATTGTATTTAAGACAGGTGGAATTTCAAATCACTAGGGAAAGGAATTTTTTTTTTCTCAAAAGTGTTCTCAGAAAGTTGGTTAAGTATTTGAAAAAATACTCCAAAATAAGAGATAATTTGGTTAAAAATTGAGTGTACATATGACATCACATGACAGCAAGAGAGAGGTAAACATCTGTATTTGGGATAGAAAATAAGTTTTGTCTATTAAATCAGACTGGAAAAGACTGCTGGCATTGACTATAAAAATTTAACAGCTGTGTGTAAAAAAAAATTGTCAAAAGTAACTTTTTCAGAGCTCCACCCCAGGTCCACAGTAGCCTTAAAAATCTGTCAGAACCAGCTCAGTATGAACAGGTTTTGTCCTGAGACATTTGTCAAAAATTATCAGCAGTAATTGTTTAACATCACAATTTCCTGGAACAGCAATAACAATTAGAGAAAACAATTTTAAAAACTTAAAACAATTTTAAAAACTGGAGGCAGAGATGTCCATAGAGGGCTCTGAAAAGCTCCAGTATATTCCTGGGAATCTAGCCGGTCACATACATGAGAAGGGCTGTGTGCATGACCAAGAAAGACCTGAAAAGGTCCCAGTCTTTCACCTCTGGCTAATCTTGAGGTCCTGAACAAGCAGGAAGTAAAGGCTAAGGTAGGGCTGTCAACTGCCAGAGTGTTGAAGATGTGCCTCAACATGCACACAAAGCCCCTTGACAATGGCTGGGGGACTTAGTCTTTCAAGGCATTTGAGGAATCTTTGTCCAATCATTAGCTGACCACTAAGGTAACCAAGCTGAGACTTCAGTGGCTACACATAAAGAATACAGACTTTACAGAATTTGTTCATCAAAGTCACTAAACAAACAGCATCAACTACAAACAGCAGTGACAATAAACCTTGGGTGATGGAATCTGATTTCCAGAGTTGCCACATTATATTATTTAAAATGTTCATTTTCAACAAAAGTTTGAGACCTAAATGTAAGAGCTAAAACTATAAAACTCTTGAAAGAAAATATAGGCTCAAGTCTTCAAGAGCTTGGATTAAACAGTGGTCTCTTAGATATGACACTAAAAGAACAAGCAACAAGAGAAAAACATAGATAATTTGGACTTCATCAAAATTAAAAACTTTTGAGTTTCAAAGGACACTATCAAGAAAGTGAAAAGATATCCCACAAGATGGGAGAGTGATGCTAATGTGTACAGGGCTTCTTTTTGGGGCAATGAAATATTCTGAAATTAGATAGTGATGATGGTTGTACAATGTGTGATTACACTAAAAACCACTGAATTAAAAAAAAGATTATAGGGGAAATTGTTGGAATAAATTTCATTTCATTATAGTTGTTTCACCTAATCACCCATTTTGTCTTTTCAATCTTTCCACATTGATATTGTCTAAAACACAGTATAAAGAAAAAATATTCAAAAGGAATTTTCCAGCAGTTAGTACAATATATAGATAAACCTTAAGTCAACTCCTGATTAGTATATATGTACTGCAGTATCATAATCCAAGTGGCAAGTTATCCCTGAAAGGTTTATATTCAGTTTCAAAGCAGAAACACAAGAGAAGGAGATGGCTGGAACATTTGAAATGCTGAAATCAGAATCTCTTTTTTTAGGGACCAAATAGGGAGCAGTTGCTCTTGGATAGATGGAGACCTCTGTACCAGTATCATGTCAGTTCTAACAGAAGTGACTCCTTTCCTGTGAACCCACTTGGATTGTAAAACCCACTTGGTTTTAAAAGGATTGGGCAAAGCAGAAGGGAAAAAAGAAGAGGAATAGCCCTGGACCTCTGATCCCTACGCTTCATTAGTAGCCTGGTTAGGAGAGAAGGAGAGTTAATAACAGAACTAATCTGGTATAAACTACAGTTATAATTGTATATTTGTAATTGCATTGTATTAGCTAACAATTTGTTAGTAAGTTTTATCAAGTTCATCCTATAGTGTACACTTGGCTCTTCTCAATTGTTTACTTTATCTTTATGAAATTCCCACTCACTTGACTTTTTTTCCACCAAACTAAACTGACTGGTATTTTTCAATTTCCTTTTTTTCTCTTCCCGATCACTAAATGTTCTTTTTTCGTGTCTACACTCTCTTTTTGAGTAACCTCATCCAATTTCACAGCTTTGAATACCAGTCTATATCTTGATGATTCTCAAATGTATATGTCCATCCTATTCCTCCCATGATTGCCTCTTAAACAGTCACACTTAGTATTCAATAGGTATTTAACCTTTAACATGTCTAAAACAGAATTATTAATTCCTATTCCAACAAATCTACTTCCCCTCTCCTTCTCCATTTCAGTAAATGGCACCACCAGTCACCCAGTTTCTCAGATCAAAGATCTATGAGTAATCCTTTATTTCTCTGTTTTCTCACACTCACAATAGTAAATCCTATTGACTCTGCCTCCATTGTGACCCTCTTCTCCCCATCCGCACTGCTACAACTCTAACTCAGCTGCCACCTTCTGTTACCCTGATAGCTATAAAATATCAACTGGTACAACCTCTTTTGAAAATTGTTCAATAGAAACATCTACTAAATATATCATACCCTATGACCCAACAGTTCAACTCCTATATATATACACAGCAGAAATGCATACATATATTCACCAAAGGACATGAACTAGAATGCCATTATTCATAATAGCCCCAAATTGGGAACTATCCAAATGTCCATCTACAGTACAATGGATAAATTAATTCATGGTGTAATCACAAAAATGTATACTATACTGCAACAAAAATGAATAATGCACGACTACATGGAACAATATGGATAAATCCCATAAACGTAAGGTCAAGCTAAAGAGAATTGACAGTAATAAGAATAAACAGTATGATTACACTCACATAGAGTGCAAAAATACGGAAAATTAAGCTATGCTTTTAGAAGTCAGGATATCCTTGAAAAGTATGTGTGTGTGGGAGTCAGTGACTGTAAGGGAGAAGAAAGAATTCTGAGGTACTGGTGATGTGTTTCTTGATTTGGGTGCTAGTTACATGGGAATGTTTAGTTTATGAAAATTTATCAACTTGAATACTTGTGTGCATTTTTTATATGTATATTATATTTCAATGAGAAATTTAAAAAAATTCCCTCCAAATAATTCATAGACATAAATGTAAGAGATAAAACTATAAGACTTTTAGAAGAAAACAAAGGCATACATTTTCATGACCTTGGATTAGGCAATAGTTTTTTGACAGCAAAAGCACAGGCACACAAGAGAAAAACACAGATAAACTGGACTTCATCGAAACTTAAAAATTTGTGCTTTAAATGTCACAATATTAAAGTAAGAAGACAATCTACAGAATGGGAGAAAATATTTACAAATCACACATCTGATCAAAGACATATCAAGAATATATGAATGATTTATACAACTCAACAGTAAAAATTAATAGACCATTTAAAAAATGGTCAAAGAATTTGAATAGATCTGTCTCAAAGAATATGTACAAGTGGCCAGTAAACACATGCTCAACATGATTCATTAGGGAAATGCAAATCAAAACCACAATGAGATACCACTTCACACCCACTAGTATGGTTACGAAGTAAAAAATATAATATTGTATAAAGATGAACAGTAACAAGTATTGGTGAGGACATGGATAAATTGGAACATTGCTGGTGAGAATGTAAAATGGTGCAGTCACTTTGGAAAACAGTTTGGCAGTTCCTCAAAAAGTTGAACATAGAGTTACCATATGACCTAGCAATTCCACTCCTGAGTATATATGCAAAATCATTGAAAACATATGCCAAACCAGACGGGAGGAAGGGAGGGAGGAGGGTGAAAGGGATGATTAGGCACATGTGTGTGGTGATGGATTGTAGTTAGTATTTGGGTGGTGAACATGATATAATCAATGCAGAAATAGAAGTATAATGATGTATGCCTGAAATTTATACAATGATACAAACCAATGTTACTGCAATAAAAAAATAAATAAATAAAAATTAAAAAATTGAATAAAAAAGAAAACATATGCCCATATAAAATCTTGTGCAAAAATGTTCATAGTAGCATTATTCATAATAACCAAAAATGCAAACAATTCAAATGTCCATTCAATGATGAATGAATAAATAAAATGTGGTATGTCCATACAATGAAATATTCTACAGCCATAAAAAGAAATGAAGTACTGATAGATGTAACAGGCCTTGAAAACATTATGCTAAGTGAAAGAAGCCAGACACAAAAGGACAAATATTATATGATTCCATTTATATGAAACATCCCAAATAGGAAAATATGGAGAGATAGAAAGTAGTTTAGTGGTTGCCAGGGGGTAGGAAGAAAAGAGTATGGAAAGTGACTCTTAATGGGTACAGAATTTTTTTGGATGGTGATGAAATTAGACAGTGGCGATGGTTGTACAACTTTATGAATATACTAAAAAATTCTTAATTCTAGTATAAGAGGGTGAATTTTTTGGCATATGAATTTTATCTCAACAAAGGTGTTACTTTAAACATATCCTATGAGATACATTGCTTTGGGTGAATCAAACTAGCAATTAAAAAAAGAGATAATAGCTAGTGTTGACAAAGATGTGGTGAAACAGTCATTCTTACATGCTGCTTCTTGGAGTTCTGGAGAACATTTTTCCATAGGTATCAATAACCATAAAAATATTTATACCCTCTCACCTAGTATTTGTATATGATATTTTACATAAATGATCAAATGGTTAGACCCCCTCACCCCACATTTTGCATAAGTGTGTTCACTGAAAAATTGGAAATAACCTGTATGATTTTTTTGCTGGAAATTGGCAAAGTAATTTTGTGTATAGCTCTATACTAGAACTCCATGTGACCATTAAAATCATATTGTCAAAGAATATTTAATGTCTTAGTAAAATGCTTGTGATGTAATGTTAAGTGAAAAAAAAAAAGCAGCATTGCAGAAGCTTCTGGTTCTTATTTGAGAGAGAGAGAGAGAAGGAAAGTGAAACTAATACAAATTATTTAAAGTAGACTTCTAGTCACTCCAGAATTGATCAATGCATCTCTTAAAATGTGAAAGTAAAAAATGGGCAAAATAAATTGCTCTAGGCATAGTCAGTGTAACGCAATAAGGAAGGACTATTAGATGCTGTGTTTTATACTTGGTATTACACTTGCTGTATCTATATGTGATTTCTTTTTCCAACTTCATTCAATTTAGTTCAATTAAACAAATATTTACTGAGTACATTTGGCCCTCTGTAGCCAAGGGTTCCCGTATCTGCAGATTCAACCAACCATGGATCGAAAGGTCTACGATGGTTGCACACTTACTGAACATGTACAGATTTTCTTTTCTTGTCATTATTCCCTAAAAAATACAGTACAACAACTATTTACATAGCATTTACATTGTGTTAGGTATTATAAGTAATCTAGAGATGATTTAAAGTATACTGGAGGGTGTGCATAGGTTATATGCAAATATTACGCCATTTTATATAAGGGACTTGAGCATCAGTGAATTTTGGTATCTGTGAGGGAGTCTTGGAACCAATCCCTCATGGATACCAAGGGATGACTGTACCTACTAAATGGAAGACCTTGCTTTAGGTGCCATAGCAGACGTAAAGATGAATATGTAATTAATATAGAGAGAAGCATTGACCACTGGGTCCAGGCTGAGTAAGAAAACAGATAAGAGAATAAAGATGAGGTGAGGGTAAAGATGAGACTGAAGGGCAGGTGCAGTTGTTGTGAGAGAGAGATGGCTGTTGCTTCAGTCCTTTGGAACATTTCTGAGGGTTAATGAGAGTCATTATGGCCTGCCCATTTCCAAAACAGAAAAATGACTGATGGAGCAGAGGGGGTGAAGGCACTTTCAGAGCCTTGCACTTGGATGCTGAAGTCCTGGGGGTGAAAACAGGAGATGAACTAGGAAGGAAGGCTGCACACCTGCTGTTGACATCTCTGCACCTGACAAGTAGTAGGTATTTAATCAATACCTGATGAATGAATGAATGATTTGCAAGTGTAGAAAATGATAGATAAAATTGGGGAGGAATTATAAGTAGATCACATGGACCTTCTAGAGGGAGGTTTGTGAGGGACAGTGGGAGTCCAAAGGGTCTGGAAGTGGCAAAGGGGAGCTAAGTGCATCCCAACACCTGTCCTCAGCCTATTGGCCTGAAGAAGGAGGAGAAACAGCTTTTCCCACTGGAAAGGTTTGTTCTGGAACTGGTGCAGTCAGGGTCCAGTTAAGGTGAGGAAGTTGGGAAGAATTGTAGAGGAAAAACTGAAGATAGAGGGCTGTCATGGGGCTCCCAAGAAGGACCTTGTTCCAGCATGATCTAGAGTAAAGATGGAGGTGAAGGACTACATAGAAGGGCAGTGAGAGGATGGGGAGAGATGGAGGGAATGAACTGGGAAAACTAGCATGAAAGAAACAGAAAGCTGGGAGCTAAGCCTGGAAGCAGGGAGATGGTCAAATAAGAGAAACTGAAATCAATTCTCACTTCTCTTGATCCACCTCCTGAGAACTTGTTTGGTTGGATGAGACCTGTAGCATCTGGATTGGGAATGGAATGGGATGGCCAATCATGATACTTCTTTTTCTAAGAAGTTGAGCTTGTGCTTTGGAGCAATAACTATTATAAAAGTATAGCTTACCTCTTGACCCCCTTCACTCATTTGGCCCTCCTCTAATCCTCCTCCCCTCTGACAACCACCAATCTGTTTTCTGTATCTATGAGCTTTGTTTTGTTTTTCAGATTCCACATATAAGTGAAACTGTACAGTGTTTGTCTTTCTCTGACTAATTTCACTTAGCATAGTACCCTCAAAGTCCATTTAAGTTGTCACAAATGGCAAGATTTCATTTTTTATGGCTGAGTAGTTTTCCACTGTATATATGTATCACATCTTCTTTATCTATTCATCTATCAATGGACACTTCAGTTGTTTCCACATGGTGACTATAGTAAGTAATATTGTATTGCATATTTGAAAGTTGGGAAGAGAGTAAGTCTTAAAAGTTCTCATCACAAGAGAAAAATAATTGTAACTTTGTAAAGTGATGCATGGTAACTAGACTTAGAGTGGTGATCATTTTGCAACGTATACAAATATCGAGTCATTATGTTGTACCCCTGAAACTAATATAATGTTAAATGTCAATTATACCTCAACTTTTAAAAAAAAAAAGTATGGCTTACACTTGCAAAGCATTTACTCAGGGCTGGGCACGGTTCTAACGTGTCATGTATATTAATTGATTTAATCTTCTCAACAACTCCATTGAGGTAGAGACTATTAACAGCCTCACTTTACAGATGAGATAACACAGATACGTTAAGAGACTTGCCCGAGATTCCACAGCTGGCAAGTGGAGGAGTTGAGAATCTTACTCAGGCAGTCTTGTGCTAGAATCTATGCCCTTATTTCTCTGCTATTCTGCCTCTCCAAGTGGCATGTGGAAGTATTATTATCCTATGACAATCTCTCATATATTAGCAAATCAATGGGCTGGCTCCTACAATAATACACGATGGTATTTAATAAACAGGCCATCTGGGATATGATCTTTGGATGATCAGACCCGTTGGGAACCCGTATGCTCTATGTATGCCCTTGTTAAGGATACACAGTGAATGCAGCAGCATATCATAGCCCTGAGAAATTCTGCATTAAGGAGCTCCCTTTAGCTTTGCTTCCCCTGACATTTCCTAAATTAATTTTTCTATAGATCCCTTTTTTATGTAGTGTGTATAAATGTGTGTCAGAACTGCTGTTCCATGAAAAACACTTTGGGGATTTGCAGATATGGAACCTACTTGAGCACCGGGGAGCAGGCAGTCTCTAAAGATATCACCAAGCACCTGCAGTGAAATTCCTGAAACTGTTACGGGGTTTATTTATATGTCATAGGCAAAATTTGAACTGATTTACCTAGTCAGTGTTTCTGCCAATATTAGCTTAGAATCAGAAAATTCCAGGGTAATGAATGAATGTTGGAGGCAAGTACCATGTCAATAGCAAGAAATGACAGCTAAAGGCAAAACTGAAGGCATAAAAAATGAGGAAATGAAAATACAAAAACTTGAAAACTTCTTGGATAAAGCACATGAAATGCAAAGTGAGGCCCTGTTGATGTGTTGGAAGAAGGCAATGAACATAGCTCAATGCTCTGTAAGAAATGAATAGGCATCTGCAGTGGGTTGAGCAGTGAAAGAGGACCCAGCAAAGAGCTTGGGACAGAGTGGACCAGGACAGGCAGGCATAAAGAACTCTTAAGAATGGAAATATCTAACTCCAATTATATTTGGTGTGCTTTCTGTAATGTAAAAACCTCTCTGTGGACTCAAACATTCAGTAAATCCTAAGACACACACTACAGCCTGTGGGATCTGGACCACTTGCAGAACATTTAAGGGAAGATGGATCCAAATGAGATCAAGAACCCAGTGGAAGAAGAAGGTTGGCACCAAGAATGGATGAACATGAGAATTTGCAGACCCTGTAATTTCACAGAAATCTCAGGGCATTCGTCTTCCACGGAACATGGGATAGGGGGCTTAAGTTAATTTTACAGAGATCTGAAAGGATGAGGAGGCCTTGGCTCCATCTGATTTGTCCTCCTGGATCTTTTTCAGGTTAGTTTTTGACTGTGGTAATCATTACTGCTGGTGAGCTGAAGGGCAGTGAGCGATAGGGAGGATATATAAGATGAAGTAGGGGAAGTAATCACAGGCCACATCTTGTAAGATCTTCTTGTCCATGACAAAGCTTTTGGCATTTTTTCCCTAAGTACAAGGGGAAGCCATTAGAGAGTTTTTAGCATAGGAGAGACAGGACTTGTGTTACATTTTAAGAGGATCACTCAGGCTGCCTTGTGGAGGTGTCCAGGAATCAGGAAGACTAGTTAGGAGGCTACTGTAGTCAACCAGGTGAGAAAAGATGGGGACTTGGAGTAAGGTGCTGGCAGAGAAAGTGGTCTGATTCAGGGTATATTTTGGATTTAGAGTCAATGGGATCCACTGATGGATTAGAAATTGTGGTTAAGAGAAAGAGGAGATGATGCCTAGATTTTTGACTAGAGCAAATGGGTAGACAGAGGCTACATTTACTATGAATGGAAAACCAGGAGAAGAGAAGGCATGGTTAAGAGAAATGAGTTGCATTCCCGGTAAGATGGTAGGCTGCTTTTCAAATCTGGGTGTGAGCTAAGGGCTTGGGAATGGAGTGGAGACCAAAAGAACTATAAAAGAATGGATTAGAGAGACCTCCTCAAGGGAAAGAGTGGAAGAGCCTAGAGGATGAGGGATATGAAAACCACGCAGAGAAGTCACATTTAACTGACCATGGTGACTGTGTGGGCCAAACTATTTCACCTGATGAAGGGTGTTGGCTTAGGGAGGTTAAAGGATTTGTCTAAGGCCACCTAGTCAGGGGCAGACTTGACATTGGAACCCAAGAGTCCTGAATACTGCTGATAGGCAGCAAGAGTTGATATCTACTGAAGGCTCACTGGTGCTGGGCACTAGGCTTCACAGGCTTTATCTAATTCAATACTTGTTAAAAACCCTAGGCCCTGAGAATATTATCATCTTACTTTTTAGATAAGGAAATTGAGTCTTAGAGAGTTAAGCAACTTGTTCCTTATGCAAACACATGTAATAAGTGAAATTTCTAGGTAAATAGTCAAATACTGTCAGACCTTAGAAGTGTCCAACTTTCTCATATTACAGGGCAGGAATCTAGCACCCAAAGAGGTAAAGAAACTTGCCTATGGGTCCTTAATGGTGGAGCTAAGATTTGAACCTAGGTCTCGTGACTCTTTGCTCAATGTTTAAAATAATTGGATTTCTAAATATAATTTTTTCAAATAATTGTTTAAAAGGTCATGTTGGAAAGAATCCAACATATTATTAAAACCAATATAGATTGCATTTCTTAATTTTCCTCAGTTTACTGTATTTTATACCATCAGAGGAAGAGATATTAATAGTCTTTATAATATCATAGTGCTTACTACCTTATACCCTGTTCTAGTCTATGTGTTGAAAAATTGATTTTGCTATGATTCTTTCCTGTGTCTAATCAGGTCAATAAATTAAACTTATAGGTCTGTTATTCTAGGTCATTCTTTTTCCCCTGCAAAGAGCTTTAGCCATTGCCTCTTTCCATACATTACTCTCAATCTTTCGTTTGCCTATTCGGAGTCGAACATCTGCAGCTCTTTGCTGCACACTGATGACTTCCTTCCACAACCCTGGCTGCTATTATTGCCTTTGTTGTTTCCAAGGACAAAGTGCCATGATAACTATTTCCTTTTATTCCACGGAAAGAGATGCTGCTTCTGATCTCTGATTGACAAAAGATGATATTTGGGAATACCGAAATATCCTGATTGGATTCCTTAATCCTGGACCCCATTCCCAGTTTGGAGAACTGTATTAAATGTGCCAGAAAATCACATTCTTCCAATGATTTCCAAATTTACTCCAGAGTTATCTAGGATAAAGATAAGGTTTCCAGACCATGCACATCCGGGATGAAACATCATTATTCAGAAAATGTGTTTGGTTCTTTAAAAGAAATAAATTAGGAATGATTTGAGAACAAATCCTGCTACTGTAATTTCCTATTTAAAGTAAGAAGATTAGCTCTTTTTCTCAAATATACGACTCAGTTTCAGCCCTGCTCTAATCATAAGAAATGGGGAAAAGAAGTATCTACCTTTAAAATGTGTGCCAATCATATGCTTAGCCACTCGATAAGCTGTTTCCAGATACTGTTACTTCAACTTTAAGCTGTTATTAGCACCAGTGATTAATTAATGGATTATTTACTAAAGTGAGTTTCCTTTCTTCTCTCCTTCTGAAAAAGACACAGGAGACAAGAAAAACCAGACATGTGTATTCCATTTGAAATCCATGATTAAAAAGCTTAAAAATTCAAACCAACGTAAAAAACTGTTTTATTTTAATACTCTGGAAGGTTTCAGTGAACTCCATTATTTTCACTCACTATTTGCTTGAATAATTTAGGCAAGAAAGCTAAATTATACATAAAGTGTACAGTTAGAAGAAAAAGTTCATGCACAGCCCTAGGCTATAGCCTCCTCTAATGATGTCTGAAGTCAGTGAAACGAACTCGTTAGACTGAGAGTAATTTCTCAGGGTTTAATTTTTTTTCTTAAAGCAATAACATTCTTATAAAAGTCTGACAAATAATACGCTAAAAGAAAAGCCACAAAAGAGAGTCTCCTGGTTAAGGCCTTAGCCCCTGTAAACTTGCATTTAATTTCATATAAAAGTTGGCTTTCCACATACCACAATACATGATTATTGGCAGCCTTGAGTGATCTGATTCAACAAGGAAAATACAAATCTTGATTGAATAGAGTTGCTATTTGGCCTCATTAGAATTGTGAAGTTATGGAGTTAAAAGGAGATGCTTCGGGCTTAGAGACAAAATTGAAATCTACTGTGGGAAGGGGATTGGCACCTACTCAGTGTTCCATCATTTGAGCAAGTAGTTGCCACTTGCCGGGGTATTGTACTTCAGGAGCAACTCATATCATTAAACATTTAAAGATTCACTAAAATGTTCACGTTCCCTTTAAGTGTAACAGCAGAGAATCCGACTGCTGTCAGATGACAGGAATATCAAAATGGTACTGTAGTCACCTTTGATTTCTGAGCTGCCTGTGTTCTTTTCTTAAAGTTACACAATTGGAAAATTTGAAGAATCCAGTTTAGCCCCTTCATTTTACAGATGAGGACCCTGAGACCCAGAGAGGGGAGGTGGTGAGCTCAAGGCTGTGCAGTGAACAGATTTGTTCATTCATTCCCACATGTTTGTACATTTAGAGACAAAGAAGGGAATTCCAAGTAGAGAGACCAGCCACATGGAAAGGTAAAAAGGTGGGAACCAGAATGATGCCTTGGGGAACAAGAGGTGCCCATTATCGTCTGGTCACCTCTCTCCCAACCCCCACTTCTAAAGGAACCTGCCTTATGGCAGTATAAGCTGGCAGATAAGAGCACAGAGAGTCTGGAGCCAGACTCGTAATGGCCACAAGATCCTAGGCAAGTCACTTACCTCTCTCTGATTTATTTTCCTCAACAGTAAAATGATGGTGCTAATAATAGAACCTACTTCTTGGGGTTGTTTTGAAAGGATATTAATGCATATAAAGTGTACAGACAACATCTAGCACTTAGTTATATAAATATTAGTTGTTATCATTGATATTAATAGAACATAAACTCATCCATATGAATTAGGTTTCCTGGCTATAGTTGATCAGATAAGGGGTGGTGGGCAGTTGATCCAGGTGGAGCATCTCTCAAGCAGCCAAAGTCCTATAACTTACGTGGCCTGCATTTGAAGGGATAAATTAGGCCATCAAGTAGGGCCATTACATAATTGAGAAACAGGCAACCAAAGATTTGGGCTAGTTAACCAAGAGTCTGAGAGGAAATAAGATTGTGAAGACTCAGGGATAGGGCAGGCATTATGGTCCCAAGTGAAAAATGAAGTTAGGAAGTTTTGAGGAAGCCAATTGGTTGGAGAGAAGAATGGGGCATACACACACACACACACACACACACACACGCACGCATACAGAATCTCAGTTCCTGAAAACTTCATATGTCTAGTCCAATTCCATGGGTAAACAATTTTCACTAAACCCTCTTTTCTTAGAGGTAACTGGAGTGAGTTTCAGGTCCTTGAAATCGGAAGAAACTGCTGCTTATAGACAGTCCTGTGAGGCAGATACATGACACTGGGATATAGACAGAGGCCAACTGCAAAAGGCTGGGTATGTCAAATTGAGTTTAAAGGATCTCTTGAAAGCCACTGGAAGTTACTGAGGATTGACACAGGTGAGTCATGTCTGATCAAATTTGTCGTCAGTTCTGTAAGATCATCCATGCCACAAGGCCAAAGGTAAATTTGAGGGACCAAAAGACTAGAGGAGGGAGGCTAGTTAAGAGGCTTTGTGTATAATGTAGACCAGAACTGATCAGGATCTAAACTAAGGTAATAGTGGTAGAAATGGAAAGAAAAATACAGATAAGCATGATATTAAAAACCTGGTGACTTGTTATAGGGCACAAGGAAGCTGCTGGAGTCCAGGCAAAATCTCTGACTTGAGTGTTTAGATAGACAAACTCAGAAACACAGTTTTGGGAGTAGAAGTTCAGAGGCTCCCCTTTGCATGTGCTAAGTTTGAGGTATCTATGGGAAATCCAAGTGAAGATGTTCTGTTGCAATTGGATATGTGGTTATGGAGCTCAACAAAAACCTGGGATGATAGCTTTAGGAGTGTACAGGATAATAATGGTAGCTGAGACTAGGGGTTTGATTGGTGTCTTTCAAGGTGAGTATAGATAATGAGAAGAGACGATCAAAGTTATAGTCTGGGGAATACCAATATGTAAGGGGTGAGTGATCAGAGGGGCTTCTGCAAGAGTCCAAGAAAGAATGGATGGAGAGATGGAAGAGACTCAGGAGAGAGTGGGAGAGTGAGCCTTAGTAACCAAGAGGGGAGGAAATTTCAAGGTGATGAGAATGATCAGTAATGTCAAGTGCAGAAGAAAGTTCATATAAGCTAAGGGCACAAAACCACCCATTGAATGTAGCAGCCTGGAGGTTATTTGAGATCTAAGCTAAAGGAGTGAGAACAAAATAAGGATGACAATGGGTTGAAATATCAAGGGGAGGGAAAATAAAGGAAGGAAGCAGGTGTACTCCAGCTGCAAAAGAAAGATGAAGAGAATGTGGGCTCAAATACGGATTACTTGTTTAGTACAATAGACTTGACATGTTGATGAACTGAGTCAGAAAAGAGAAGTTAGTGATACAGGAAGGAGGCTGATAGAGTAGGGTGCCTTCTGAAGAGATAGAGAATACAAGATCTAGGGTACAGGTGGAAGGATAAGCCTTGCACAGGGTGAGAGACAATGCTTCCATGGAAACAACAGGGAAGAAGGAAAGGATGGAGGCCAATAAAGATAAGCTTGTAGTTGAAGATTCAGCAAGTTGAAAGAGCTTTGTGTTTGAGGGAGTTGTTTTTCTCAAGGAAGAAGGAAGCAAGAACATTTTCTTAAAAAAAAGCCGGGTGGGGGGGAGGTACGGTGCAAGGAGTTTGAAGAAAAAAAGGAATGTTAAACAAAACAAAACACTACAAGTAACAAGAGAGGGGCTGAACAGGAACTCATAGAATTGTAGGGCCATTGAAGAGCCCAAGTGAGTTTGAAGACCACTGGTGTATGGTAGCACCAATCCATGTGATGGTTTGATTTTCTCCAGCAGTAGTCCACATCCCAGATGTAGGAGGAGAGAAACCAAAAGACTGCAGGATACAGGACAGGTTTGTTGGAAAAACAAGAAGACAAGAAAGCCCAGAGTGATGGTAAAATAAAGATGGACTGATCTAGGCTTCAAGAGGACAGAAGTGAGTCAAGAGGGAGGTGTCAGCTTGAGAGGAAAGAGAGAGGGGTTTGAGTTGGAAGCTTTGGGGTAGGTAGTTAAAAAGCAGAAATCATGAGAAGAAAAGAGTGGTGACAAACAGGACAGGAGTTTGTTGTCAGTGTGTGGGATACCGGAGTTTAAGATTTCATAAATAAAGCAGTTAATTGTTGCCCCAACCGAGACCAAAGGCAGGTCCTCCAATTCAGTCATAGATTTTCTTTTCTTGGAATGCATCTGGCTTCTCTGAAAAGTCCATGAGCCATAACTAGAAGGCCAAACTTGTCATAGCCTGCCACAAACGTTTGCCAGGGTGATTTATCCTCTTTTGTCACTGGAGTTCCAACTGAGGCTGGAAAAGATTGAGAAAGTTTAATCACACTGTAATTCAGAGTCCATTGCAAGGCATTAATAACTTGCTGTGATATTAACAGTTTTACATCTTACACTGGCATCATTTTGTCACATTAGTTTAATATTGCCATCATGTAGTTTAGTATTAATGCGATACAAAAGTAAAATTACATGTGCACTTTTCATATTGTTATATTGAAATCTAGTACGTATATGACACTAATACTATTCAAATTCCATAAAATATACAGTTCCTAATACAAAGACATTTTAATGTTGTGTTAGAATAAGAATGCAGATCATTACACTTCCAGAACCATGTGGCAGAGGAGGAAGAACTAAAGGGCTTACCGTTTGTGAGCCCTGGGGAAAGCAATCAGAGGATGGTTCCTAAGCATGACAACCCAAACCTTACCTTCCCTGGCCATCAGGGCAGTGCTCATCACCCAGTTGGTTTGAACAGAGTCAGAGAACTTTTTCTCTAAGGGGTCAGTTAGTAAATATTTTTGACTTCATGCCAGACGGTGGCAACTACTCAAGTCTGCTGTGGTGGTGCAAAAGCAACCCCAGGCAATATGTAAATGAATGAGTGTGGCTGTGTTTTGATAAAACTTTATTTACAGATACTAAATTTGAATTTTGTATACTTTTCATGTGTCATGAGATAATATTCCTCTTTTGATTTTCATTTCAACCATTTAAAAATGCAAAAACTACTCTTAGCTTGGGAGCCATACAAAAGTAGGTGGAGGATCAGATCTGACCCTCAGGCCATAGTTGGCTGACCCCTGTGGTGGAAGATTATGAATCTGCAGGGGCACTAATCCAGGATTTCCTGGTAAGCCTGAATGTATTCAAGCTCTCTTGCAGAGCTTAGATATGCTAATATGTACATTCCCAAACTGACTGAGCGGGAGTAGACATATTTTTTCATTTCCATATTTTCCATTTCCCCTCCTCCCACCCACAGAGCTGGCTTTGGTTGACTCTTACAGTGGCATGTGCTCTGAATGCCAGGCCAGATCATTGAAGGTGGCGTGCCACGATCTTGTTTGTCAAAAATAAAAGGACCTAATTCCTTAGTTTAGACCAAGCCTTTGGATGCCCTTCCCTTTCTATTTAGTAGCAAAATATTTCCCAAGCAGAAGGCCACAATTAGGCAAGTAAATGCAACACATTGTTTTTGAGCTAATATATATAATTTTCAAAATTTTACTTACTTTTAATTAGATGTCATGTCAGGTAGCAGGCTTCAAATCAAATTCAAGACCATTTGAATCCATTTTGAAGTAACATTGTAAAATTGATCTTACTTGTGCTCTATCAGGGAACTAAACTTCTCCCCTTACCTTCTTATTTTTTGACTTAGACCCAGTAGAGAAGGACAGAGATAATCCTAATAGATTTTTGAATAACCAGAAGGACCTAGATAAGGCTCAGACACACTTCAGAAGGAAATGTGGACTTAGACTACCTGGAGCATTTCATCAACAGAGAAGGAGTGAAACTGAGACTCATGGATGCTGAAGGATGAGGAACCATGTAGGGGCATGAAGGGACAAGGGAGGGAGGAAAAGTAATGGGGATTACATGTTTTTTCTTCGTGTTGCTACCTCTAGTTCAGCCATCACAGACCTGGCCCTCTATTCTTCCAGTGATGAGGCAGAGGAGGCAGAGGAGATGCCAGAAGTACCATTGTGTGACGGCGGCTGTAGCAACACGGGGGGAAGCTCATCACAGGAGCAACGTGATTACAAACTGATGTTCTGCTTCCAGAGGTGGATCTAGGATCATGTTCTTTTCTCGCTTAGGCCTTGATCCAGAGACAAGGATTTATCGCCGTATCATATCCCCTGCACATGCAATAGGAAGAAAGAGTAAGATCCCTGTCAAAAGAGGAGAATTAAGGTTTAGAGTTTCTGATTGTTTCCAAGGAGGGCGGATGGAAAGCTCCTAACACCCTGCAGGGTCCCAGGGCACTGAATCCTTCTTGTCCATTCCAGGGAAAGAATCTATTTCTGATAGCAGGTTTTGGTAGGTGAAACAGTAGACTAGGCGCCATATCTGGTTGACCCACGCTGTCTTAGAGACGGGCATTAGGGTCATTCTCCATGGAGCTAGTTGGGTGTAGTCTTGACTCTCGCCGAGGGTGGCCAAGCTTGAGAGAGGAGGTTGCCCAGTTACAAAGAATATAGTCATCCTTTGAAAACATACATCTAAAAGAATAGGCTGACCATAGGACCCTGCTTGCCTGGGACAATCCCAGACACTTATAATCTGACTAATTACTAATAGTGCCCCTTCCTTTTAACTACCAGATTGGATAATGAATTGTATCGTCACCCTAAATAAAAGTTACTACATTCCAAGTCTAGCTTTCTGTGTCATAATCTTATATCGAAAGCTTATGATCCTCAGCTACTTTAGGAGACAGTCTATTTGAAAGTGGAATTTGATAGCCAGCTAGCCAGTGTTAGGAGGGCCATACTCTCTGAAGAACAAAGTTGAGTGAAGCATATGGAAAGGTAAATAAACTCTGTTGCGGTTGGGGGACAGGAAAGACTTCACAAAGAAAATAATTTGAGCAAAGGGGGAAGGGTGTTGCAGGAAGAGGGGACAGTGGAGCAAAGGATCAGAGGTGAGGAGTAGCATTGAAACATTTGGAGAATTGAAAGGCAATGAGAATGGCTGAAGTGCGGGGAGCAAGCTGGGTGGAGGAGCCATGAGAAAAGAGACTGACTGGAGGGAGAGGTAGGTTCTGGATCACACAGGGCCCTTGGTACTTTGCTGGGGAGTTTCAACTTTATGTTGTAGATCATTGGAACGCATACCTGGCTGAAAAACTTGGGAAGAGTTTTAAATGCAGATTTATTCCAAGCCAAACATGCACAAATTTTTTTTTATGTAATTAAGGAAATGTAAATATGGACTGAGTATTGATTATGTTAAGGAACCATCATTACATTTGTAGTTTTGCAAAAAAAAAAATTAAAATTTTTCTTTTCTGATATGTATACTTAACTACATAGGGATCAAATGATATAATGTCTGGGATTTACCTTGAAATACTCCAGCAAAAAAACAAACAAGAGGCAGAGAGTGGGAGTCCTGAAAAACAAATGGGAACGGGTATAGGGAAATGTTGATGGTTGTTGAAGATGAGGGACAGGGATAGGCATAAGGGAACTGATTTCTTGTATTTTCCACCTTTGGCTATGTTCAGAAATTTTCGTAACAAGAAGTTAAAAAAATGAAATGCATATTCCCTGGGTCTCACCCCAGATATACTGAATCAGGATCTCTGGGTAACAGGATCAGCTGTAGACACTGGATTGAGGGGTGGTGGGAGACAGGCAGGAGGCAAGGGGACCATCTGGAAAGCCCAAGCAATTGTCCAGGAGAGAGACAATGGAATGAATCTCAGCAGTGGAGGCGGAGAGAGGAGGATGGACAGGAGGTTGCAGTTACTAGACAGGACCTAGTGTCTGATTAGATAGAGAAGGTGAAGTTGAAGGTGACTCTTGAGAGACTGAATGAACGACTGTGTGAATGGGAAATATAGAAGGAGCAGATATGAATAAGGAAAACTAGAGGATTCACAGTTTTGATTGCTCCAAGTATTAAAAATATTTGTCTCCTCTGTTAATATCGTTTCAATATTTTTGACACATTTCTTATTATTTAAAATCACCTTAAGACTTGAATTCTATGCAAATGATACAGTTTATCTGCTCCATCTTCCAGAAATATGTCTTTATTCAGAGTTTCCAGCAGGCCTGCCTTTGAATTACTCTGACCTGGTTCACTACTGACAAAGCACATACCCTGTACCTTCCAGCATCTCCGGGTCTTTTGTGTTTTTCCTCTCTGCCTTTCTCCACTACGCGACCATGTCTTGTCATTAGAAAATAAGGAACAGGCCAAGTTTTTTTGGTACACAAAGTACAGTGTCCCTTCTTCCCTTTATTCCTCCCAAGAGTGTGGAGTACTGTGTAAACACACCCAGAGGCACCGAGACCCCGAGATCAGCCGCATCTGTGCTCTCAGCATTTTTGTCTCTTTTCCAGTCATTTCTTTTTTTCAGTTATAAGAACCTGAGCCTGAGACATGACATCTTTTAGGAAATCCCGTTAAACCCCAAGCTTTCAAACAACTAGGTTTAGATTTGCCCAAGGGACATGAGGAAGTGGCCTGCGAGCTCCTTCTGTATTGGGAACCTCTCTGGGGGCCCAGGTCTTTCCTGTAATCTCCACGGGCTCTTTGCAGAAAGCCATATTTCTTCCAAGTCTCTCTTTTCATCCCTGTCTGAACCTGCCTTCATCTTCCTAATGGCTAATTAAAAAATTACAACCAAGATCATTAAATAGTAAACCCCTTCCCTGCTGTTCTCTGCTTAATTTCTGAGGCCCCAAGCAAAATGTCTTGAAAAGAATTAGATTGAGCCACCTTTCTGTTTGCAAACAGCATGATAAACAGCATTCTAGTACGGAGAGGCCTTTATTCTAATGGGTAATCCTTCAAGGCAGGGTATGCTTAGGCATTATTTATATCTTATTCCAGAAAGATATGTTTAGGGGGTCACATTCTCTCGAACATTATGACTTTTCACTTGCGCATGTTAAAGAATTTTGGGGTGTGTGTGTGTGTTTCCTCTTCCCTTGGTGCCTGCTGATTCCATTCTACACTGAAGCAGCTATGAGTTTTAAAACTTACAATTATTTTTTTCATTTAAGTTAGGAGTCGGAGCTTGATGAAAACTCATCCCAATTCATGATGTGCTCACTTAAGCTGCGGCTTGATTCCATTTACAAAGAGAGATCTTGGAAGCAGTGTCTAAATAATAATCAGCATAGTGCTCTGCTTGCATTTGTTTGTATATTATCTTAACACTTTGTGACGTATTTTAATAGGACAAGAGTTTAAAAGCTGGAATCAGACATAGCTGGTTCGGTCTATTTTAGATTGTTCTTCATCAATTGTTTTTTCTTGTGATTATACAGTTTTACTTTATCATCCCTTTGATAACAATTTCTGCATGAAAATTGACTTTGTATTTTATTTTTCCCGTCTGTTATCTTAGCGGCATTCATACGCAAACACCCTTTGTGCTGCGCTGGTAATATAACTGATCAGGCGAAGCTGTGCCATAAGAAATCAAAACCACAATAATGTCTTTGGGTTTTGCATTTTAAATACTGCGTTCATTGTTGCACTGAGGTTTCTGATCCCTTTCCAGACATTACAGAGATTACCTTTGGTAATGCCTATTTCATTGTACTTTGATATAAAATAATGTGTGTCATAAATCATCCGAGTGACTGTCATTAAACAGAAAAGCACCTACTTAGGATATGTAACAATTTGCTTTTCTAATTTGAAGAAGATTGAGGCATTTTAATTAAAGAAGGTCTTTGTAAGTGAGCCTGGAATTCAGTATAAAATTGTATTCTTTATGGAATTGTAGATTAGAAATAATAAAATCCTTATTCATTAATTTTACATTATTTTTTGCAAGTGCTAAATAAAAACACTCTTAGAAGTGTTTCCTAAATACAGCCCTACACTTTTGTCACTATTAATCTGAGAAAAAGTTCTGTTTACTTATTTCAGAAAAAGGCACAAGAGAATCAATTGTTATTATGGGTTAATTTGCAATTATAAATTTGAGAAATTTTTAAATTAAAGCTGGGAACATCATTGTCCAAAAAGTTGAGAAAAGACAAAGAAGGGACATAAAGCGCCAAAGGGTGAGGGGAGAGCTATTTTAAATTATTGGTGTGCTTCACAGTCTCAAGATTGCTTCCATTTGGTGGAGGACGGAGGTCTGGAGCCTTCTCAGCGAAGAACAATTTAAAATTATTGGAGCCCTCCTCTTTAAAGGTGATCGGGCTTCTGCACACGGACACTGAAGCGAGATTTAAAATTATGAGAGCCCTTCACGTTGTTTAAAACATTGATTTTTTATAAAATGGATTTCCACATTTTATTTCTTCAGTGACTAGGTAATTACGGCGGCCTAGAAACTGAGATACTCCATTCTGAAACTGGTATTTTCTCTTTGGCTTCTTCCCTTTTCTTTCCTTCTGCCTTTTTTTTCCCCCTTAATAAGTTTTCTAGTTTCCCTTGCTGCTGGGATAGACACATCATTCTTTGTTCTTGCTCATAAATCACTCTGTGACCAAGGAACCAGGAAGTTATTAGGGGTGAGGGGAAGGTCAGGTCGAAAATTCAGATTGATCTAACCTATTCTCACAAAATAGCACTTCGCCTAACTCAAACCCAAAGCAAAGCACCCATGCGAGGCTACTCCACTATGACTCCGAGTCATGCTTCATGAGGGAGGAAGCTTCTGCAGCTTTTACAGGGACTGCTACAAAGAGTAATAGGAACTGAGAAGTTGTCATCAGTATTTAGTCATGATGACATTTGCCCATACACATCATTTCAAGTACACTTTTTTCCTTTTTCTCTCTTGTCTTCTCTTTCCCTCTTCCTTTGTCTCTCATTAATATGGGCAGCTAAAAAGGAAATTCTAAAAGTTCAGTGCAGATGCTGATCAAATTGGAGAGGGGTCCTTTAGTTGGGAATTCTAGGTGTTTCTCTCCTTGTGTTAGAAATTGGTCTTGAGTATACACACACACACACACAGAGTCTTGTATAGACTATCAAGGAATGTGATGAGACATAATTAATTCAAGGACCCTAGTTGGGATAACAAATATGAGTTTTTCTCAGTCTTTCTCTCCATTCTGAAGGGAAAATTCCCTTCCCCTTGCTCTGTCCTCCTCCCCATTGGCTAAGCTATTTGGTAAAGGATGGGAGCAGTGTTCCATGTGTTTTGTAAAAAGCTGTATCAAAGTGAATTGAACATCGTATTAAGTTTTTGTCAGCCTGACCTCACACCAGCCACACACAAGGTTTTTTGGCCTTTCATGCAAATCATAACTTGAGTCTAAATCTAAAGGAACAAGGAAAGCAGTAGAGCAAAGCTACCCAGATGTTGCTCAGTCTGTGTGATTGTAAATATCAAAGTACCAGCTTTCCATCCAGATTTTAGTGCACTGGGAACTATATGAAAATTCCAAGACATACTGGTTTATTGAAATGTCTGATCATTTCTATATGAATTTTGGAACAGATGTATTGAGGTAGGCAATAAAACTGTGATAATAAGGAACATTTCCACATCAACTCCCTAAACTACTAATCTATAATGAAGACCAAAACTCAGCAGTGGAGGAGGTTGATTTTTATTATTATTTTTTTTTAACTCAGTGTCAATTATTCAAATTCTTCCTTGACTACAGTTTTGGTCAAATTTTTGAGGGGTTTGAGGTTCATATATGTGTGTGTGTGTGTGTGTGTGTACATATACACAGGTAGATATATGTGTGTGTGTATATATAGCCTGCTTTATTCCAAATAAATTGAAAATTAAATTTCAGTTTTACTTTTTTCAAATCAATTACAATAATATAGGACCTGCTTATAAGTCTTTGAATTTATCTTTATAAAAGATTGCTATCATTTTATCATTATGTGTAAGACCCAAGCAGCCCGAATCAGGTGTTTGGAGTCCCTTTGGATTTTGAAGTTTGGGTCTGAGTCTCAGGATCTATGCTGGAAGTAGAGTATTGCACTCCAAAAGCTGCGGGCTTGGTTTGGGCATGCCTCTGGTGTGACCATTGACTTTACAACTCACACCTCTGGATGGAGAAAAAGGTGCACCATCTTGATTGACCCTTCTTGCTGTCTTCTCATTCTTAGCCACTTCTCAGCTCATCGACTCCTCCATTTGAGGATGAACAGAACATTTCAGGATGCAGTCCCAGGAATGAGACCCCCTGGGGTTGATACTAAATCATTTGTATCCCTTTCAAAGATTTGCAAAGCAGTGCAAGTAGGGTATTGCAAGTAATGGAGCGCCCCTGAATTCTTGACCGTTTCTCCCAACAAGACTGACTGTTGATCAAATAGTTCTGGCAACAGAAGGAAAAATTAAACAAACAAAACCAAAAATTAAAAGTGACTTACTTGATAGTGTGCGGCTTTTTAAAAATTCTTTCTCAGCCCTTCCTATACTAAGCTGTGGTAATTGGAAATTAGATTTTTTTTTTAATGATTATTTTGACTCTCTGATGCTACTAGGTAGACTACAGGAGACTTCAGAAGCAAAGGAAGCATTCTATGGGAAAAGGAAGGAAATGGAGGCAGGTCCATAAAAGACACAGGCTGTTCCCACATGAGAGCCACTGGAAGGACAGGGCTGTGGGGCAACTGACAAACAAAGCCTGTCACAGAACATGTTTAAAGCATAGTTATGGAGGCATCGTCCTCCTTAAGCTCTTTTTTTGATCAGATTTGGGAAATGTTAAAGCTATTAAGGTCTCATTTGCTCTTCTCTGAAATTTTGGAAATTACTTTTCCTGGCATTACTCAGTTTCCCCAAAGTAGGTTTTGTTTATTTCTTTTTTTTTTCACTATAACATAGTCCTCACTGGTCACTTCATATCTTTTCCTGTTATTTATTTTGAAAGAGTCCTGCAGCCCTTGGAAAACAAAATAATGACAACAGCAGGAGAAGGCGGTAGATATAAAAAGAAGAAAATGTTAGTGTCCTCTAGTTACTGAGAAAATCGGCTCCATTTTCTCTGAGCCAGGCCTCTTAGAGGACGAGAGAGGCCCAGGCCACTTCCTTTTTTGTTGTTCTTTTGTTTGTTTTTCTTTGGAGACCTTTGGTATAGCAAAAAGCAAACACGGTCAAACATGGATTAAAAACTGTGGCATACTTCAGATATTTACATATAATAAATTAATAATTGCAAAACACAGAAATACAATGACCATATGTTATCAAAGTCAAAATTTGAGGCTTTCGTGAACATGAGCCCTTGGACAATGTCTCTTCCCCAACATTCTTCTCATGCCCAGCTCTAAGATGGGCCTAGGCCTGTCTCTGAATATGTTACCTGCATATCGTGGGCCAGGTACCTCTCTTAGGGCCTGGCAGCAGGGGAGCTCGAAAAAATATTAGTTTCCTTCTCTTCCTTTCTGCCAGTTTTTCATTTTATTTAAACTTGAACCTGGCAGATAATCTTAGGGCAGTGTTTGTCAGTGATGAATAAACTTAAGTGAAATTCTTCTTGCCTTGCAAATGCTGGTCAATGTGAAGGGAAGATGTGGTCTGGTGAGGAAACATGGTCACTTGCAACCACAATGGTACATTGTTTGCTCACAAAGAAGGCGATAGTTCTGAGCTACCTGAGGAACTGCAGGCCTTATTCTGCCATCCTGTTTTCTTCTGTTGTCTCAATGGGATATTTCTATCTGGAGATCAAAAGCAGCATTGATGTATTTTATCTTGTTTACTTTGTTTTTTTTTAATTTAATTTTTATTATGGAGAATTTCAAACATGCACAAAAATAGAATAATATAAGGAAGGAACTCCATGTACCCATCACCAATCTTCAGTGATGGTCAGTGATGCACTCTAAAATACACGTCTGTGGAAATGGCTGCAGGAAGGTGGAGGTGGGTGTTTTTGCTCCATGAGAGTCTTTGGTTTACACCTGTGCATTCATGCAACTAAACCTCATACACCTGCATCCACAGAACGTTTCATAATTGCTTTTGAATCAGGAAAACTGTATCATTGCCATGGAAAAGGGGATTCAAGCCAACAAGGCTAGAGTGACTTACTCTTAAATTGATGCTTTCCTCATTCTTAATTTAAGGCTTGTAGGTGGTTTAAAGATGTTTATTAACAACTGAGGGCAAAGAGGGAAAAAACACTGGCCAAAAACGGAATCGTTTTCTACTTGGCTGCTTACTTTGAGAGAAGCCAGATTGTGTGTGTGTGTGTATAGAAATGGGAAGAAATACCAAGTCAGAGAAATAGGGACTCCTCAAGAAAAGCAAAATTACAGCCTTCATAATCCCTAGACTAGGCTCTTGCAGAGCACACCTGGCTTCTGGAAAGGAGGTTTTTCTTACTATCAATGATAATGCCAAGTTTAGGGCACAACAAAGAATGTTTCAGGGGGTCATTGATGTATCCCACTGTGTAAAGGGAAGTCATACAGCTCTGTATCCAGGTTTTCCTTTGATATTATCACCATGTGATGATATGGTTTCTCGTCAAAAACTGGTGCCAAAGATGAAGCAGAACTGACTTGGTAGTGAGAGCATTTATTTACATGCTGTTAGTAAGTGCCTGGGTTTACTAAGTAGAAGGACAGGGTTGCAAGCAGCTTTGGTGGTAACTGGGAATTAATTGTGATACCCACTTCAGGGCTTCACCACCTGTAGCTGAAAGATCTAGCACGGGGGAAATTACTTAATCTCTGCGTATTTCAGTTTACCCACCTGTGAGAGCCTAAAGACAGTGCTTGCCTTTGAGGTGGATGGGCACCAAGAACGCTGAAAAGGAAAGGTGATGGGAGGTTGTGAATGCACAGTGCTTTGGGATCCTTAAAAAAAAAAAAGATAACCTTCTTTAGTCCATTTGACAGCCCATGCCACTAAAGGCTCCAGAAGCTAAGCTGCCTTCAACAAGCATGGGACCTGAGCGGTCAAAAGGGCCCCACACTTGTTTAATGAGCTGTTGTCACCATCCTGAAATTCTTAATTTTTGAACAAGGAAGACTTCTGAGTCCAAAATTGCATATCAGGAAAGCTAAGATTTTAAAATCCTCTGAGAGAAAAACTTGAGGTCAAGAGGACCTCAGAGAAACTCTTTAAGAAACATCTACCCTGAGAAAATTAAAGCAGATCTCCTACAGATCGTCATTTTTCAGTGTAACACTGACATTTCAAGGGTTCATCTTTTTCTTTCTGTTGCAGAATTCCTCTGTGTCAAGCATTATTCAAGTTCAATGATTTTCAAAGTCTTTGAAAACACTCCATTCTATAACGTTGGTTACCTTTTGTTGGTTAGAGTTTGAACACATCTTGCTCCCAGTAAGAGCACCATTTTCTTATTTTTTTTTTCCTAAAATTTGGGTTTTGACTCATTTGACTTTCAGAGGAACAGCATTGTTTGTCTCTTGGTTCGTGTTTGCCTGCTAGGAGCTTATAGGCCTAGGGGTGGTAAACATTTTGGATTTCATGGAGGCTCAAGAAACTCTGTGTTTTTAGTCACTTCTGAAAATGGCCAAGGATGGAACACCATCTATCTTTAAGAAATTTTTTAACAAAACCTGTACGTCTCAGTATTCTGAGGAAAAGAGTTTTCACCCTCAGGAAAACAGCTAGAGAGGAGCCTGAGGCATGGTTTAGCAAGGCCTGGTGGGAACAGCACTTGGTGGGCAATGGGAGATGTGAGTGGCAGCTGGGGCAGGGCCAGTGCGACTGTGGAATCCGCTTGTGAAGGCCACAAGGATGCTGTCATATGTCTTTAGCACTTGAGCCTGAGAGCTCTCCGCCACATTTCCCCAGGCTACAAAATGCCTGGACTTGTACATTGCCAGAAGGTATTGACTTCCTTCTTGTTGTGTAGGCAGCAGGATCTCAAATATCATAAAACCTTTCTTTAAAGTTTTCCTACCCAGAGAATAGACACAGAGTAGGGTTTCCTTCCGCCCATGACTTGTATAGCACTCGATGTATGTTACGATTGGAAGAGGTAAAAAATGATTCTCCCTTTTGTTCCTCCTCCAGCTTAGCACTAGTTCTAAGAGAGATATAGAAGTCAGACAGACAGAAATCGAAGTATCAGCTTGGAGAGTGAGGTTTAAGTCCAGGGGCACCTGGGCTTGCGACTGTTTTACTTCTGTATTAGAGTCGTGCCCGCTGGGTCACTGCACGGGGGAGCCCAGGCTGTGGGCATCCCCAGGGCATGAGAAGTCAAGAGCAGGTGCGCTTGGCAAGTCGGTGGTACCTCCTCAAGAGACAACCAGCAAGCGCTGGCCATTCCTGCTTAGTTCTTTCTCTCCAACTCACCAATCTGAGCAAGGGATAGAGAGACGCTAAGAAAACAACTCTAATTGTGGGACTCAAGAGGAGTAAGGAATAAGCATTCCCGAAAAATAAATATAAGAATATAGTTATTTCTATTGAGTTTAATGCATGATGATACTAAAAAGTAAAATGTCATGAATTCACATTCTAATAATTGAAAGATTTTTTAAAATGTCAAAAATAACATTTGCTAGCTCAAAAAGAACATTTTACTAACTTAAAGAACATTTACTAGCTCAAAAAATTCTTTAGTCATTTAAGAAAGGAAAAAGCTGACTCAAGGATTTTGAAACTTACTTTAATAACATAAAACAATGGCTATGTTAATAACTTTATTATTTCTTTCTTATAAAATTTCTATTAGAACTTCTACCTGGCTATACTACAGTAGACTTTGTTCAAGGTTCTATACATTCTTGGAGATAAAATCAAGGATAGAACTACCATATGATCCAGCTATTCCACTGTTGGGTATTTATCCAAAGAACTTGAAAACACCAATTTGCAAAGGTACATGCACCCCTGTGTTCATTGCAGCATTATTCACAATAGCCAAGACTTGGAAGCAACCTAAGTGCCCATCAAGGGACGAATGGATAAAGAAGCTGTGGTATATATACACAATGGAATACTACTCAGCCATAAGAAACGATGAAATCCAGCCATTTGTGACAACATGGATGGACATTGAGGGTATAATGCAAAGTGAAATAAGTCAGAAGGAGAAGGTCAAATACCGTATGATTTCCTTCATTAAGTAGTAGATAATAACAACAATAAACAAACACATAGGGACAGAGATTGGATTGGTGGTTACCAGAGGGGAAGGGGGGAGGGAGGAGGGTGAAAGGGATAATTCGGTACATGTGTGTGGTGATGGGTTGTAATTAGTATTTGGGTGGTGAACATGATGTAATCTATGCAGAAATAGAAGTACAATGATGTACACCTGAAATTTTTACAATGTTATAAACCAATGTTACTGCAATAAACAAAAAATTAAAAAAAAAATAATTATAAAAGCAATGAATTCAACAAGGATGCCTCCCTACTTGCCTGAATTAGAGACGCATCACCACCTTAGCAATTCCAGGCTGGTGGCACGGGGAGAGAAATGTGGCCATCCAAGGACCTTTTATGGTTTTTGCCACTGGGCTGCCTGTTGCCCAGAGAGGTCTGTTTTCACTCCATCCCTTCCTTAATGAAACTATTCATTTGGCTGAGGCTCTAAGAGACTGGAGGCAGGAGGACCTGCCATGGCCAGCCTGAGATGCTGGCCCTTTAAGAGTGGCTTGCACAGAAGCCCATTCAGGCTAACCTGAAACCCGGCAGTGCCAGGAGTAGATTCAGTTCTGGTTTGAGTTAAGCTGGATTTGAGAGATTCCCTTCCTTTACACAGAACATTTGCAAACATTAAAAAGTGAACTGGACTTCTTATTTCGGGGTTAAAGCTTTATGGTGTTATGGGACAAAGAGGAGGATAATTCGGTTAGGGAGTAACACAATCTCCTTTGATAAATTGAATTTTTAGGTCATCTTGGACGCAAAAAGGATATTGAATGGGGGCAGGGTGCTCTCCCTGACTAATGTGTTCCCGAAGTTTGCCAGTGCTGGGCAGGAAGGGTACCCAGCTGTCCGTTGGTTAGGTTCTCTCTGTCGGGACATACTCTGGTGGAGGGAAATGTTTTGCCTATGTGGAGAGGGCAGCAGCCTCCCTTTTGGGTGATTTGTTATAATGACGATGATTGTTGTTGGATTATTATAGTCGCCCACTGGCAGGATTTTAGTTAAAAGTTTGGCAGTGTTTGCATTATAAATGACTATTTTTACAGCTCAGCTATAAAAGTTTACTTAGGTCTGAAATTTGATATACAAGCTCTCTATCCAGGAGTACTTTCTTTTCAAATAGAATTTTAAAAAATGCCTAATAAAATTGGTCTGTCTAATTTTCCTGCGTTATATGAGTATTTTGGAAAAACAGAAATGTATCATTTGTATAGGCTTTCTAACACTTTTTCTCAGTTGGCCTTGAGTTTAAACAAGATGCTATAAAATTTAAATTATTCAAACCGAGCTTGGATGGATTGAGAAGAAATGATGTTATGTACAAGGCTAGACTAGAGAAAAGGAGAGGCACAGACAGTTTTTATATTTAACTTTAAAAACTCTATCTGCGGCCCAGAAGTAGAAGCCCTTTCGGAAGAATTACCACTGTGCATTTTCATTATGCATTTTATACCTCTCAGTACATAATCACCTGCTCATGTCTAGCTGATAAATAATGAGATTTTTATTTCACATTTGCATTGTTAATTACAGTATATTACAGAGGTAAGACACCAAGCATCTGTTATTAATAGAATGTAATTTTTTTTCTTTAAATAACAAGGGCACTTTAAATAGACAAAGAGAAAGCAATCTTTACTGGAGGCCACCCAGATCTGTTGATAGCTTTTTGTTTGGACTTTAAGGTAGATGTGACAGGAATGGGGGAAAAATACCACATGAATTAAAGCTATCAAGATAAATTAGAATGTGATTTATAGTCTGGCAAGAGTTTATATCCTTACCCTTGAGGAAGAAGTCCCAAATTTTATAAATGCAAAAGCAATAAGAATATATTTAATGTTTAGGAGATGAAAAATCCAACCCATAAGTTCCTTCTAAGTGTTTGACAGCTTCTGGTCACAATATGAGGGTCTGGTTGGAAAAGCCAATTCTAGGGGTCCAGGATCATTATCTTCAGTACCCAAAAATGGTTCTTCTGAGCAGGGTTCACTTTCTCCCCCTACATCCATGCCCAGGGTCTTGTTGAGAGGCAATGTGATGAGAAAAGCAACAAAATCTAGGAGACTGGGAATTTTCCATCTGCTCATTACAGTAACCACGCAGGTGGTGGTTACCTCTCTGAGTAAACGAGCTGTACTGGCATTGTCCTCCCACCCCCCAGAGGGCTGCACTAAAGATCAAAGTGCAATAAATACACTGTGAAAAGCAGATGCATGGTAAAAATGCAAGTAATCATGTAATGACCGTCCTTTGGGACAGGCTTTGCACAGGTCAGTGTCGGATGCCTATTCTTTTTGGCAATAGATTTTACAGCCTTGTCAGCCAACACAATTGGGATATAGAACTGTTCTAGCACCACAAATAAACTCTATCATGTTTCTTCTTAAGAATCATACCCTCCATCCAACCCCAACCTGATCTACTCTTCATCATTATAATCTTGTCACTTTGAGAATGTTATATAAATGGAATCATACAGTATGTAACCCTTTGAGATTGGTTTTCCACTCACCATAATGCTTTTTAGGTTCATCTAAGTTGTTGCATGTATCAATAGTTGCTGAGTAGCTTTCCATTGTATGGATGTACTGCTGTTTGTTTACCCATTAACTCATCAAAGGACCACTGGGTTGTTTCTAGTTTTTGGCTATTATAAATAAAGTTGTTGTGAACATTCATGTGCAGGTCCTTGTATAAACACAAGTTTTCATGTTATCAGGAGAAATACGCAGAAGCACTATTTCTGGGTCATATGGTAGGTGCATGTTTAACTGTATAAGAAATTGCCAAACTGTTTTCCAGAAGAACTTTGTCATCTTACATTCCTACCAGCAATGTATGAAAGATTTAGTTGTTTTGTATCTACACCAACATTTGGTAATATCAGTATTTTTACGTTAGCCATTTTATTAGGTGTGTAGTAGTATATGTCTTTGTAGCTTTGATATGCATCTCGCTATTGGCTAATGACAGTGAATAACTTTTCATGTATTAAATATCATCCACATATTGTCTTTGGTGAACTGTCTGTTCAAGTCATTTGCCCATTTTCTAGCAGGAAATAGGCTTTTGAAGAAGTTTTGCTCTGTGTTACGACTGTACTCTCCCTTTGGTACCTTCATGAGAGGTAATAAATTAAATTGCTTTCCAACTCTTGTGAATGTTGGCCGTGCTGTGATGGGCCACAAGGCAGCACTCAAGAAAAAAACATTCTGTCATTTTCTTCTAATATATCTTTTCTTGGTTCCATATTCCACGCCTGTATGCTAGGAATATTCCTTTTTGGTTTTTCGCCAGGGACAGGAAAATCTCACTAATTCAGAATGATGAAGGGGAGAGAGAGAGGAGAGCCAGGATGCCCCAAGGGAAATTACAGGTGAAAAGATGTCTTAAAGGAAGGTGACTAGATTAGAAGTCTGATTTCTATCGAGCAATCAAGAAATTCTGATATATAAATATTAAATACAACATATAATTCATTTAGGTGGTGACTAACTCCATTTAAAAAATAGAATAATTGAGAATTGACTTTATAAAAGTAATCTTTCATTCAGGTTTAGTGGGCATTCAAAATATTAGTTGACTTGACAACTTGACTTTTCCAGGTCTAAATCTTTTTCTTAAATTAAGATATGTCTGAAAATTCCTAGGAAAGTCCATTTTCAAATTTTATATGCATAAATAATAAAAAGTAAATTAAAGTAATCTAAGTAAAATAAAATTTATAATGGTCTTACTTTGAAAAATCTAATCAAAGCACAAATTTCCCTTCAAAGAGAAGAAAATATATAACTTAAGAGGTTGAGGGATATTGAAAAACCCTTAATATGAGGGATATGTATTTTGAAAGACTTTTATATCGAAATTCCTTTACTTTAAAGCTACCTCCTTAGACCTGGGCATCTGGGGCCCTTGTCTCGGGTCCTACGTGTTAAAGACCCTGCTGTGGCCCAGCCCAGGTGCTGCCCTCCCTTCAAGGACAGGATTGTGAGCAGTCAGTGGAGCGCCCACTGGAGCTTGCGCTATACCATCCCCCTTCAGAGACATTTCAGGTCCCAGGGACCTGGAATTCCCTGCCCAGAGGGACTGACCCTGCTTCCAGAGCCTGCACAGGCCTCTTCCTCAGCACCTCTTTCATCTTTTCCAGGGCTAACCAGGCTTCTGATGTGCTCACTGGTAGGCCCCAAGGGTGCCAGGAGTGGCTGTTTTGTGTGGTGTGATTGTGAGTTTGCATTACATGCTGGGGTTCCCCACTCATGCATGTGAGGCTTGCCCTATCCAGGATGGAACCAGGGGTGGGAAGAGATGGGGACAGGCATCAGGCGGGGGTGAGGGGTAGGAGGTGGGGAGCATTTGTACTCTAGCCCCAGGCCCCACAAACACCAGGGCCAGGCCTGCTTGTAAGAATGACCCTGCAAGTTTTCAGAAGAAATACATTTCAAGCTCTAACTCAAAATTCAGTTATGCCACATCTGAAGTATTTCCATTTTTTAATTCACATCCTAACAGAGATATTCTTTCCGACAAATCCTATAACACTCAGTTTGTGTTGTGCAGTTTAGAATTTAATTGTATTCTGTCAGGTATAGTGGGCTGTTGTTTTATGTGTTTTATTTTATTTTGTCTCAACTAGACTTTAAGTCCCTAGAGATAAAATATAAGAAGTATGCCTCTGTGGTATGTACCTACTATATCTAGCAGAATTTTGAATACAGAGTACATAATAAATACTTGTTTCCTGATTGATAAAGATATAATGCCTAATAAATATGTTAAACTAGACTTAGGCTAACAGTTTTAAAACTTGGGGTTATTGAGAAAAAGAAGCAGTTTCTTAAGTATAAAAGAAAACGATATAAAATTGGGGAAGGGAGCATAAAGGCAAAGGAAATCATGTGACTGTCTGGCTTAGCTCAGGGGTTGAACCTGCAAAAGGGGCTTTCACGGACCCCTTCCCTTTCCCCATGTCCCGCCATTGCCTCAGAGTCTTTCCAGTTGATAGGCAGGCCTAGGTGAGCTCTAGGAGACAGGGCCGATTTCAATTGTAAAAACAGTGGTAAGTAAGGGATTTGATGAGCTCTGCTGTTTCACAGCAAACAACTTATTTGTGCCCAGACCAACAGTAAATAAACAGCATGGTTTTGTGTGTGATTAAGAGGATTACATGTTAAAGAATCTGCTTTTCCTATTAAGGCACAATCAATAGTAACCCCTCTGCCTTTCTGCTCTGACACTACCATGTTTTCCCATAAAAATATCAGCAAAAGTCTGCTTATTCTTCTCAAAATCAGTTTCTCTTGTATTTCTAAGGGTGATAGCGTGGCACTTTGACAGTTAAAGGCTTTAATTCACTTTATAATGTAGCATGGTTTGATTTGGCCATTTTTAGACTAGACTAGACTCCTTGCCAACTGCCTGTACATTCAAGTTTACTCTGAGAAGAGGGCCATGCGTCCCATAAAGCAGAGCCTCTCTGAGTGTGGTCCAGAGACCGTGGGGAGCCCTGAGACTCTCAGGAGGTCTACAGAGTCTCTACTATTTTTATAATAATACTAATATGTTATTTGCTTTCTCACTCTCATTCTTTCATGAGCATACAGTGCAGTTTTCCAGAGGCCATATGATATGTGATGACATCATGGCTCTGATGGATAAAGGACTGCAATACAATATACTTGTATATTCTGGGGTCTTAAAGATTGCTCAGTCTTAATTTCTAATATAGCAAATACCAGTGGACATAATCTACATAAGCAAAATCTTTTTGGGGTCCTCAATTTCTAAGAGTGGGGTCTTGAGAGTAGAAAGTTTGAGAAGGACTGCCTTAAAGATACAAATGACTACCTATATCTCCAGTTAATCCTTGATATACCAAAGTTCAGTGGAAAGTCAGACAGATGATAAAAAGTTAAGAAAGGTAAATTTATAAGAAGTGGAAGGAATTGGGATTGATCAGCCCAGAGAAGAGAAGCTGGAGAGATGCCATAACAATGATCTTCAGGTATGTGAAGGGTTGATGTACAGAACAAGAAGAGATTGGCTTGAAGTGCAGTGTGTGAGATTTCAACTAGAGATAAAGAGGGATTCTCTGACAGGGGTTGTTAAATGGCAGAGCGGGTGACTGACAGGCTTGTGGAATCTCCTCCTCTGGAGGTCTTTAAAAACCGGATAGATTTCCATCTGTCTGGGATGATTTAAATGTGGCTGTGCCAGAAAGCCGAGGGGATGGAACAGATGATGTCTTGGGCTCCCCTTCCAGCCCCTTAGTTCTATAATTAACTTGATGAAAGGAGCTGTGGTGATTTGCAGTGAAGGGTTTAGACAGGAATGTGCTTGCTGATCTCGGGATAGGTCTTGTGTGGGAAAGCCAGAGGTTCTCTTGCTTCATGGCTGGTGGCAATCCTACATCATCCAGTCAAATGATTGATGCCCAGAGAAGTCCATTTCAGGACAGATTTAGAAGGATTGGGCCCTAGCTCCCTGCTGAACCTATCTCATTGTCTAGGAACAGTGAGAAAAGAAATTTGGTAGGTCGATTTTAGTTAGCTCAGGTGGGACTTGGAAAATTTCAAATATTAGATATAGGTATTTGGGCATGGAATGCTCATGATGCTAAAGGAAAAAAAAATGCAATCCTTAATTTTATAGAAGGACAGTATCAGAAAGTCCGAATGGAAAGTATGAGAATAATGCTCTTCATGGACACACTCTTTCAATTTTACAGTGTGTGGGTGCTTTTATTTTTCTTAGAGAATTAGTGGAATTTCATTGCTTCCAGTTTTGCATTTTGGAGATTAGAGTGTGAAGTTTCCCTGTGCTGGGTCAGAGATCCAGAGAATCAGCCAAATTCCAAGGTAGTTTGTTTCCTTTGCTTATCACTTGAATTTCCATGAACAATGTGCCTGGGCCCAAGCAAGAGGAAGGAAAGAATGCAAATTTGCTGGGGCTTCTGTTGGATCCTAACATTAGGAACAACACAGTAGAAATCAGTAGAACCTTTTGGGATAATGAGCTGGATTAGAGAATACAAATGAGATTTTATCTAAATGTAGACACAATCACCACAGTCTATGTTGACACTTAAAAAATATTTGGTTCATGCATTATCTTGACTTGAGTTGATTGATAGAAAGCAGAGAAAGAAGACAGAGCTGGGAAGACCCTCTTGGGTACTTTTAGAGACTGCAGGGTAGTTTGATCAGATATCGTTCAGGAAAACAACCCTGGCAGATAGCAGATAACTTCATTGTGGGAAATGATTACTAGGCTCTAACTATCTCCAAAAGATTCTAAGAGGCTACTGACCTCTCTTTTGACAAAGCCTTCGTGTTGAATGAGATGGGAAGACCAAGCAGGGGGTAAAATGCTAAATATGCATTCTGTCCCAGTGAAGAGGAAAATGGGAGAATTTCATGGAAGCTATGAGATAATAAGCCTCTTTGATTTTTGAGACCCGTACCATTCAAATACTCAATTAAAAGAAGGAATCTTCCAAACTTGTTTTGTGTCTCAAATTCATGCCCCTTGATATTGAAAGAAAGAGAGAGAGAGGCAAAGAGAGAGAGAGGAAAGAAGGAAAGGAACTCCTGTTTTTAGAAAGCATGGAATTAATCTAGGGAAAGTATTATTCCAAAAGATATCTAGTAAAATATCACAGATGAAATTTTAAAATGAGCTTGATAATGTCCTTGTTTCTTCTAATCATCCTTGCAGCTAAAACAAGGAAGGTAAGGATAAGCTGCCGGGTAAAAGCTCATTACCTTTGTGGATTAAGAAGGAAATTTTTTCTTCTTGGGCCCAGCAAACTTGTGATCAAGAAGATCTGAATAAGACTTTGCGGCTAGAAAAGGGAAACGTCGCTGCTTTGCTCGCTTTTTTTTTTTTTTTTTTAAAGCCCCATTCTAAGCCAGTCAATGAATGACAACCCCAGCTAGAGGCTCTGCGTGTGCCTTAAGGAACTTCAGGGTTGGGTGCTTTGACTTTCCCTTCCTTTATCCAAATTGTTCTTCAAGCTGTCCCCTCTGCCTTCTGTGCTCCTCACTCTGCTTTCTCCCAGTTGTCTTCCAGCCCAAGTTTTACTCATTTTTCAAGACTCAACTCTCATTCCACTGTCGCCCCTATACCTCCCCAGAGCCCCAGAGTGCCACCCATACCCCATAACCCAATCCTAAGACTTACTGCTATTTATCTTGCACTAGAGTTATTTGTGTATATGTCCATGTTTGCCACTTAATTGTGTGTCCCCATAGGGCAGGGGCCAAGTTATTTTTTTCAGATCTGAGCCTTATAGCTAGTAGTTGCTCAATTTTTGTTTACTACTGAGTTGACTTTGATTTAACATATCTTTTCCAGAAAAGGAACCAGATCCAGAAGCTGCTAGTGCATTTCACTTCTGGAAGTATATTTATTAGACTAAATATTCAGTAACATAACATAACTTATACATTAAAAAATAGAAATGATGGGAAAACTCATTTCTACATGCATATTTATTCAATTAAGTATAATTCAATAGGACAGCGACTGAAAGCAGGCACATACATGCATGCACATATATATACATAGATTTATGTATAAATGCAGACAATTCATACCTACATTTCAGTTTTTCAGCCGCAAACCACATAAAATCAAGAAGCACTAGAACGGAAGGAAACATTTAAAATGTCAGATCAAAATCTTTGGTGAATAATATCCTGATTTTCATACGGAAACAAAACAAGGAAGAGTAGAACAAGTAAAATTATCACTGTATCTTCCTAACAGAATTTTCTCATTTTTATAAAAATACTGTGCTTGGAAAGACTGATATATTTTCTAAGTTTTTATACTAATAGTCACCTACTGAAAAAATACCTAAAGATGACATCTAAAAAGTAATACAGTTACTGGTTTTATTTTTCCACTGTCCTTTATGTGGGGAAAGTTACAAATTATTTTCAAGAGAGGAATATGACATTTCCACAGATGGGTACTTTCTAGTACAAATGTGAATTGCAGAACAGATAATTTTTTTTTTTCCCATGGAAAATTGTCTCTCATATGGTTGTACAAAGCTTACTTAAAAAAGATAAGAAATATAAAAAACGCTTTGAATAATTATTGTTGGAGGAGATATAATTGTGTTTAAGTTTCTGCATTACCCATGTATTTATTCTTTCCCTTTCTGATTCCTCTACCAAATTTCTTTTTGGAATCAAGTTTCAAACTTGAATTAATTTCTACTCTGTGAGAATTTCGATGTGTGAGAGTGTGTGCAAGTATATTTTACACCACATTTTTTAAAGCTTCTTTTGAGAGATTTGTTTTTGTAAAATTCACTATATTTGATTGTATAGATTTTTTTCCTGTAAGGGGCAGAAATCAACCATTCTAATTCTTGTGTTTTAATGTATAGAACCAGAAACCCAGAGTGGGTCCCGCAGACTAGCAGTGACAGAATTTGGACTGAATCTTGGGGTTATTTCCTATATTCCACTTTTAAATACATTTTACATTGATTATTTTTCAGCAAAATCATGCCCTTTGGAGAAACTGTATTGATCACAGTATTAGTGAAAGGTACAGAATCTGTGATCTAAAGAAAATATACTCCAGAAAATTTGGCTTAAAAGCATTTCTCATCTTTATCCTTCGGTTCTCCAGAAGGTCCCAGAGAGAAGCACTTTCAACCTTGATATGAGCAGGATTCTCAAAGTAGAATGGACTCCAAGTTTGGTTAGACCACCACGAAGTGTGTTGAAAGCCATTAGCAATTAAGAGCATGGCTCTGTGCTGATTTGCTTTATGGTATATTACATGCTGCTCATGCACAGCAGGTAATACACATGGATTCGGCATAAATTTAATTTTGCACATTAAGTAAAGTGCAATAGATAAATTATGCCTGAAGAGGAGTCACCAGCTGCTGTAGCCACTTCAACTAATGTACCCCGGAGGTGCCTGAGCACATCAGTTGTGTCGAATCACCAATGCATCCTGGATATCTGCTTGGATACATTTGCTGTGTGGAGCAAGGAGTAGCCTCCTGGCTCTCATGGAGGGGCTAGGGAAGGGAACTGGTCCAGCTTCCTGGGGGCTGAGCTGCCCCCGTCCCCACCCCCAGCTCTTGAGTGTGCATTGCCATGCCTGGCTTCATTCAAGGGCTCGGTGGAAGGGTCCTAGACAGGATTTTCCCATGACCTGGGGAAGTGAGAAGGAGTGAGAGGGACCCCATATATCCCTCCCCTGGCTTAGTTGAAGGATCCAGAGTCCATATGAAGTGGGCATTCCACTGAGGATTCGGAAATCGGAAAGGATACATTACTGCAAAGATGGCTGAGTTAGAACTGCCGGGGGAACACTTACTTTTGAATTTCTTGGCATCCTTGGACCTCATTTCTCAACTTTAATGTTCACTTTATGGTCATTTTTTGTGTGTGTGTGTTTAATATATCTACATTCTATGCAGGGAATTGAAGCAGAACACTCAGAGGGCTTTAAGGAAGAAAACAGATCTCCACTCTGTGGCAGGCTTCATTCCTGCGGCTGAGAATGGTGATGACATGCTTTAAGTTATTTGAGATGAGTAAGCAGTTACAAGTTCCACTGGAAATGTGCCTCCGATGGTCTTCAGCCAAACCCTGATAATGGAAGTTTCATCCTCTCGGCCATCCCCTCCTGGGGCCCCTGTGACTGCACCTGTTCCAGGCATGTGCTCTTTCCCACGAGGTGGGAGGAATGACTCGTCGGCGCCTGTCATCGTGTTCTTTTGCCCATCGAAAGCACTCTGCTAGGACTGGCTTTCTCCTGACCATCCATTTACCATTACCTTTTCTGGGGTGAATGAACTCTATTGGTTGCTGCTGTATCTTAGAAAAGGAAACCCAAACACGCTGAGCCTGTGACAAGGGCAGACTGGGCAATCACTGAGTAGTAACAGGAACAACTAACCACAAGTCAGACCCCATGCTAAGTCTTTACTTGCATCATCTATCTAAGTTTTCATGGAAACCCTATTATCATTTTCATTTTGAGGAGGAGCAACCTGAGGTTTTGAAACTCAAGTTACTTGCCCAAGGGCAGATGGTACTGGTAAAAAGCAGAGCCAGTGTTAATATCCAGAGAGCTGGATTTAGGACCCATGTTCTTCACCATTGCATTACTCTGCCTTATACTGCACTTCAGGACACTGTGTCTTTGAGCTGTGACTTTTTTTCCTGCAAAATAGCATAGGTTTTCTTCAACTCATTTGGGTTTTTGTTTTTTGTTTATTTGTTTGTTTGTTTTGTTTACAGACAAAGCAGATCACTCTGCCTTTAAATGGAAACTTTCTCTTGAAAGGAAACTAAAGATGTCCTTCATATAGGAAGTCTATTCATGATGAATCACTTCTGTTCCCTCTGAAGTTCCAGAGGAAGAGTCTGAGATGAGAGGAGAGAGGGACTCCTACTGTCCATTTGTTAGTTGACTGATTTACAGAGATCGGCTTTCAATGCTCCTTCCAGAGGAAAAACATAGGTCACAAGAGGAATGGATTGCTGGGTCCTTCGAGGTCTTTCCTTGGGCTCAGTTGGAGAGGGATCTAGAGGGATCCTTCCAGTGCTGCACTGGAGCCTCCCTGCACCAGCTTTGAGATCCCTTTGTGCACATCTCTTCCCAATTCCACATGCAGTGACATCATGTTGGTAGCTTGAAATTGGCCATGGTAGGAGTCTTTACATTGAAGAAATTTGTAAGCACTGCAAATCAGGGCACTTTTTTTTCATTTCTTTTTGGAGAGTCAGTTGTGAAACATTTACCAGGACACCACTGGGCACTTGCCCCATGGCTTCAGGAGCCTTCATGACTGCTCTGGATACTTGGTAGTTCTTGTTCCATTGGCTTTTCAGCCCAAAACTCTTAAGGGGGGAAATAATTCTCATCAGCAGCACTAAAGTCTTTATAACATATAAAGCATTATTCATGTGTCGGGTTTTAGCAATGCTGAAGTTAGGCATTATCTATTAGGGCAAACAGAAAGCGTCATGCTGTTATTAACAATGTTTACGTCTGACACTGAAAGTGGGTGTATGGTGGTAGACTGCTCCAAAATCTTTCCCTAAATACATCCATGTCCTATACAGGAAAGAGAAGATACTAAGATCTTTGATGAAGAAAGAAGATACATATCCTTTGGCAGAGATTCCTGCTGTAGACAGAAATGCTCGTCACCCATGACTATTTCCACTTTGGATCCAGTCTGTGCTGAGTAGGAGCACAATGGCTGTATACTGGGTATTAGATTCTCAGGGTTCCACACTTGACCTAAAATTCCCGATGGGGTCCAGCCACATCATTTAACCCATCTGCATTTGAGTTGCCTGGCCTACCTGTATTTCATTTAGTGTTCTGTACTTGCAGGCAACCGAACCTAATGAGCAGAAAAGAAATTTATTGGATGATTTTTGGATGGCTTAAAGAACTGACGGGAAGGTGGGAGAACCAGGCTCTGAGAAGAACTGGAGAAAGAGCATTAGCGCAAACCAGTCACTTTCTTGGTAGCACACAACCACTGGGAAGGAAGCAGCCGGAGCCATTTACCCCTCCCGCCATTGCACAGTCTGCGTAAGGTTCAGTTTTGCAGAGAACTTGGGAGGGATAGAGACAGAGCACCATCACTCACAATAGGGGGAAGGCAATTCTCCAAAAGGGAATCAGGATGCATTCCCAAAATATTGAAACATAGATGCAGCATGGTCAACCTTTGCCTCCCCAATGATCACTACAACATTTGATGGAGAAGACTAGAAACTGTTTTCTAGTTCACAAATCAATAATTTATAAAATGTTTTGAACTTCTATGATGAAGCTCTGAAAACCTCTGTCATTCATGATCATATAATCTTGTGCAGGTTTTCGTTTTTACCTTGAAACTAAAAACTCCAAGACTCAAATTGGTGCTTCATTTATAGATGTCTATGAGCTTCGATTAGCTCCATTCCTGGTTCCATTAATGTCTTCGCCCTAGTGTTTTCTTTTTGGCTTTATGTCTACTTCTAATTGACATTATGTAACTGTATTTTATCTACGCTCCTAAGCTGCCTAGAATTCTTTTTGCAACATGGCAGTGGATAAATAGATACATGCAATCATTTCTTAGGACTCTTTTCTAATTTTTAATATGCTATTCTTCTCATTCAAAAAAATTGAAGGGAACAGAATATATTCTCTTAAATTCAAATATAATATCACAGTCACCCCGTCTTGACTGATACTTACTCAAAACACAGAGTTGCTTTTTAAATCTCTTTACTTAAATTCACATGCAGAGGAAAGCAATACCATAGAAGTAAGAGGAATGGTAATTATTTCCCTGGAGAACAATAATTTTGCAATAAATTTCAAAAACAGCACGATTTAGCAAATTAAGCTTAGAGCCAAGGATATTAAGTAAACTTTGTAGAAATAAATTCTGATACCACAGTCTTCAAACATTACTTTAAATGTGTTCATTTTGAAAAAAGCTAGTGAAGGAGCCCTTAAGGCTTTGGTTTGGGATGTTGGGTTTTATTTTTAAAGACTAGAGGAGTGAAACCTTTTTCACACCAGGCAGGATATAATGAATATATATCTATATGTGTACTTTATTTTGACATTACTAGACTGCTGAGTAAGCAATATTGATAGCAACATCACCTTCAAAGGAAACTTGTACTTTGCAGTCATGCTTCTGTGCCTTGGCAACTCCACAAGGAAAAAGTATTTCTTTGATCCTATATTTGTACTGATATTGTTTATGTTTAAATGTTAAAAATAACTCTTTAAAGCCACATGCCCTAAGGTTAATAACAAAGGCACATTCTCACCTTTTAGAAGAGTTGACAACAAATCTTGAGCCACTTTCTGTAGCCATATACTTTGCAACATCTGGGAGGACTTGAATTGAGTGATAATTCGTTACGAAAACCTTCCTTTTAATTCTCTCCTCAATGTATGTGCTCTAGCCCGTTGAATTGTTATTTGGACTTTTTTCTCTTCTTGGCTCAGTCTTTGGTGAAGAGAATCAAAGCATCAATCTTTAAAAAAAAAAACAACCAAAAAAGGAGAACAGAAAAAAAGACACACAACAGACAACACAGACACACACACACACACCCTCTCTCCCTATCCATCTATCTAATAGACACTGTCTTTTTCTCTGCTTTAATCCAGGGGAAGAGTTCCCAAATGGAAAGACAGAAGTGGACCCTCTCTTGCCTAAGCTAGAAGCATTCTTCCGCAAGTGCTGATGCTGGTGGTCTATTGTCAGACTACAGTGCACCCTCTCATTAATATTAACCATTTCCTCTAAAGTGTCCTACTCTTTGACTCACTGTGTTTTAAGGAGCCATTATTTTTATAGTGGTTGCTAAGTCACCATCAAAGAATTCTAAGATCTTTGAAGCATGGACATATAGGAAACCAACATTGTCAGTTCCTTGGTCTTTGCAGGTAGTATAAAGCAATTTTTGAAAGATCTGGAGAAATTGCAGTTGGGTCCATCTATTTAAGTTGAAATACATTCTACCCTAGAAATACATTTCACTAAAGAATTAACCATACTATTATCAATATTGCTCTGCTATAGTACAGGTCATTACTATAGAAGACTATCTAAATGACTATGTGCAACTCACATGTGTTCTATAACATATGTGTTCTATAACATATGTTCTATTTGTAGCTAGGATAACTTTGTAGAGGAAAAGTGATACTACGTATATGTGGCCACCTCAATCTAATCAAGTTGAGAATTTGTTTCTTCTCAATCTATTTATTGGTTGATAGTCAGGCCAGGTGGCTGCTAGGTGGGGACGGGGAAGGCTCTTACTGTTTGGTTTTTGTTTGGTTTGGTTTTGTTTTGTTTTCTGGTGAAGTCAAAAGGGTGACTGTGTGGCTTAGTAATCAGAGATAAACTATTCATAAAAGTGTCTGGTCAAATGCTTTCTTTGATTGCTGCTGATTAATCAAATCTCTTTAGTCTAACCTCGGCCTCCAAACCCAAACTCACTCCAAACTTGCTTCTACGATACCACGTGTGGCAAATCTGTGATCTTGCCAAACCACCTGAAAATAATTATTTTCCTTGCACACAAAAAATAATTGTCAGTTCTTTAAAGTTCAGGCTGTAGAGGTTTTGAATAATTAAAACCTTTTCTACACCTCAGTAGCACTCCCAAAGGTTAAATACATTTCGGTTCTTGCATCCACGGGATAATTATGGGAAAGCAAATGAGTTTCTTCTCTGAAAAGACATGGAAACCAAGTAGTTATTTGTGCCTGCAAATCCTTTTGGGTCTAAAGAACCAGCAAGATAATAAATTGTTTTGCTAAAAACAGGAAGTTTGGCAAAGATGCAAAAGTACAGCTAAATGTTGGCCAGGCAACCCAAAACATTGTGTTCTTCTTTGGAAGTATTTCCAGCAAGGAAAAAATGGAGTGCCTTGAATACATAGTTTAAGAAACAGTGAAGGCATCTGGCAACACGAACTGCTTGCCAAACTTGTGGTTGTGCTGTGCTGGCTGATGTGCCAGTTCTCAGTGACTTATGTCTTGCACAGCTGGAAACCCATGCATAAATAAGACATCGAGTGTTGTGAAGTCCAAAAAGATTCCAGCAAATATTCCCCTTTTTCTCTTCCTTCATCTAAACTGTAAAAAATATTAAATAAAAAAAATAGGAATTACTTGGAGTTCGGATAGGGAAAAGCCAACTTCAGATTTCTCAGGGAAACTTGTTTCTAGGTAGGAGTGTTCAATCAGTTGAGACACTTTCTGGAAGTTGTTACTTTCTTTCCGCCCCCCTCAACACCCCTCTAAATTCTTCATACTCACTCTTGCCAGCTTTATTAATATGATTGTGATTATGTGGCATCTGTTTTGGACAGAGCCAATGGGATCGTAATTTCCACTTCAGTCCATCAGTCTGGAAAGACTTAAAAATGTGGGCCAGCAAAAATAAAGAAATTAACCCAAGACGTCTGGAAAGGAGAGTATTGTGCTTCTGTCAGTTTGAGCTGCGGGGAACCCTGGGACATCTTGATTGGAGGAGAATGTGCTGGAGAAATGGTGCTTCTGGGGCTGCAGGGCTGCTTCCAGCTGGCAATGGCATTGGGACTCCTTTTGTTCTCATTCTACGCTGGGTGATTCGGTTTGTGGTTTTGAATTTAGGATTCAAGGAGAGGAGTTCCCAATTTTAGTTTTTACCACTAATTTGGGACTAGAAGCCATTGTCTCACTCTCTTCATTTCTTATTTGAGTAGTGGGAGCAGGAGGCAGAGCACCTTGTAAGGGTAAGCAAAAGGAGTTGGCACCCAGGCCAGGAACCTTGGGGACACCTGTTCTGTGGAACCAGGAGTGAGCCCAGAGGAAAACAGCTCCTTTCTTTTTTCTTATGAGATGCGCTTTTTCTGGTCACTATTCTTTCTCTGCCTACTCTTTCCTGATTGGCTTTACATTTGAGGCACCTCTTGATTTAATTAAAATCAAATTGTTTTCTCTTGAGGAAAATACTGAGGTGGCCAACAGCCTGTACCCTGGAGTGGGGATATGAACCTCTGGCCCTGGCTCTGCAGCTGGTGACCCAGATGCTTGTGTCCCTCTAAACTGTGGCCTCTTCATCTTTTTGATGAGCCATTATGATGATGCCTACCTCAAAGACATGTGGAGAAGACTAAATAGGTGAATGTAAGCAAGGCAGGGACCACAGTCCTGGGTTGCACTGATCCATGTGTGATCAACAAGTCTTGGCTGCTGTGGGGATGGAGAGAGCCCGCAGTGTGATTTCCTCCACCCAGGAGCCAAGCAGAAATGCCTTCAGTTTTTTCAGCACGAATTTGTTCTTTTAGGGACAAATGCTACCAGCTCTGAGATTGTCATATTAAAAAAATATATTAATATATTCCATCTTTATTTGCTGATTATAAAATGATTGATGCTTATTTTAGAGATTTAGAAGAGAGAAAAGAAACAAATAAGAATATCCTTTAATTTGCCACCTAGAAAGAACCGTTATTTGCATGTTGACATAATTCTTTTTAGCTTTTTTACTCTGATTTTTTTTGAGTGATTGAATTGGCACACTATTATATACCTTAAGCATTTACCATACATTATTTTGTAAACATTTTCTCACTTCATTAAATACTATTTTAAAAATGCCTAAAAATGTTGCTTTAAAGAGATTCATAACATTCCATATATGGATATTCTTATTGGAATTAAGGTTTTTCCTTTTTTTAACATGATGATGAATATCTTCATCTGCATTTGTATTTCCTTAGGATAGAATTACTGAATTTTAGCAAAAAGTCTTTTAAAGGGCTCTTGATAAGTGATGGTTATGCTTTGAAATTATGAGGAATTTACTTTCTCTAGAAAGAGTGGAGCCAGGGATCTTACCACATGAACCAGGGAATGCTGACCACAGCAGACAGGGGGGTTGAAGTGGCTTCTTGTAGAACTGGCAGGCCAGAGCACCTGCTCCCGTGAGTATGTTTATATGTATGTACACACTATATATATACTCTATATCTATAAACACGTATATATATACCCAAATGTGTGTATAGATGTACAGAGTGTATAGATCTATGTATGTGTGTATGTATATGGAACAAGGAGAGAAGGGAGGAGAACTCTGCTTCTCTCCCACCTCCACCCCACTCACCCTGGATTGGTTTTGATCTCCAGCGGGGAGAGAGTGAGGCTAGAAGATGGAGGAGTTCCTTTAGGGCAGACAATGATTCTGTGGGCACAAGGAACACTGCCTGGGAGACCTGAGCAGCAGAGCGGAGGAGGGAGCCATTCCCTCCACTTTTGCACGGAACCTCGCTGCACGCTTGCCCATTGAGGACTGACAGCTTCGGCGGCTTCGGCAGCAGCACCCCTGCCTAGACATGACTGTTTTCACGGTTAGCACGGGCGGTGGTGGAAACTGCAGAGCTTCCTCAGGCGGCTTTGCCCGCGGAGCTCCAGAAAAGAGGGGAGCCCGCGCAGTGGGCAGCGCCCAGAGCAGACGCCCGCAGTGATGCTCCCGGCAGACGGGTTGGTGAGCGCTTCTGAGATGCCTCTGGGGAAGCGGGGATCCCAGAAAGAAAATTTCTTAGGATGTCTGCAGGGAATGGACTTCCTGTTTGAGCATACGGGGCTTTTGCCAGTGAGAGGTGGGTTTAACTATTAATGTGACTTTATTTGCTCCCACAGCCTGGCGGAGCTGGGGGTTGTTGGCTTTCATATATGCAGCGCACTAGTCAATGAGGTGAAGAAAATGGAGCGGGAACTGAGAAAAGAGAGGAAATTGTGATTAAAGGGAAAAAATGAAGCCATGCAAATCTAAAGCTTTAAGAAATTGGAGCCTGGAGTGGAGAAGGTTTACTTAGAGTTGGAGAAGGTGCAGGCTGGAAGGAATGGTAGAGGTCTTCCATTCCAACCCCCTCGTTTTACAGAGGAGACATCTGTGGCCAGGCGTAGTTGTCACTTCCTCCAGGTCACACAGTGAGTCAGTCTGAGCCAAAGCAGAGGTCTGCTGGTGCTTCACTCAGAGGCACCTTCCACCGCCTCCTGCTGTTTCTCTTATAAATGCCTTTAAGCACGTGGGTGCTATTCCTGAGGGAACAACACTTCCCAGTTGCTCCCTGTCTTAGTCCTTTTGGGCTGCTATAACAGAAGAGCATAGACTGAGCAGCTTAAACAACAGAAGTTTATTTCTCACAGCTATGGAGGCTGGAGGTCCAAGATCAGGGTGCTGGTGTGGTAGAGTTCTGGTGAGAACCCTCTTCTGGGTTGCAGATAGCTGACTTCTCATTGTATCCTCACATGGCAGAATGAGAGAAAGAGGGAGCAAGCAAGCTCACTCTCGACTCTTCCTATAAGAGCACTAATCCCATTCATGAGGCCTCTACCATCAAGACCTCATTTAATCCTAATCACCTCTCAAAGGCCCCACCTCCTAATACCATCACATTGGGGGGAGGGGGAGGGTTTCAACATATGGATTTGAGGGGGACACAAACATTCACTTCATAGCATTCCCCACAGAAAGCACTCGGGAATGGGCTTCAATGTTGGGTTTTCCTGCCTGGCCTTAGAATCCCCTGGGAGTTTTCTACAGTCCTGATGCCCAGGCTGCAGCCTGGACTGATGAGATCAGGATCTCTGAGATCCGTATTGTGTAAAGCTCCCCAGGGGATTCTGATGGCAGCCAGTCAGGGACCCCTGTGTGAGAGGAGTGGCACCTCACCGAGCTCAGCAATAGGGCCCGGGGCTTGGTTTTCACATAGCGTCAGCAGCTGTGTGACCTGCATCACTGGCCTGTTTGTTACATGGTAATTCCAGTATGCAAAGTCAGGGGCCTGGATCCACTGATTTCTGAAGTCCCTCTCAGTTCTAGAAGCTGCAAGTCTAAGTAAAGACAAATGGACATTGTATTAGAATAGCTTGAATTCAGCACACCTTTTCTTTATCCTCTAATTCTTTTCTCTTCACTCCTTACCTCACAGATTCCCAGGACCTCTTCATCACTCCTCAGAGAAAAACAAAGGAAACGCGTTGGGCTGCCTTGAAATCACTGAAAAGCCGAACAGCTATCTGGTGTTTTCGGTGATGACTGAGGCAGGGGGACTTGCTCACTCTGTATGGCTCAGTCCTTGCTCTCTCGCCCCCGTCAAACTCCCCACAACCTCATAAGACCTAGTTTTGGAAATACCAGCGTAATGCTTATGAAGTCACGCCCCATGAGGTTTGGTCTTGGAGAAGTGTTACGGCTGAAAGAACACAGTCCATGCAATCAGAAGTAATTTCAAAATAAATCAAGTCCTCTACTTGCACTTCTCAAATGCCCTGTGTGAACGGGAAACAGGGGCCCCGACACTTCTCACAGTCTCCCTTTTTCTTCTCCCACCCATGGCTCCCACAGGCTATGACTGCTTTCTAAAGCACTCCCCAAGTCTCTCCAACGTCTGCCACGCACACTTCTGCAGTCCTTTTCTCCTGCTCATTTTTACCCAAATCTCGATCTGAAGTCCAAGAGTGTCCCCTCAGAAGGCAGGACAGACCTCAGAGGGCTGAAGGAGTCGAACACTCTAGAGCCAGAGTGCTCATGATCACCCTGAGGAGGCACAGGGAAGAGAAAGGCAAGGAACACTCAGGCGCTGAGGACTGTTGTCCCTTTACACCCAAGTCATTGGTGAGGCTGTTGGGGCTCCGAACAGGTCATTGCTGGGCGTGATGGGGCGCCCGCTGCTGAAGGGGACAAGGAGGGAGAGAGGAAAGGCGGGCCTTGGCTGCCTGGAAGCAGAGAGCTGGCTTGGGTGACCTCTTGAGGCTCTTCCCTACTGTGACTCTTCCTCCTCTCGCTTTTCACAGACGGAAAGCATATTTGGCAGCGTCTCACCCTGGGCTCTCTGAGTGGAGTATCACTGTCTTCACACACAGCTGGCTGTAAAAACGCGAGCTCCATTAGGCTCACTGACTACAGTTCTTTGGTGAAGATGTTAGAAACAGGCCGAGTGAACTTGGTTTAATGTTTCCTCAGAGTTTTCCTGAAAGCGAGGAAGAGAGCTCTCTTTTTTCTTGGTTTATTTATTGCCCCAAATTTCTTTTTATTTTACTGTAGCACTTGGGGTCAAGGCTGAGGGGCTCCAGAGAAAGATCTATTGCTATGAGGTAATTTTATGGACAGAAAGTTCCATTCTCCTCCTCTGTGAATGTTGAGGGTATCCTGTAGCGTGACATGGGGCCACGCTCTGAAGATGGCTTGGAGCACTTTCGGAGAAACACAGGATGGAAGAAGCTGTGTGAAGAGTCATCAGACACACTTTATGTAAAGGGGAAGGAGCTCTGAAAGGTGTCTTGAAAACCTACCGAACTGCTGGGCAAGAGAGTACGTGTTAAAACATACCCTAAGAGTATTAATTATTCTGATATGGAAAAGGGAGACTGAGTCATTGGTGCCTATTTCATTCAGTGAAAAGGGGGAGAAAATGGGTTTTGGAGCCAGCATTACTTGAACTTTCATGATGCATTAACTTTGTGAGTTCAAGCTCCTAAGTTTTTGCATCTGTACAAAATGCATATTAATTTCCCCTACTTTATCCCAACCAGTTGAGGATCCAGTGAACTAACGTTTGTAGCGTGTCTGACGTGGTGCCTGGCTCATAGTAGAGGCACAATAAATGCCACATTTCTCTCCTTCCTCAGATACACATAAGCCTGCACTGGAATAATACTTTAAGGGAGTTTTTTCAAAGAATCAATTACTTTTGTTCTGAAGCACCAGTTCCTAGCAAGCAGAAATAATGAGTGTACAGAGTCGAGTTCTTTCCAAAATATGGGTGAATGCGTATTCTCTAAGTAAATAAATTGTGTTGGGTGTCTTCATTGTGGGGAGCTAAAGAAGTGGAAAGCTCACTTCTGCCCTCCCTGAAAATACAGTGAGGCTGCGGAGACCAGGTACATATAATGTCAACATTCAGAGATGAGGAATAAAGACATTTGAATCCTGTCCCTGTCTATTGGGTTATTAAGGCTCCCAAACATGCCATCAGCCACCCTAAGGCAGCTGGCTCCCACGCTCCTCTTGTGTGGGACCGTGTGTAGCCTCTCTTTCCCCAGGTAACTCAGCTGCTGCTGGGAACACCACCGTGATAGCTCCCCCAGACACCCCACACCACCGCTGCTGCGGGCTCCGCTCTGGCTCTCCATCTGCTCTTGGTTTTGCTACGGCCAATCCCTGCAGAGGCTGAGGATTCCACTCTGCCTGGGCTCCAGCTGCTCCACTGAGAGCTGTTATTTCTCCCCTGCTGCAAGCAGAAGATTCTACATGTAGCACCTGTTTCAACCATCCTTAGACAGTAATATTAGTGATTTCCAGCTTAGACTTTGGAGTTAGAATGCCTGGGTTCAAATTCTACCTCCATCACCTCCTAACTATGACTTTGTGCAAATTAATAATTAAGCCTCAATTTCCATAACTGGAAAACTGGGGCTAATAAATTGGTACCCACTTCATTTTGAAGACTAAATGAGATGACATGCATTTAGCGTAGCACATAGTAGGCTACCAGGAAGTGTTTGCTATTATTATCTAATATTGCAGTTTTGGGGTGTTAGGTGTGTGCTTAATTTACGTTTTCTTTGTCCTATTTCCCCCAGAGGCTGGGCCAGTGATCCTCTCGCACTTGGTCTTCCTCCTCAACTCTCTCTTTGTGAACCAGGATGGAATATACAAACTTCAACTCAGCCACGCCTTTGGGAAAGCTGCTTTCCTCCTATGATCACTTCTTTTCTTACCAAGGCTTTCCCATGGTTTTCAAATCCCGGTGCTAGTTTGAGACTCTTAATGTTAGCATCTAGGAAAGTACTCAGCATCATTTCTTCCAAGTAAGCTAGGGTCTTTCACAAAGCTGAGGAGCCAGTGAAGCCTGCTGGACACCTCTGAATTCCAAGAATGGATATGAAGATCAGGCACCCTTGAGATCCTTATTAAAACCAACAATGGAAGCCATTTTGTCACAAGAATGATGCAAATGATAAACGCTCTTGGAGTTCACAGAAAGAGCTTTCGACTCTGCATAAGGTGGTCACCAGTATAACAATCTCAGGCTTGAGCTTTTTCATCTGTGGCCTCAGAGATGTCACTCTTGCTTGGAATTTTCCAACTATAAAATGGAGGTACCTGGGAAGGGTAATTCTGACTAGAGAAATCTTCAAACGTGGGCTGCGGGTCAGCTTTTTGCACTGAACCCCAGATGGTGAAGACCAGGAGGCAGGGGTAGGAAGAGTTTGGTAATTCCACGGGGAGCTAGAAACATCAATCAGAGAGGGAGCAAAGAGTACCTTGGACAAACAGAGAGAACAAAAGTGGAGAAGATGAAATGGAAGGCAGAGGAGTAAGAGGACAGAGGGGAAGAGGAAAGAAACATAAGAAGTGAAGGTGGCTATTTAAGATAATGAAGAAAGATGAATATAAGACTGCAGAAGAAAACTTGCTCAGGTCTTGTAGATTAAGCAACTTCAACCAACTGCAAAGCACAATGAGCATCTTGTCTCAAGTGTGTGATACTTAGAAGTAGATTTTAACCTATACAAGAGCACATAGGAGAGACATAGTGGGACCTGGAAATGACATCAGTGGTGTCTAATTTATATCTTTGCTCTCTGGACACTCAGACTTTAATTTGATGAAAACAGTTTACTTGATTCTCCATTATGATCTCATCTCTGCCCCACAATGGCACTTTTTGGAATGACTTCCATAGGTTTCCTCGTGCCATATTATAAGATAAGACTGATTTTCTTAAGGAAAGTGATTTAAAAATATATCATTGATCTTGAGAAATCTTTTAAAGTCTATGACATTTCTTGGCTCAGCAAGGTCAATTTTTGTTCCAAAGTTTCTAAAGAAAAACTTTTATCTCTAAAGGTTGATTGATTTATTTTAAATAGCCATATTATTCCTTCTTATAGCTTATAAGCCATCTTTATTTTAAATTTAGTTCTCTAAAGTCTCTAAACTCATTGGACCATAAAAGCATCAATCTCTCTTCTATAATTCCTTTCGATGGCCTCAAATCTACCAGGTGCTCCAACAGTCTGCTGGTGAGTAAGGTGGCATTGCCCCAAGGTGTGACTTGGCTCTTGCTTGGGGTCCTGTAGAGTGACCTGTACCTTTTGTACTTTTCCAGGCAAGAGAGAAGGTAAGAGGCTACCTGGAGACTCAGTCTAGTATCTGACCTCTGGGATGATTTTAAACCTAATGTAGAAATATCAAATACAAACAACTAAGAAATTGTTAGGCCACTTGCTTAAGTGACAGAAGATGAGTAAATCAAGGACAATGATATTAAGTGATGGATGTGATGTTCAGAGTTTGACTTCCTTTAAGTCACAGGAAGGCCTGGGCCAGGGCCTTCCACCTGTACAGCCCTCCGTGGTTCTTCTGCATGTCCTCTTATTCTTCTCTGCCCACAACTAAGGCATCTCAAAATCAGGGGACTCCTCCCAGCCTTTTGTACTGCACCAGTTACATGAGAGGCCGAAGCTCCATCCCGCACTGTGATGACCTCACTGTGATCTTGATTTACTAATCCATATCCAGAGTTCCTCCTGCCTGGAAGAGGTAAACCAACACTACTTATTGCCTGTGTGATTCCAGATATGTCATCAAACCCCCTGGGGACTCAGTTGTTCATTTTTTTCTGTGAATTGGGGTGATTGGGAGGATTTGCTGACATCATGTATGAAAGGGCTTTATAAGTAAGTTGTAAAATGCCAAATCAGGGTGAGGCCTGCCTCTAAGTCAAGTGGGGTGTGAGGTGAGAGTACTACCAGAGGCCTGCACACCAGACGTCTAAATCTTTATAAGTTAGGAAAACTGTGAAGTTAAAAGTTCAATCTTTCGGCTTTCATAAAGACCTGAAAGGCCTGGTTTAAATTTAGAATTTTTAAACTCCTTGGACTTCTATGCTGGAGTGTGACCCCTCCCCACACCTCTCCCCTTTTCTTTCCACCTGCCTCTATCCTATCACAAAGCAACTTGTGCAGGCGTCTTCCTTCACTGGTTCAAGCTCTCAACCTCCCCTCCAAGCATCTGCCTATTGGCTACTAACCCCATGGCCTAGAGATGTGCCAGGACCCAGGAGAGGGAACTAAAAATGGCTCTGTTTACAATGCTCATGATGAACCATGGGGCTTTTTCTTTTCTCTTCTCTTCTTTTTTTCTCTTTGACAGTGAGCTAAATTTGTAATTGTCAAAATGGGAGGGCCATTGGTCTGAGTTCCAAGAACTCCATTTATTGAGATCATTATCCTTTTAGCATTTTCCTAGCATAGATGATCATGTACCAAAAATGTTTAACGGCTGAAGAATAAATTTTGTCTTTGTGATTTTATTGTTTTTATACTTCCAGAATTCCAAAAACAAGTCCACATCCTCTGACCTTTTTCTTCTTTTTCCAGTTTTTGTTTCTATTTTAAACAAGCTGCAGTTGAGCAATACAGTTGAGATGTGTTATAGCCTCAATGCAAAATACTCTCCACTGATGTGTGGATACTAGTACTACTATCATCAGTTATTATATTTAGTTAATAAAGTGCCCTGAGAATACACACAAGGTTTTGGGGATGTAATTTGAAATTTACCTGAAGACTGCTTATTCCCTTATCAAATATTTAAGTGGCTTCCTCTCTATAGTGTGATGGTTTAAGATCCAAAAGCTACAGGAAGACATTAATGTAGGATAGTATTGATCTGATGCAATTGAACCTTTGACTACTACAGAGGGAAATATCAGCACAGTTAGTAAGAGTTTGGTTTTTAACTGGAGGTCACAACTTAGAAAATGAAAGATTGTTTTGAGTTACTGCTTTTAGACATTTTGCCTTAGTAATATCAGTCCCTGGCCTTCTTACATGGTATTTGGATGTTTATTATAAAAATAAGACCTAACTTGAAATATCTCATGACTCACAAAGTCTCCTATGGAAGCCCTGCAGCAAATTCAGAGCCATGATTCTGAGTGGGTGAGCTGGATCGTTGTTGGGTCTGAGGATGAGCATCAGGGAGACACGGTCACTCAGGACCAGAGGAAATCCTAAGTGGTAGTCACTGGATATCCAGCTGATGATTTTGAAAGGGAGGACTTGTGGTACCTCTCACAAAATATTGGCATCTAGCCTTACTGGGCTCAGAAAAGGCTGGGATGAACCAGAGACGGTGTAAAGTGTTAGCCACCCAGGCTCCCCACCAACTGACTGATACTCAAGATTCTACCAATAGGGCTTAAACCATTTTTCTCTTTTCTGGTCAGAAGTTTGGGAACCAAAATGGACATTTTGATGCCACTACTTTGTTGCAGATACTTTGTCACCAAGGACATGATACCAATAATAATATTAACATTGACAGAGTAATTATTGTGTTTGGCTTTATGCTAAATCTTCCACAGGCAATTCCTCATTTAATCCTTATAATCACCCTATGAGATACTGTTGTTATATCTATTACACAAAAGAGAAAATCGAGGCACAGAGAGGTTAAGTAACTTACCTGAGATCACAGAGCCATGAGATGGTGAGACCAAATATAAACATTGGGGTCAGAGACAAATCCATCACCTTGATCCCTCTTAATATCTAATTTACAGAACTCTTAGTGAGGGCTTTGGACTTTACAGGGTTTGGAATGTAGATCTGAGCTGATCTTCTGTAGACCCTTTGGGATCAGAGAACTAGCTAACATCTGTTTTACACTTGCTAATGAAGAGAAAGAAAAGGGTGAAAATTTGATTGATTTCTTGGAGGCAATATAACAGAGTTCTGGGGCCTCTGAGTTTGAGGTCCAAGGAACAAAAGGATCCCCCAAATCATCTTCAATCCAAAGGCTGTAAGAAAAGGAGATGACTGTCCCATCCGTGTAAGAATTCAGGACCCTGGTCCAGGTCTGGTAACAGGCAGTGACTGATGCACTCTGAGCAGCAGAGACGTTTGTCCTTGACCAAAGTCTGTGGCTGTTGGTTGAATCAGGGCGTGGAACAGCTCCAGAGGCAGGCTGGTCTCTGGCACTGATCCGCCAGCTCACCCCCACCTCCCCCACAACCCGGGGCTTTTGGATTGAATGTCCAATGAACCGCCATCGTACTGGCCTGAAGTTTCCAGTTCTACAAATCTGATCTCTCCCCAAGGCTTACTTTGATGTTGATTCCAAGTCTAGTGTACGGTGCTGACGATGATGTAAGAGACAAATGCTTGAAAACTGAACTTGGATCCTTCTCGGGCTGCGGCAGAGCTGAGGGTGAGGCTTGGCTTTAGAAGTCTGAGGGGTTGAGTGGATGGTGAGAGAAAAAGTCAAACTAGGTATATGCCAGATTCTCTATGGTGTGCTCCTGCAAACTTGAATGCACGTGCTTCTGCAGTGGAGCAGCACAGGCATCCTTCCAAAATCGGTGCCTAATGCAAAACGTGGTTTCCCCAAATGCAAAATGTAGGATAACGATCTTAAGTGCTTTGGTGAACCTTAGAGGCACAGCGGTAACAAACAAGTTTGCAAACTTTTATTATACATGAAATATTGCAACACTGAGTTTCAAAGAATTAATATTTCATTCATTTAAATGATGTAAATAAAAGTCATGGTAGCGTGCTTAAAATATTGAGCTAGTTTTTACACTATCCTTTTAGAATGCATGATTATTATGATGATAATGATTAAAGATGACCTTTTTGTGCACTTTATCATGTTCATTGGATCTTTGTCTTGACTCTAATCTAGCCCAGTAATGTCCAGATTTTGACTTTCACAGACTGGTAAAATTAAATATAAATAATAATAATAACAACAGTATGATAAATATAGTAATAATAAGAGGGAACTGACAAGATTTGAAACTTGAAAACTTTTAATTTATTTTCAAATTGCCTAAGTAGTAGCTAAACACATTCTCCTTATTTAAAAATGTCAAATAACATTGATAAAGCAAAAGTCTCTGGTGACATCTATCTAACCTCAATGTCTTCCAAAGAGGGAACCATTGTTATCAGTTTGCTATGCCTCCTTCCAGAACTTTCTCTACACGTTTACATACATACACAGGTCCATATAGAAGTACATACTTTGGATGCTTTGTTTAAACAGCATCATATTCTACTTTAGGTTCTTTCTTTTCTTAACCTTGGTGATTTTCTATATAAATACAGCTCTGCTTAATTCTTTTTTGACTGTTGTACCTAATTCCATAATGTGACTCTACCATGGTTTATCTAACATATCTTATTTCCTTACCTGTATTTCTTTTTGCACATGTGTGGACATGCTAGAGAAATACTCTCACATATGCATGCACAGGGATATATATGCAGCTTGCCGTTTTTTCGAAGTAAGAGTTTTAATAAAAAGCAAATTTCCATTTACTCTCCTCACTATTTCCTAAAATATAAAAGGGCAATCACATACTTTAAAAGGGACGTACTTACAGAAAAAAAAAGACAGTTGATGGAAACCTTACCATGTTTCACTACAGGTCAGTGGAAATGTCATCAGGGACGAGCCTTGGTGCCGGAATCTGATCCGGAGAGCCACTGCTCCAGTCTAGCCTCAAAAACTAACGAACTCTTCTGCCACCAAGTAACTTCCAAAGAAAACAACAGAAGACCAGTAACTGGGTTGCAGGCCATGGGGGCTGATTTCCCTTGTCTGCTGAGCTGCTTGCTGCCCCCACCACCCTAGCCCCCATAGCAGGCAGTAAAGGGAGTGAGTCAGCTGTGGGCCAGTCTGTGTACACTGCTCGGGAGGGCACACTCACACTCCTTATTGCCCTCAAGAACTGTTGGTCTTTACTGCGGAGCTGCTTCCTAAACTGTGGTTGGTGTTCCTGGGTGTACACGAGATGAATTGATGAGGTGGCACATAGATAAACTTTCTTCGATTTAATAACTACATATTAGTTTAACATTCATTACAGAGAAAAGATATTTAATATCTAACGCAAAGACATGGGTTGATTGAAAGAAAAATATTTGAAATTGGATCTGCAAGTTTTAACATGGAAAAATTACCAAGGATTAAGTCAAGTAAGTACTCCCTGTGATCCTGAGCGATTCACTCAGCCTTTTGAATCCCAGGCTCCTTGTCTTTCAAATAGGTCAGTAATATCTATTCTCTGGAATGGCATGAGGTCCTATGATGTCGAGTGCAGAAAGCGCCTGGCACGTAACAGGGTGTGAATCAGCGTAGGTTTGACTCCCCTTTTTCCACTTTCTTCTCTTGCTCCCCCAAGATTCCCTTCTCCAGGTCCTAATCCAGGTCTTGAATCTTCATTAATTAGAGTCTTACTAAGGTGTTAACTGTCAACTATTGTATTTGTATTCAAATTGTGCAAGTTCTGAAAACTAGCAAATCTTCTACACACAAATGAATGAATCTCTCAGTGATGGAATTTCAGACCCAGAGAGGATATTCTTGAGGAGGGAGATATTTCTAGAGATAGAAAAAGAACACCATGTGGATTATTTGTTAGGCCTGACTGGGTGCAGAAGAATCCGTGTTTGCCATTTCCAATGAACAGTTATCACCTCCTCTGTCCGTGGGATTTACTTTCTTACTACAAGGCCAAGACAAAAATCTATTAAGATCTGAAAAGAAATTTTGT